>NW_015174850.1:467247-473911 GCF_001447785.1 Gekko japonicus
ATAGACTCCACCCTCCAAACCAGTCAGTCCCACATAGGGAACCATTGTTGCCAATCTCCAGGTGAGGGCTGGAGAGCACTCAGAATTACAACTGCTCTGCAGAAGGGAGGGCAGAAGTCAGCTGAAGTCAAAGGGGCAGATAATGGTAGGCTGATGGCTAGCTGGGAAGGAGATGGGGTTGCCAACTACATGCTGACAAATTCTTAGGGATTTGAGGGGTGGAGCCTGGAGAGGGTGGGGTTTGCAGAGGGGTGGGACCTCAGACAGGTAGAATGCCATAGACTCCACCCTCCAAACCAGCCATTTTGTCCTGGGTAACAATTGCTGCCAATCTCCAGGTGAGGGCTACAGATCACTCACAATTACAACTGCTCTTCAGGTAGCAGAGATCAGTTCCTCTGGAGAAAACAGTGGACTCTGTCATTATACCCTGCTGAGGTCACCACAGCAAATTGACACTGTTTGCCCAAAGCCAGAGCACTGCCCCAGAGCCTCTTTCTAGGTCCCGTTGTATTGCTTTCACAACGGGTTTTACTGCTAGTTTCTTATATATTCATAATCTTTTTCATCAAGCTTACATAACATATCCAAATCAGATACATCAATTTTCCCGGGGTTCTTTTTGTAGCAGGAACTCCTTTGCATATTAGGTGACACACCCCTAATGTAGCCAATCCTCCAAGAGCTTACAGTAGCCCCTGTAAGAAGAGCTCTGTAAGCTCTGCGAGGATTGGCTACTTTAGGGGTGTGTCGCCTAATATGCAAAGGAGCTCCTGCTACAAAAAGAGCCCTGATTCCCCCTCCCCCTAGCGACCAGACAAAAAAAGATTATATCTGTAACCATGAGCACACCCTATGGAGTTTTATAAATATATATACATCTCCTCCTCCTCCTTCTATAGCAAAGACCAAATCTCATGAATAAGAAGAGTAGATTTTTTATACTCTGCTTTTCTCTACCCTAAGGTGTCTCAAAGCAGCTTACAAATGCCTTTCCCTTCCTCTCCCCACAACAGGCACCTTGTGAGGTAGGTGGAGCTGAGAGAGTTCCGAGAGAACTGTGACTGGCCGCAGGTCACCCGGCAGGCTTCACGTGGAGGAGGCGTGGGGAATCAAAGCCACTTCTCCAGATTAGAGTCCATCGCTCTTAACCACTACATCATGCTGGCTCATCACAAAGGGACTCGCCCCTTCAGACTCAAGTTTCAGAGAGTTTCAGAGTTCCAAAGAACTTCAGAATAAAGGATCAGTTAAAACAGAGTCAATGCTCAGTTAAACCAGACTTGCAACTTTTCCACTCCTCCCCCACCTGGCAATATTTTCCAGGACACAACACATCTGCAATTTTTGCCTCCCAAAGCAAAAGTAGATTTGTACAACAGCTGTGACAGACATCGGTCAGCTGTGGAATGACGAACACAAATCATGGCTTTGCCGAATGAATACTCCACCTCTGGGATACAGCCATTTTGGAAAATTCATACATCGATCCGAAGTTGCAAACACATTTCTCACCACTTGTCATTTTTGTACGTTGCCAACATGAGACTTTTTTCCTGTTCTCCGTATTCAATTGCTGGTGTCTTCCAGTTTGTTTCTTTTACATCATTTTAATGCCATTTAGATTCAATCGACACACACAAACACACAGAAAACGTTGGAAGAGGCATGAATTTTAATGGGAAACAGAAAATGGCAGGGAGATGCAGACTCACAGGTTCAGTTTTGCAAAACGAAGTAATATTGAAATACTGGTTTTTAACTCAAAGCGGCTGGGCCGTGAAATTTAGTAGTGTCCTGAGTCTGTGCAGAAACATCGAAGGCTGCTGACATTTGAATAGTCGGGGGGGGTCACTTTTCCTTAATTAATTTTATGAAACAGAAAGAGTCAGTGATTAAATCAGCCAAATATAGCATGATCTGCATTTGAACAGACAGATCTAGATCCTCAGACGGAGGTGCGGAAAATACTTTCCTATCATTCTGCCCATAGATTCCACTTCCAGCAGAGGTTTTCTGTGGCTTACTTAGCCTGCACTGACCTGTTAAAGTAGACTTGATAGTCCAGATTTGTAACGCAATACAAGTGGGAAAGCACAGTTTGGTATAGTGGTTGGAGCAAGGGTCCCCCATTTTTTTGAGCCAGTGGGAAGCAATGTTCCCTCTAAGCTATAGAGTCTTGTGAGCAAAAATTCTAATTTGTGAACTACTGGCATTAAAGCTGTGAGCAAGTGATTTGGCTACTGCATAAATTAGTTTGCTCTGGGGCCCTCCTTCCTGAGAGAGCCAGTTTGGTGTAGTGGTTAAGTGTGCAGACTCTAATCTGGGAGAACCGTGTTTGATTCCCCACTCCTCCACTTGCACCTGCTGATGTGACCTTGGGTCAGTCACAAGCTCTGGCACAGCTGTCCTTGAAAAAGAGCAGTTTGTGTCAGAGTTCTCTCAGCCCCACCCACCTCACAGGGTGTCTGTTGTGGGGAGGGGAAGGGAAAGGAGTTTGTAAGCCGCTCTGAGACTCCAAGTGAAGGGCGGGGTATAAATCCAATCTCTTCTTCTCTTCTTCTTCTTCCTGAGCGAAGACAAAAACGTGTGAGCCAGAGGCTAAAAAACTGTGAGCTAGCTCACACTAACTCAGCTTAGAGGGAACACTAGTGGGCAGTCTTTGGAATTCTGACCCAGAGCTGTAGGCACAGTCGTAAAATGGCTGTCACAAAATGGCCACCGCAGGAAGTAAAGTCAGCCACAAAATGGCTGCCATGGCTTACCTTCAGCCATGCAGTGAAGATCCCTGGGCTGTGTTGGCAGCTACCGCCAAAGCAACATTTTCAGCATCAACACAGTCAACCAATCAAATCTCCAATGCCCAGAAGCCTTGCTGGGCAAAATCCCCACCTACTTCCACCCACTTTCTAAAAACACTTGGTGGCAGGCTCACAGGCACCATGTTGGGGACCTCTGGGTCTAGGGTTGTCATTCCCCCATGGGGCCAGGGGATCCCCGATTTTGGGCCCCCCAAAATCTGCCATGGCCAAGCTGGCCGGTGGGGGAAGCCCCACTGTGAGAAGCCCCCTACCGTAGCCCCTGGTGCCAGTGTGATGACATCACCTGTGAGTGACATCATCATATTTCTGACATCGGGGGCTATGCGCTAGGTTTCGGGCAAAACTCTATGGTTTTGGGGCCCCAAAAATGATAGAGTTTTGCCCAAAACCTAGAGTGTTGCCCTCAAAGTCGGAAACGCAATGGCGTCATTTTCGGGTGACGTCATCACAGCCTACGCACTTCATGTGTATGTCAAAACGATTCAAGGACGGATCACGAGTCCTGCCCCCCCCCCCAGCAGCCAGGTGGGACCTGGCAACCCTACCTGGGTCAGAGTGTCAGACTAGGACCAGGGAGACCCAGGTTCGAACCCTAGCTCTGCTACAGAACCTTGTGACATCAGACCAGTCACAAACTGTCAGTCTAACCTCTGCCTCAGTGGGTTATTGTAAGGAAAAGAACAGAGATGAGGAGAATGACGTAAGTCGCTTTGGGTTCTCACAGGGGAGAAAGGTGGGGTCTAAATGGAAAAAATAAATAATAAATAAATGTTGGGTTCTTTAGTTTTGTGGGTCCAGCTTCAGTTACTGTCCCTTGGTCAAAATCTTTAGAGAAATGCATTTGAGTATTTGCCTGGGTGGTGAATGTTATCCAGGAGATGGCCAAGGCAGTCATATTAATTGTCATAAATGCCAGCTGTAGTATAAGAAAATGTAAAAGGCATCCAATAACCGAGGAGCCTTTGCCTTGATCCATCCACTGTGAATCGACTGAGACATATTTCAAAGGCTCCACGTTTGGGTGAGTTGATTGCAACAGCACAGTTGGGGTCGTTCCAAGAGCTCTTCGAAGAAACCAGTTTTTCTGGGCCCACCTTGGGCTGCATCCACCCAGGGAGGATTCTCCATTTCCCTGCCATTGCTACCACAACCAGCAACAGAGCATCCACATGTTTCATGCATAATTTCCTCCATCAGCTGTGACTTCCCCTGCATTTCCCCCTCCATAGTGGGGGAAATGGCCCCAGTATGGGCGGGACCTTAAAAATGGGCACATTACCATCTCTGTAATGTGCAAATGCATTTTGTCTGCCACCTTTCCAAAGACATCATATCAGACCAATTTGGGAATGATCAAAGCAAAACTGGGGGGGGGGGATCTCAAAAGTGGACAATTAGAGGACCATGTTGTGTACTTATGCCACATGGCAGGGGCGGCAAAGCCAAATATGACCTGAAAGGACAGATACCCTGAAGCGCAGCTGCATCCATAATGTTTTGCTATGCTTGAGCCCTTCATCTCTCACTGGAAGAGGCCATTTCTTGGTCTCAATCAAGGGTACCCACCAATCCACATATCTTTAAGCCAGACATTCACTTTTCCCATGTTCTGTCAGGCATGGAGGTAGGTCGGGGGTCAGGCAAAGTGTTTTTTCCACAGAGAATTTTGATCAGACTCATCCCCTTAACACTCTTCAAAGTGCCTTCACCCCATCCTTGAATGATCAGATGCAGTAGCCGGGGAATGAGGCTATCAGTCTTTTTTTTTTTTTTTAGTTTGTCCTTTGAGCATGTGCACAAGCACTGATGAGCTTGCTGGGATATGTAGTTCACAGGGCTGTCATCCATTTTTTTTTTCAGTTTGTCCTTTATTTATTTGTTAAATTTATATCTCGCCCTCCCTGTTGTGGCAGGTTCAGGGCGGCTTATACACAAACACACACACACACATGTTAAAACACTGAAATATGTTAAAACACAAAATACAGTTAAAATCACAGCATAAGTGTCAGCTAGTTGCCATGTTTCATCCGTATTTGTCCTTTCCTGCCTGTGGCGCGACTGCGCATGCTTGCTCGCTGTAAACAGTGATAGGGAGGCGCTCATGAGACCGTGCAAACTGGCGCTGCCAGACTGGGTTATCTGACTAACCTTGAGGAGGAGGGAGGGCTTGCGTTCCACTGTCGGTGTGAATATTTCTGCTCTCATGAGGCACGGAGACTCTCCCATTCATTATGTAACCTCCCACCGGGAGAATTCCCGTGTGCGTGTTTGGATTTCATTTGCTTAGCCAATTGCAGCATCATGTTGTATGTAGTGATGCATCCGCCCCATTGTCATTCCTAACAATATCCCTGTAGATCATGACAACGGACCTGTAGTCTAATAAAGCATAATGATTCCCTGCAAACGTATGTGGAGATTTACATGCTGTTGAACCTGACAGAAATTGTTAGGAATCTCCTTTACCCCATCGGACTGATTCTCTCCTGAACGAGATGAGTGGCGCCGGGGGGGCAGGGGTTACCCTGACAACCACGTTGGTGACTACCCTGACAACCATGTTGGTGCCTACACCGACTACCACAGCAGTGCCAGTGACGGTACCTACGACGGTGCCCACCACGGCCCCAACCATGACAGCACCGGCAGTACCCACTCCGTCGACTTCAGAAACGGGGGCGCCAGTGACGATGGCCCCACGGACAACAGCGAGCTCAAGAGGGCCGGTGTCAACGGATGGAGGGGCCACACCTCGGTCGGCGGTATCGTTCATCCCCGTGCATTTGGGAAAGGGGGTGACCTACCGCCGCAAAGATAGGGACTGGGGCCAGCATTTGGGAGACTCCACACAAACTGCGTGGTCGATGCCGGGGAGTCGGAGTCGGGACAGTATTTTTGACCCCTGGTCGAGCTCAGGGCACTTCGGGATGACCCCAGGTAGACCCATCACATTCCCATCGAGATCTTTGTTAAGTCCGGGGAGGGATGTGGATGGGAGGCTGGATAGCCTGGAACTGGACTGCTGCACTATAATGCGGAACATGGGGCAATTGCTCCAGAATCTTCTGGGGATCGTGGCCCATGTGGTGCAGACCCAACTGGCTGTTCCACGGGCCCCACCAATAATTCCCCTCCCTGGACCTGGCCCGGGCCAGCTGGTCCCTCCGCCACCTCTGCTGCCACCTCCTCCTCCACTCTCATAGACTCGGGGTGCCACCACCGCCGCCGCCGCCACCGCACCCAGCACAGCCTGCAGCCTCCCTACCTCCACCGGCCATGCCACGGCCAAAGGACTTACTTGATGTTACTTTTGATGGCGACCAGGAGAACCTCTCCTTTTTTTATCGTATGGGTGATGAAGTTTGTTGAGCGCTAGGCTCATCTGTTCCCCAACGAGGAGCAACAAGTGGATTTCATTGCTTCCCGCTTACGGGGTGCGGCGACTAGCTGGTATGTGGGCCTCCACAACCTGGAGGCTGTGGAATTGGAGAGCGTGGATGCATTTATGTGGGTGCTAAGAGCCCAGTTCGAGGACCGCACTGCAGGTGAGAAGGAGGAAGCGTTCCTCCGCACTTTTAAACAAGGCAAGTTGTCTGTTCGGGAATACTCAATTGAGTTCCACCGGCAAGCGGCCAAAATCCAGGACTGGTCTGACTCGGTGTTCGCGCAGCAGTACTGGTTAGGGCTGAATACGGACATTCGGAACTCAGTCATGGGAACCCGAGACCCAAGAACCTTGGCGGCCTGGATGCAAGAGACGGAGAGCGCCGAGAGCAGACTGCGCACTATGCGGTTGGACAATGCAGTAGCGGCTGGAAGGGCCCCACACCACACCACCC
>NW_015174850.1:474006-516544 GCF_001447785.1 Gekko japonicus
AAAGTGGTGAGCACCTATACAACCCTCTTTTTCATGACAGTGACTATTATGAACCCCGCTATAGGCATGCATATTAGGGTTTGAGGTCTCATAGACTCGGGGTGCGGGCAAGATTTAATCAACCCCTCCTTGGTATCAGGACTGGACGCAGGCATGGTCCAGTTGGCAGAGCCTTTAGTTTTCACCCAAATGGATGGGTCTCTGATGAAAGAGCCCTGTAGATTTGAGACTGTACCTTTACGCATGGGGGCCGGGGATCATTGGGAAGAACGGACTTTTATTGTGTCCCCGGGGGCTAGATTTCCCCTGGTGTTGGGAAACCTGTGGCTCCATGGGCATGATCCATATATTTTGTGGGGTGACAGGATTGTCAAGTTCATCTCCCCCAAATGCCAATGCCATGTGTGGAACACGAAGTGGGGTGTGGCTCCTGACAGTGACCAAGTTTGGGCGTGTTTAGCTACTGAGGAACTCGCCAAAATCCATTGGGAGTATAGAGACCTATCTCGAGTATTTGCCAAAGAAGAAGCCGACAAGCTTCCCCCCACCGCAAATCAGACTGTGCGATTGAGTTGTTTCTGGGGCACAAAATGCCCAAGGGGAAGCTCTATGCTATGAGCCCCTGGGAGAAAGTGGAGTCGCGGAAATTTATTGATAAAAACCTGGCCAGAGTCTTCATCCAGCCAGCCTCTTCCCCGTTTGCGGCCCCCATTCTCTTCCGGAAAAAGAAAGATGGGGGTTTGCGGCTTTGCACCGACTACGGGGGGTTGAATGCCGTCTCCTCCACAAATGCTTACCCCATGCCGTTAATCAAAGATCTCTTGGCCGAAGTAGCTAAGGGAAAGATCTTTTCCAAGCTTGATTTACGGGACGCTTACTTTTGTGTGTGCACATGGGAGGGGGACGAATTCAAGACTGCATTCAATACCCGTTTAAGCCAGTTTGAATACCTGGTGATGTCATTTGGTCTCCAGGGGGCTCCAGGAGTCCTTATGAAGTTGATAAATGAAATGTTGCATAAGCACCTGTTTGAGGGGGTACTGGTCTATTTAGACAACATTTTGCTGTACTCCCCCAACAAATCCTCTCATGTGCAGTTGGTGAGGGAGGTGCTCAAAATGTTGCACAAGCACAAACTGTTTGCCAAACCTGAGGACTGGGGATCACCAGCAAGTCTTGGGCTTCGGCTCTTAGTCTGAGGGTTGCTGCATTTCATGCGCCTTTCCCCGCATGTCCCCCAGAGAGCACTGCAATCTGGGACACAACATCGCCTGACCCTTCCGGGCCCTAAAGAGGCCAGGCTGACAACAACTAGGTCCAGGGCATTTTCCTTGGCTGCTTCAGTATATTGGAATGAGCTCCCGAGCAAGATCCAGGCCCTGCGAGATCTCCAGCAATTTCGCAGGGCCGTGAAGACGGAGCTTTTCTGCCGGACATATCAGTGAGATTGATGTCATACCAGCTGAGCCTTGCCGACCCGCTAAGGCATGTAAATGGTAGTGATTACACTGTGGTAGAAGTTTAGATATAATATATACTGAGCTGTTTTTATTTATATTTATTGAATTTATAGTTAAACTGTTTTATATGAACTGTTCGTGTTTTATGTATACTGGTTTTATTGATGTTGTAAGCCGCCCTGAGCTGCTTAGGCGGGAGGGCGGGATAAAAGTTGAATGAATGAATGAATGAATAAATATAGAGCTCAGAGGGAAATATGTTGGGCGGGGAGGGGGTCTGCTCTCTCTGCATTTAGAAGCACCCCCCTTCCTTCTCCTGTTCATTTCTTCTGTAGTTTTGTTCTTTATTTTTGTGTTGTAAGTCCCCATTGCCCTCACCTGGTTCGTCCAGGCTAGCCTGATCTCATCCGATCTTGGAAGCTAGTATTTGGATGGGAGACCTCCAGGGAATCCCAGGGTTGTGATGCGGAGGCAGGCAATGGCACCCCATCTCCGAACATCTCTTGCCTTGAAACCCTAGAGGTTGCCGTGAGTCAACTGTGGCTTGACAACAAAACAACAACAAGTCCCTATTGAAGGAAGAAGGCAGGATATAAATGAATGAATAAATACATGACTGGGGTGGGACATTCTAAGCGGGTATTTCAGAGCCAAGAGAGCACTTTCCTTGTTCTTTCCATTAAATCCCAGTGGTTTAATTTAATATAACTTTACTGTACTTTCTAAGAGAGCATTTTCCCCTGTGTGCTGAGTGACAACTTGGAGAAGAATCTGTGCCTCACTTCTCAGCCCAGTCAGGAACAGACGGCGCCTTCCATTGTTCAGAAAGAACTTGTAAATTCCGTGTCGCTTCCTATCTCTGTCGCCGTACTGCAACGTTTATTCCATTATTACTAGGGAATCATTACTTATTTGATTATCTACCTCAGTGTGTACTTCCAGATATGGATTGAGACAAAAGCCGCTTATGAAGAATACATAACACCAGCCATGGACTGGAATTTACTGGCTTTGCTTCTTGAAAAACCGAGATCGTTTTGTTGCTCGTGTTTAATCTGCACCGTGCATGTGTGAGGGCGAGGACTTTTGGACGTTCTCTACAGCTCTTGTTTGGTGGCACGAGTTGTCATTTTAAATAGGTTTTCTGCATTTATGTGATATCATATTTGCAGCGAGTTAAGCACTGCGAGGACCCCTAGCAGTGCCAAGCCTGTTCGATGCTATCAGTTACACGACACAGCACCACCGTCAGGAAGGAAGGCAATTATCATCATGTACTGAATAATTAACTATGACAGTGACACATTCCCCCTCCTCAGCGGCCCTCTTGGCTTCCCAACGAAAGTTCTCCGGGTGATGCAGAAGAAGCGATCAAACAAGAGGAGCTACAGCTGTGAAGTCCCAGACTGTGGGCGTCTTTCAAGTCGAGTTTGCAAAGGAAGGAACGGCTTCTTCTTTTAAACGTCACGTTAATATTTAATACTGCCGCGGTATCAATAACTCAGTTTAGCGTTCGCTTGAAATCTGTCGTTATCAAAAGTTGGGTTGGGAGGTGGAGCGGAGGGCATGAGGAAGGGAAATCCCATAGACAAACATCACTCGCAATGTTACAGCTCTTGACAATTCATCAGTCTAGAGGAGGGGCCCCACTATTTCGATACTGTGGGCACCTTTGGAATTTTGACAAAGAGTTGGGGGGGGGGCGCAACCACAAAATGGCCACCGCAGGAGGCAGAGACACAGATACACACGAAGTCCAAGAAAAGAGGGGGTAATTTTAAAAATACACTGAGAAAGAGGAGACAGATTTGAATCCATCAGTACCTTAGAGACCAGCCAGATTTTGGGAGGTACAAGCTTTCAAGAGCCAGTGCTCTCTGGTGAAGGTATCTGGTGAAGGGAGCTTTGACTCTCGAATACTTATACACCAAAAATCTGGTGATCTCTAAGGCACTACTGCCCTTTAAATCTAGCTCTTCTCCTACAGACCAACATGGTCCCCCTCTGGAACTAGGGAAGAGGAAGCAGAGAAAATAAAACTATCACTGTGGTGGTTGCTGCCTCCAAAGCAACTGACTTCTGTAAGCTGCCCTGAGTCGGTTCGCTGGGCGGGCGGGGTATAAATACGAATAATAAATAAATGTTATTTTAGTCAGCACAGCCAATCAAATCTCCAAAGGCCAATCAGAAGCTGAGCTAACCAAGAGACCCACCTGGCCTCACCCACTCTCTGAAAACAGTTGGCAGGTACCAGGTCAGTCAGTGCCATGGGCACCATGTTGGAGACCCCTGGTCTAGAGACCAGGCACCTCTGGAACAGGGGGTCCCCCATTCGTTGCTTGCTACTGCCATTCAATTCCTTCTGCAAGCGAGCCTCTCTTATCCTCAGTTCTACATTAGCAATGGAGGGATAATCAATAACCTGCTTAATGAGGTTGTTATAAGTAAAACAATGTGATAATCCCATACTGAGCCTCATTGAATAGACTTCTGGAGGGTTCCAGGCAGACCTGTTTAGGATTACTCTCAAAGTTCTAGGGTTCTAGTCAAGGCCAGCGCAAGGATTTTGTTTTGTTTTGTTTTGTCACCCTGGGATAGGGCTGCCAGCTCTGGGTTGAGAAATACCTGGAGATTTAGGGGGCAGCGGAGCCTGGGGATTGTTATAAGTAAAACAACGTGATAATCCCATACTGAGCCCCATTGAATAGACTTGTGGAGGGTTCCGGGCAGACCTGTTTAGGATTACTCTCAGAGTTCTAGGGTTCTAGTCAAGGCCAGCGCAAGGATTTTGTTTTGTTTTGTTTTGTCACCCTGGGATAGGGCTGCCAGCTCTGGGTTGAGAAATACCTGGAGATTTAGGGGGCAGCGGAGTCTGGGGACGGGGGGCATTTTGGGAGAGGAGGGACCTCAGCAGGGTACAATGCCATACGGTCCACCCTCCAAAGCAGCCATATTCTCCAGGAGAACTGATCTTGGTTGTCTGGAGACCGATTGTAATTGCAGGAGATCTAGGAGAACCACAACACTGGTGCCTCCGTTTCAATAGAAAAAAGAGGGTGAGGAATCTAGAATGAATGTTTTCCTTACTGGTCATCCAAAATGAGCAGTGTAAACATAACAACAGAGAAGCTCTTCAAAAGCCCTCCATGTTCCTTCGGAGCAGCTATAGAAGACCAGTAGGGTTGCCAGCCCCTTGGGGAGGAATGGGAGAACTCCCACTTTTGCAGGCTTTTGCCCACCACTGGCCAACTGGCTGGCAGGGGGGAAATCCTACCCCCAACTGACCTTTTTGGGCCTACTTCCAGTTTTGGGCCTACTTCCGGTTGGGGGTGATGCTCTGGTTTTTGGGCAAAACTCTATGGTTTGAAGCCGAATTTACCATAGAGTTTTGTCCAAGAACCAGAGAGTCACCCCTGACCAGAAGTAGGCCCAAAACCAGAAGTAGGCCCCAAAATGCCCAACATCACTTCCAGTCTCCTGGAATGGCATCGGGAAACCTCCAGTGGCCAGATAAGTCAACCTGGCAACCCTAAAGACCAGAGACCACAAACATGGAAATTTACCACCTAGCTTCCCTTCAGTCCAGTAGAGGAGGCTCTTCTCACTTTTATGGAGCACCTTAAAATCTTTTGTCCTGGTGATTGCCTGGGTTTTCCTAATGGTCAGGCCAGCCCTGGTCCTAGTCCAGCATGCATCAGTCAGTAGCATGTTGGGTTCTTCAGGTCGGTTCTCAGTGTGCCCTGCAGCTCCATTCTTGCCCCTTCGATCATGATATGTGCTGGAGCACAACTCAGTTCTTCCTTTCAGAAGCTGCTTTATTCCCTCAGGAAAAGTGTCAGAATTGGCACAATCCGACACCAGCCTAGCCTACCATTAACTGAGGCTTCTCTGCTTAGTAGTTCTGGATGTGGAGGAGGAGGAGATTTGATTTATACCCCACCCTTCACTCAGAGTCTCAGAGCGGCTTACAAACTCCTTTCCCTTCCCCTCCTCACAACAGACACCCCATGAGGTAGGTAGGGCTGAGAGAGCTCTGACAGAAACTGCTCTTTTTCAAGAACAGCTCTGACAGAATTACGGCTTACCCAAGGTCACACCGGCAGTTGCAAGTGGAGGAGTGGGGAATCGAACCCGGTTCTCCCAGATTAGAGTCCGCTGCTCCTAACCGCTTCACCAAACTGGCTGTGCAGATATTTTAAAAAACAACAACATTGCTTCAGCAGCAACTGCCACCACAGCACATGGATCTTCACTGTACTGACCCAAGGTCACACCAGCAGCTGCAAGTGGAGGAGTGGGGAATCAAACCCAGTTCTCCCAGATTAGGGTCCGCACATTTAACCACTACACCAAACTGTCCCAAGACTCTGAATGGAGATACTTTGACCCTACCCAAACCCACTGTTGTTGGCAGCCTCTCACCACTCCCCATTATATGGGGCAACCAATGGCATCAGCCTTTACCACCTGTGCATATGTGCAGGACACATGACTTATTTCGAAGAGACCTCATTAATATTCCTGTCTTTAGTCTATAAATCTCACTTTGGAACATTCCTCTTTTTTTGGTCCAGTAGGACGTATTCTTTGCCAGCTCTTTGTAACATATGCCTATTTATTTGTACCTCAAATTGGTTGACCTCTGCAGAAGGCCTTATTGGGCCAAAACGTGTGACGTCACAATAATTGGTCCTTGTGTGTATGTCATTTGTACTTTGTTACGAGACTTTGGTTGGGCCCTTTTTTTTAACTTATAACGGGTTTATATGAGTTTTTTATTGGCCCTCTACTAGGTTTCTTACTTAACTTTTTCAGTAGTTGGAGATCTCATGCACAGGCAACAGACATCAGTTGACCTGGAGAAAACGGCTGCCTTGGAAGGTGGACTCTATGGTATTACACCACATTGAAGCCCCTCTCCTCCCCAAAACCCACCCTCCCCAAACTACACCCCCCAAATCTCCAGGTATTTCCATGCCTGGAGTTGGCAACCCTAAACTCAAGCCCAGGGGAGAAACTGGACCCTGGGGACAGTGTGATCATAGTAGTATGCATCCCCTAAGTTTGAAGGAGAAACACCAAGAACATCTTTACCAAAGGTCCTCCAAAACCTGGAACTGGCACTGTGCCACCCAATATTACTTTCTGACATTTAGCTATCTCATACTTCAGGATCCTGAATGGTATGAAAGAGTGAGTAGAGAAGGCTGCCCCCCCCCTCCAGATATACAGCTCTTACTACATCGCTAAATTCTCCAGCACCGGGGAGAGTAGTAGGGCACAGAGCACTCGGTGTAATAAGGCTTAGTCGTTCAAAATTAATTGGGTCCAAGTTTCACAAATCCGTTTACAAAGGGAGATCTATGGTGGCTTCCCTTCCGGGCTTGCTTCCGATTCCTTACACGCACGTGCAATTTATCTGCATTTAGCTATTCCTGTGTGGTGCAGTGATTCTTCTTCTCCACTTTGTGGGTTTGAAATTTCATTCTTTAACCTCCTCCAGACCCTTTCTTTGATCTTGGAGGTCCAGCATCCCGGCATCTAGAGCTGCACAAATACCAATCGTCAATTCAACGAACAAAATAAAATGGTGCGTTGATGAGTTGCAAACAGCTTGATGGTGAACGTTCTAGCTTTCCTGGTTTTACTCAGCAAAATACAAAGTAGATTAAGGGGGCATCCAGGTGCACATAATCTTAACCGACAAGCCCACAAAGGAAGCACATCTTCTGCATTTGGGTCTGATATACTGTCAGGGCTATTTTGGGGCAGGAACGCACAGGAACGGAGTTCCGGCTGCCTCCCAAGTTGACCACGCCCAGCAGGAACTCATTAGCATAATAGGACACACCCAACAGCAGGAACTCATTAGGATTGGCTACATTAGGGGGTGTGGCCTAACATGCAAAGGAGTTCCTGCTACAAAAAAGCCCTGGGTTTTGACAACAAACAAGGTAAACAGAATAACAAGCAAAAGGTGGCTGTAGCTGGATAACCACACTTCTGGTAACATGGGAGTGCAGCCTAATGTTCTAATGAGCTGTGCTGTCAGGGGTGTGGCCCAATATGCTAATGAGTTCCTGCTGTTGGGTGTGGCTTATTATGCTAATGAGTTCCTGCTGGGCTTTTTTCTACAAAAAGAGCCCTGTACTGTGTTCTCTCAGGGGAACACACATGAAGCCGCCTTAGACTGAGTCAGACCATTGGTCCCTCGAGGATGGTATTGTCTACTCAAACTGGCGGCAACCCTCCAGGGTCTCAGGCAAATAGGGTTCTTTGAAAAGACACTAAGAACTTTTTATTGGCTATTGCGCTTTATTTGCATTGGAGGACACTTGAGGTCAGGCCCGTAGCCAGGATTTTTTAAATTAATTTGGGGGGCCTTTTAAAAAGTCGGGGACACTGAAATTCGCGGCTTGGAGTACAGGCGTGCAGCCCCCCCTCCTCTCCCAAAGCACTTACATGGTCTCTTTAAATGCTTTCAGGGAGAAGGGAGGGAGGCTACGCACGCCTGTATTCCAAGCCACGAATGCAGCTTGGAGCGCAGGCATGCGTATGGCCTCCCTCCATTTCTCCTTCAAAGCATTTAAAGTGTCCCAAAAGTCATGGGGCTTTGGCAGGAAGTTGGGGGGGGGGGGTTAGGCCTCCGGCAGCCCCCCCTCCTCTCCCAAAGCACTTAAAGGGTCCCTTTAAATGCTTTCGGGGAGAAGGGAGGGGAGGCCGTGCACGCCTGTACTCCAAACCGCGAATGCAGCTTGGAGCGCAGGCATGCGTATGGCCTCCCTCCATTTCTCCTTCAAAGCATTTAAAGTGTCCCAAAAGTCATGGGGCTTTGGCAGGAAGTTGGGGGGGGGGGGCTAGGCCTCCGGAAGCCCCACTGTAGCTACAGGCCTGCTTGAGGTAATGAGGACTGGGCAGTCCCCTGCAGTAGAGAAGAGTGCTATATCATTGGATTATTCTTATTGTGAAGGATATGTATGTCCATTTGATTTCACAAAAATATATTAATATTTATCAAACACTTGAAAAATTGCATTGACTTTTCGTATTTATATCACGGTTGCTATTGGGTTTTTTTCCCCATCCACCTCCAGGGAGTGGCTGGAGATCTCCAGCTATTACAACTGATCTATAAGTGGCACAGATCAGTTCACCTGGAGAAAATGGCCACTTGGCAGGCAAACTCTATGGCATTATACCCCATTGAAGTCCCTCCCTTTCCCAAACTCTGACCTCCTCAGCCTCCACCCCCCAAATCTCCAGGTATTTCCCAACCCTGCTTACAGCAGAAGTTGCTGGGCACAGCACTGATTGGTAAGTCACCAGTGAGTCATTAGCTCACTCTCCCAATAATCAGTGCATTTTTTCAACGCAACTGCTTCTTGTTTGTCTGTTTTTTTAAGGAGCGGGGGAAAGCAGACCACAAACACATGCAGCGTTAGAAGTAATCACAATGTTTTAAAAAAGATAGTTCACATGAAGGATGATAGATGGGAAAGACAGGACTGAGTCAGCATTCCATTTGCAGATCAGAATGTCGATCAAAGGAGTTGCAAAAGCAGAGGGAAGCCAGCCTGCATCTGCAGGAGATGAAACCGCAGTTGGCCCTTATTAGTATGCACCCGAGGATATCGGCCCAGACTTACATTAGGATTTGGCCCGGCAGGCTCCTTTTTTAATCTGATTTTATCAACTCGTCCTTACTGTTTCTTCTTCCTTCTTCTCGATTCCGGGCCTTTTTCGCCTTCTGTTAGAGTTGGCAGCAATTTGACCAATGACTCCATTTGGAAAGGGTGCAGGAAGTTTTCGGCATCGACGCGGCACGCGGGATGATCGAGCAGGAAGAAGATGTTCGGAATTCTGTGCATGATTAAGGTGGCTTGGAAAAAAAAACACCACCCTTGGAGATTAAGCACTATCTGCAGAGTTCATCATCCGCCCGCAGGTGGCCTCTGCAAAAGCCAGGCTTCGTGGCAATGCATATAAACAAGCTCGAAAGGCAGACGGAAAGGAACAGGAATGTCATTGTGAATCTGTCTCTGTTCTGCGCGAGTTGAGGAGGAAGGCACTGCATTATCCACTCTAGTGTGAAGGGGAACAAACCTAATACCGAGCTTGACCCTGCCCTTCATTTATACAGCTGTTTTATACTGCAGCGCAAACTTTTGTCTGCCGATATCAGCTTCTTTGGGCTGAAGGTTCTTAACGCTGAGATCGATTGGCTAGAGCTGGGTCGTTCTTGTTGTATGATCCCGTCTCAATTAGCTGAGCATATTGAGGCCTTTCATTTCGCCCAGACCTTCTGCGTTTCTTTGCTTGGAATACGACAGATAGGTCTGCCAACCTCCAAGTGGGGGGAAAAGGGAAAAAATCTGTGCTCAACCATAAACAACCACAAGTCTTAAACAATTGTATCAAAATGTAATAAGGATGTAATAAAGAGGCCACAGTCCCATGTAATACAAATATAATGAAATCAAATATAACAAGGCGTGTTGTACATATCACAGGACACAGATATTTTTAAACTTCATCTGCTCGTATACCAGAAAGTCTAATAATATAGAAGACAGTCTCCCAGGTTTAATAGTCCCAATAGTTCGAGGATTCACTGGAGCCTGGTGGGTGAACTAATGTAGGTTCCTCCGATATTCTTCTTTACGCATTAGCTAGCTGGTAACAAGCTGCGTTTCGCCAAAGTTTGGTGTAGTGGTTAAGTGTACAGACTCTAATCTGGGAGAACTGGGTTTGATTCCCCACTCCTCCACTTGCACCTGCTGGATGACCTTGGGCAAGCCATAGTTCTGGCACAGCTGTTCTTGAAAAAGAGCACTTTCTGTCAGAGCTCTCTCAGCCCCACCTACCTCAGAGGGTGTGTGTTGTGGGGAGGCGAAGGGAAAGGAGTTTGTAAGCCGCTCTGAGACTCCTTTGGGTAGTGAAGGGTGGGATATAAATCCATTCTCCTCTCTCTTCTCTCTGGATGACCTAGGGCAAGCCGCAGTTCCGTCAGAGCTATTCTCTCAAGGACAGTTTCTGTCAAGAGCTCTCTCAGCCCCACCTACCTCACAGGGTGTCTGTTGTGGGGAGGGGAAGGGAAAGGAGTTTGTAAGCCACTCTGAAACACCTTTGGGTAGTGAAGGGCAGGGTATAAATCCAAACTCTTCTCTTCTTCTTCTTCAAAGGCTTTTTCGCAAAAATGGCACTCTAAGTCTTCTGCTCCAAAGGGAGCATCACTTGCCCCAGACTGAGAGCTCCTATCTATACCTTGTGGCTAATAGCCACGGATGGATCCCTGTTCCATATGTTTGTCCAATCCCCCCTTGAAGCTGTCCATGCTTGTAGCCACCACCGCCTCCTGTGGCAGTGAGTTCCACATGTTAATCACTCTTTGGGTGAAGCAGTACTTCCTTTGATCTGTTTTAACCTGACTGCTCAACAATTTCATTGAGTGCCCACGAGTTCTTGTATTGACATATTGTTTTTGTGCGCAAAGTTGCTGCCAATCTCAAGTCAAAGCACTGGTAACCGTAGAGTTTCCCCCTGAATGCTAGAGCACCCCCAGCATGATGATGTTACTACCAGTGACGTCAATACATCGGTAGTGTCCCCATGGGATGCTGCTGTTTGGGGGTGGGGCTGACCCCGCTGGCCAGCTGGCTGCCGGTAGCTTGGGGCCCCCAAATTTGGGGGGGTTCCCTGGCCTCACCGGTGGGATGGCAACCCTAATACCATGTGAGATCTCCGCAGAATGCTAACATAGTGGAAAGAAAGCTGCTGGACAGGTTTGGGATGCTTGCCACTGGAAGGGTGAAGACCTCCACAATGACTGTTTTCCATGGGACGGGAATGATCTAAAAGATGACGCAAGGCAACCTCTTCTGTGAAGACAGACACATTGGAAAGAAGCGGCTGTTTCCATGTGGAGGTTTTCCGCCATTTCGGCATTTGCTGGGAGGATATATCCTAACCCTATTCACAAGTTAAAGTAACTGCACGTACTATCTGCGTACAGTGTAAGCTTAATTTTTCTTTATACATGCGTTGAGTAACTCTCATGTTACGTATACAGCTGGACGTGTGATTCAAACCACACATTTAGCCAGGTATTGGTCCCTGGTTTCATTAGCAACGTGAGTGTGCATTGGTTTTTTTCTTACAAAGCAGGATATGCATATATATGCAGAATGTACGTGTATTCACTGTAACTTGTCAACTCCTGTGTCAGAGCATGAGCTTGCAGTGTTCTCCTTAATTCCTGCACATGCAACGCTGATTCATGTTCAGAGCCACGCTAGGGTTGCCAAATCGGACTTACCTCGCCGGCGGGGGACTCTGGGGTGGCTCCCGAAGCGTGCGCATGCCGCATGCATGTCACAGGGAAGTGACATCATGACGCCGGGCACGCTGGGGGTGGGGCCACAGCCATTTGAGGGGAAAACATAGAATTTTCCCCTCAAATGGCTGTGGCCCCACCCCCAGCGTGCCCGGCGTCATGACGTCACTTCCCTGTGATGTGCACACGGGGGTGGGGTTTTCCCCGGGGCCCGATTCCGCGGGGGCGGAAATCGGGCCTCCAAAGCGGGGGGAAATCCACCCCCCGGGGGGACTTGGCAGCCCTAAGCCACGCTCATGTAGAAGGGGCTTCAACCTTCCCTCCTCCTGCCATTTTCTGAACCTGAAACAGTCCCAGATTAGTGCTATTGGGCCTGTTGTGGAACACTGCCTGTGTCCCAAGGAACATGTGGGTTTTCTCAGATAACATTGTTCTGGGACTGTGTCGACACCTCTGTGGGACCTGTGAACTCTTCGATTCCCTTGAAACTTAACTCTCTGACCTGTTGAAGTTGCAAGAAGCAAAGAGGTATGCTAGTGAGATCTTTGAAGCGGGCAAAACCCTTCCTTAGTGCAGTATTACAAAATGTCAAAGCAAGGTTTTTTAACCTTAGCAAGCATTGAATGGGACTCCTTGGGTTTCCTGGAAATTCAACAAGCTGGGGTTGGTCTTTAAAACCCTAAAAGATTTCAGCCCAGGGAACCTGTTGGATTAGTTTGCCAATAAGAACGTTTTCAAATATCTATTGACTATTCATATTGTTATCCTTCAGACCAAAATCAGCTCAGATACCCTGGAGAAAATGGCTTCTTTGGATTGTGGACTCCATTGGCATCAACGCTTTCTGAACTCCTGCCCCTGCCCAAACCCCACCCTCCCCAGGCTCCGCCCCCAAAATCTCCAGGAACTTCCCAACCCAGAATTGGCAACCCCTAATCTGGGCCAGTGTAAAGGACTGCCTGAGTCCACTCCAGGACTCAGTGTGGGCAGGAACCAAGACAAAGGAAGCCGTTGACGCTGCAGCTTCAGAGAGAAAAAGAACTGGGCTTATTAAACTGTGCTCCTGTTTGAAACTATGCTGCCTCCTTATTTTGAGGCCTAGCATTACGGACACGACACCGTCCAGCTGCCTAGGACTGAGGCTGGCCATTGGTCTGTCAGGATCGACATCATTTACTGTGATTGGCAGTGGCTCTCCAGGGTCTCAGGCAGAGGTCTCTCACACCTTCAAAAACCTGGTCGTTTTAACGGGAGAGGCTTGAATCTAGAGGACCTGGCATGCTAAGCAAGTGCTCAGCCACTGAGCCACGGCCCCTCACCCTTGGGATGGACTCAAGACTCAGGTTAACATTTGTTCAGAGTTGCCAACCTCCAGGTGGGGGCCTGGAGATCCCCTAGGGTTACCAGCCTCCCGGTGGAGCCTGGAGATCTCCCACTTTTATAGCTCATCTCCAGCTGACAGAGATCAGCTCCCCTGGAGAAAATGGCTGCTTTGAAGGGTGGACTCTATGCCATCGTACCGTGCTGAGTAGGGTTGCCAAGTATTACCTTGATCCGGAGTGGGGGACTCCCGGGTCGCTCCTGGAGCACGCGCGCACGTGTGAAGTGAGTGCGCGCCGCATCCACGTCACACGGAAGTGACGCGATCACGCACGGCATGCTGGGGGCGGGGCCATGACCATCTGAGGGAAAACGCCGTGCATGTCGGGGTGGAGCTCCCCTCTGGGCCCGATCCGGCGGCAGTGGGGAACGGGCCTCTGGGGCGGGGGTTTCCCCGGCCCCCGGGGGGAATTGGCAAGCCTAGTGCTGAGGCCCCTCCCCTCCCCAAACTCCTCCCTCTCCTGGATCCACCCCCAAAGCCTCCAGGTATTTTCCAAGCCAGACCTGGCAACCTTAAGATCCCCCAGAATTGCAACTGAACTCCAGACTGGAGAGATGTGTTCCCCTGAATAAAACGGCTGCTTTGGGGGTGGACTCTAGAGCATTAGACCTTACTGAGGGCCCTCCTTTCCCCAAAATTCACCCTCCCCAGGCTCCACCTTCAAACCCCCCAGGAATTTCCCAACCCAGAGTTGGCAACCCTATAAATTTGCGTCTGTTGTTGGTGCCACTAGAGCCAGAGTTGTCCTCTGACCTAAATTTGGCTGGCCGGGGTGGCATTTCTTCCCTCAGGCCAGCAGCTTAGAGACATTTTTCGATCTGAACATGGAATTTAGTATTCCCTCAGAAAGTTCAGTCTTTCTCCTCCACCTTTCCCTCCTTCCCTTCCTCCCTCATGGGTGGACTCCACTCTTTGCCAAATGTGCACCTTCCAAGGGTTTCCCGCCTTAAGCGGAGCCCACCCCCAACCCTGTCCTGAGTGGTTTAATGACAATTTTTCAGTCAAACGTGCTTTTCTATTCAATATCCCTGACTACAAATCTGAAAAACAGAGGTTGTTTTTTTCTAAAACGTATGTCCATTTTTAAAAAGTTTAATGGCTCAACACAGCTGGAATATGTTTCTGTATAAGCGTGAAACATTTGGTTATTTTCTGTGATGAGAACATGTTGTCCTTGTTTCAGTTCTAGGGGAAATCTATTCTTCCCTTACAAAGTGTAGGTTTTTTTCAAACATCTCTCTAACCCCACCCCCCAATTCAGTAAAAAGTGATTTTTACCAGAGTGAACGCTTGTCACCCGGCACTCTGCGGTCCTCCTCCTGTTTCAAAGGTGACATTAAAAGCACTTTTCGGCCCCTCACACACTTACTGTGGGCATGATAGTGTCACGGTTGTCAATGTGGGACAGGACATGAGAGCCTTTCTGAAACCTAAAGAAATGTCCCTTTGCGTCAATGCGGACGTGAGAAACCAAAAGCACTAATTTTGTGTGATTTCTGTTAATGGAGGGAGGAGTCCTTTTTTCTCTTCTCTGGAGGAGCACTGGCAAGTGAAGAGACGTGAGGCCCCCCAAGGCAATCCCCCCTGTTGACCCCTGTTCTTTCCCCTTTATTGTTTGCCTTGGGGCAACATTTAGATATAACTTACCTCTTGCTCCAAAGGAGTTCTCTTTTTTGTTGAGTGTAGGGTGGTTGGCCTCCAACTGGTGGCTGGAGATCTCGTAGGTGTTCAACTGATTGCCAGATTACAGAGATCAGAAAATGGCTACTCTAGAAGGTGGACGCCATGGCATTATACTCCACTGAAGTCCCACCCCTCCCGAAACCCTGCCCTCCCTAGACTCCAACCCCCCCCCCCAACCCCAGGAAGTTCCCAACCAGGAACTAGTAATCCTAGCTGAGTATAACCGCAGCTGAATGAGTCCTCCTTTCATCCTGTGGGCCTCTTTTACCGCCAGAGACCTTCCACCTCAGCCACAACTTCTGAGGTTTTCAATGTTTAGCTGAGTTCTGGCTTGATTCTGGAATGGGGATTGGAGCCCCACAAGCTAGGCCGTCACATGACAAAATCAAGAACTAGGCTTGCCATTCCCCCATTGGGGGCGGGGGGTTACACTTTCAGGGCCCACCAGCCCAGATCCAGCCAGCGGGGGGAACCCCACCCCCAAAGTGCTGCACTTCACACCAACGTGCCTGGCACGATGATGTCCCCGGAGGTGACGTCATCACGCCAGGCATGTTGCGGGGGGACGCTCTATTATTCAAGCAAAAACTCTATAGTTTTTCCTTGAACGATAGAGGCCCTGCCCACAATGTGCTCTTCATGATGATGTCACTCCCAGAACAGCAGAAGGAACCCCACCCCCCCACTGGCAGCCAGGTAAGACCTGGCAACCCTACCAAGAATCCATCTTGTTCAGCATCCTGTTTCCAACAGCTAGAAGCTTCTGGGAAGCCCACAAGCCCTGCACAAAGGCAATTTCCCATCTTGTTTACCCTCTGTTGTTTGCTCCCCTGTAACACCTTGATATAGCCTGCTATTCCAGCTGGACTGGAAGTTGCACTTGGCTAACAGGGCTACTGATAGACTTATCCTCACTTAATATATTTTTGACTTCCCAGGCCATCTAACCCAGTGGCTACTACCCTGTCTTGTGGCAACAAACTGCATATAATTTGCCTTTAGAATAGGAGGCTGACGTGGAGACTGTTTGCCACAGTATTATATGCGGTCCCTCGGTGGTGATTTCGGCTCCTTTCTTTGCTATTTATGATTTCATTATTTTTATTGTGGATCTTAATCTGCTTTTATGTATGTGAAATCTCATTCTGCCGGCCACCCTGCTGAGCCCTTACATAAATATATATGCGTTATAGCTCGTCTTGTGAAATCATTCACACACAAAAAAGCTGGGGTTTAATAGACTTCAAATACTCAGAAAAGGAGGACGACGGTATTTCTTTACTTGCTTCCTCCATACATTTGTCATTTCTAACTCCCCACATTTCATAATTCTCTATCCCAAGGAGGACTGCCAAGTCTCCCACTATAGTGGGAGATCTCCTGCTGGCAGCTCCCCCTGGACCTATCCTCCACAACTTGGTAGGGGGGAAAATAAAAGAAAAGTCACTGCTGCATCGATGGTGTGATGTCATTTCCAGGGCAAAGCTGGCAGTGCTATCACACTGCTCTAGGATTCCGAGGAAACTCTATGGTAGGGGCCCCCAACCTTTTTGAGCCTGTGGGCACCATTAGAATTCTGACACAGGGTGGTGGGTGCAAAGACAAAATGGCTGCCACAGGTGGCAGAGGGATTTGAGGCCTACAAAGGGAGGGAAATTCCGGATGGGGGGAATGTGAGAGTGTAAGAATGGCTCTGTTGTAGTGGCGATGTAACTCTTCTAAAGCATCCTCCCTTCTCAGGGATGACCTTGGATAATGTCTGTGCTTGCTTTGTTGTCATAGATAAGCATAACGGTGAATTTACAGGTGGGGATGTGGAGCATGCAAAAGCTAGGCGGGATGAATGTGGGGTGTGATTGGACGGGACCGAAGGGGGGGCCTTGTTTGAACTGTCTATAACTGTGGGTTTTGGCACCAGAACCTCAGTTCTGACACAGTACTAGTCTCAGCTTGGAACATCTGTATTCCTCAATAAACAAATCACTGCCAGAGAGTGTTGTTGAGAGTAACTTTGTCCGAGAGTCTGACACTCTGCAGGAGGTGGACCCACCCACACAGAGAAAGCCTCAAGAGAGGGGAAAAGAGGGATAATTTTTTAAAAATGTATACCAAAAAAGAGGAGTGAGACAAAACGAAACCAGCACTGTGTGTGGCAGCTGCCACAGAAACAATGTTATTTTAATAGGGTTGCCAATCTCCAGATGGTGGCTGGGGATCTCCTGGGATTACAATTGATTTCTAGGTGACAGAGATCAGTTCACCTGGAGAAAATGGCCATTTGGGCAGGTGGACTGTATGGCATTATACCCTATTGAAGTCCCTCCCCTCCCTAAACCTCGCCCTCCTCAGGCTCCACACACAAAATCTTCAGGTATTTCCCAACCTGGACCTGGCAACCTTATATTTTAATCTTCCCAGCCAATCAGATCTCTGGTGGTCAGTCAGAAGCCCTGCTGGGCAAGCACCCCAACCTGGCCCCACACACTTTCAACCATAGAGCAGAACGCTAGAGACTCATGACATCACTTCTGGGTTCAATCCGGAAATGATGTCAGCCCTCAATGTTAGGCCTTCCCAAGTCACCATCCCCCAGATTTCTCACCGGGCACCCTCCCTTGGCTGGCAACCCTAATCACAAAGTTCCTGGCTGTTGTGTTTATTCTGAACTGAGCCCTCCCTAGCACTTTAGGCTTTCTCGGTTTGCAAGGTGCCCCAGCCTCTTGACTGGATTGTTTTTTTAAGGTTGCTTAAATGTACATGGCCACTGACTTTCTCACAGTGCAAGCCAAGAGCCCTCCCTAGCACTTTAGGCTTTCTCAATTTGCAAGGTGCCCCAGCCTCTTGACGGGATTGTTTTTTCAGGTTGCTTAAATGTACATGGTCACTGACTTTCTCACAGTGCAAGCCTAAGAAAACATTTGTGGGACCCCATTGACAAGACCTGAGTGAAACTGGAAGAAGAAGATGAAAAAGAAGACGAAGAAGAAGAGGGGGAGGAGGGGGAGGAGGGGGAGGAGATAGGATTTATACCCCACCCTTCACTCGGAGTCTCAGAGCGGCCTACAAACTCCTCTCCCTTCCCCTCCCCACAGCAGACACCTTGTGAGGTAGGTGGGGCTGAGAGAGCTCTGACAGAAACTGCTCTTTTCCAAGAACACCTCTGACAGAACTATGGCTTGCCCAAGGTCATCCAGCAGCTGAGAGTGGAGGAGTGGGGAATCAAACCCGGCTCTCCCAAATTAGAGTCCGCGCACTTAACCACTATACCAGTACACCAAACTAGACCAGCTTAGGATATCTCTCTCTGAAAAGTTTGAAAGGTTGGTGAGGTAGGATCACTTTTTACAGAAGGTATGCTGATCTTTTCCACAAGGCATGTTCATAAGTATTATACGCTTTTTAAAAATACCTAGGAAATATAATAGGATAAAATCTGGATCCTCTATTAATTTTTTTGTAAAAAAATTAGCATTATATTGGCTTCTTTCCAGTTCTTTGTATAAGAAGAAAATTATAGCAATTAGTTAAAATATGAACAATTCCACATCGAAGTTCTTCAATAATCCTTGGCTGTATGCCATCTGATCCCGTGACTTGTTAGTTTTTAATGTGCTAATGAGTTCTAAAACTTCATCTTCTTTGACATAATTCCTCAGACACACTCCCTGAAAACAATGATTCAGGTGTCGCTATCTCTCTGACATCTTTTTTCCAGTAATAATGGATAACAAAGAAGTCATTTAGTTGGCTCTGCAGTTTCGAGGAATCAAAATCACTCGTCTGCCATTGTGGGTCCGTGTTCCAAACATAGCAATAGTTTTTCGAACGGAAAGAAAAAGAAAATGGTGGCCCCTTGGTGCAACATACTGCTTGACGTACCCAGAAGTGTGGGAATCTGAGGAGGAGAGAAGCTTCAAAAGATGTGGGGGGCACAAGGAGGGTTCCGGAAAGGAGAAGAGGGAGGAAGAAGGCTGAAGGGAGACAGCCAAAGTGGCTGAAGGCAGAAGAATTAAGCTTTCCGACTCCAGTAGGGTTGCCAGGTCTGGGTTGGGAAATACCTGGAGACTTTGGGGGTGGATCCAGGAGAGGGCGGGGTTTGGGGAGGGGAGGGGCCTCAGCAGGGTACAATGCCATAGAGTCCACCCTTCCAAGCAGCCATTTTCTCCAGGGGAGCTGATCTCTGTCAGCGGGGGATCAGTTTTTAAAGCAGGAGATCCCCTGGCCCCACCTGGAGGCTGGCAACCCTAAACTCTAGATTAGGAAATTTCTGGAGATTTGGGGGTGGTGCCAGCACTGCCAGGGAGGGCAGAGCTGGCGACCCTATATGACACTCGGTTTGGTGTTTGTGGTTAAGTTTGGTGTAGTGGTTAAGTGCGCGGACTCCAACCTGTGAGAACCGGGTTTGATTCCCCACTCCTCCACTTGCACCTAGCTGGATGACCTTGGGCAAGCTGTAGTTCTGATAAGAGCTGTTCTTGAAAAAAAAACCAGTTTCTGTCAAGAGCTCTCTCAGCCCCACCTATCTCACAGGGTGTCTGTTGTGGGGAGGGGAGGGGAGGGGAAAGGGATTGTAAGCCGCTCTGAGACTCCTTTGGGTAGTGAAGGGCGGGGTATAAATCCAATCTCTTCTTCTTCCTCTACTCTGAGCTGTATTAGCATATACAGATTTGTGCAGATTTTACCCTCTTTTCCTCTTTCATCCCATATTTGAGGGCTCTTGAGCTCTTTCCCCCCACCCTCCCTAGAGAGCCACTCTAATGGGCCTCAGGAGGTCCACAGTCATGTCAGTCCCGGACACTGAGCCTGGTCTGAAATGACACCAGGCCTGGTCTGAAATGCTTCAGCCACGTCTGACAAATCAGGCTTTGGCGCATGTGTGACAAATGTCTCCTGGACTCTTTCAGTGTGTTGTAGTAGTTAATTATGACTCTAATCTGGAGAGCCGGGCTTGATTCCTCACTCCTCCTACCCATGAAGCCTGCTGGGTGACCTTGGGCCAGTCACAGCTCTCTCAGAACTCTCTCAGGCCCACCGACCTCACAAGGTGCCTCTTGTGAGGAGAAGAAGGGAAGGCGATTATAAGCCACTCTGAGATTCCTTATGGCACAGAAAACAGGTATAAAAACCTCCTCCTCCTTCTTCCACTGTCTTTCAAAGTTGCATTTCTATAGAGTTGTGTCTTCTTCTGAAGCTGAAATCAAGAAGAAGAAGGAGAGAAGGAGGAAGAGGAGGAGCAGGAGGAGGAGATTGGATTTATACCCCACCCTTCACTACCCAAAGGAGTCTCAGAGCAGCTTACAAACTCCTCTCCCTTCCCCTCCCCACAACAGACACCCTGTGGGGTAGAAGAAGAAGAAGAGACTGGATTTATATCCCGCCTTTCACTACCGAAAGGTGTCTCAGAGTGGCTTACAAACTCCTTTCCCTTCCCCTCCCCACAACAAGACATCCTGTGAGCAATGCTCCCTCTAAGCTGAGGAGTCTTGTGGGCAAAAATTCTACTTTGAGAGCTACTAGCATTAAAGTAGTGAGCCAGCAATTTGGCTACTGCATAAATTACTTTGCTCTGGAGCCATCTGTCCTGAGCTAAGACAGAAATGTGTGAGCTGGAGGCTAAAAAACTGTGAGCTAGCTCACACTAACTCAGCTTAGAGGGAACACTGCCTGTGAGGTAGGTGGGGCTGAGAGAGCTCTTTCCGGTATTGCTTATGAGAGAACAGCTCTGAAAGAACTTGTAACTGACCCAAGGTCACATCAGCAGCTGCATGTTGAGGCATGGGGAATCAAACCCGGTTTTCCCAGATTACAGTCCATGCTCTTAACCACTAGACCAAATTGGCTCTCAATATGGATTCCATTAAGAAACTTTCAAACTGCAGTTTACAGGCCAGATGCCCTTCCACTTACTTAAGGCAATAAATGTTATGCATCTGTGTAATT
This sequence comes from Gekko japonicus, assembly GCF_001447785.1. NCBI lineage: Eukaryota > Metazoa > Chordata > Lepidosauria > Squamata > Gekkonidae > Gekko > Gekko japonicus. The sequence continues at coordinate 494,804 of NW_015174850.1, forward strand.
AATTTTATTTTCTACTTTGCTTTGTAAAGACAGCTGACAGGGGTTTTTTTTAAAGGCCTGCCTCCATGTTAAGCTACCACTAAATTATGCATATAGATTAATTGCAAACTGGAAGATAAAAAAGTGTCTGCTTGAGAATAATGAGGGAGGTCTGAATTGTGTTTGTCACGGAGCAAGGAGCTTATTTATTCCCCTGTTATGATGTGTGGTACAATCACTTAAAAAAAAACCGACTCCCATAACTCTGCTGGTAAATAGCATCAGCTCATTGTCTGGAATAACACGAGTGCCAGGCGGCGAGCCCAACCCCTGGTGTAAGGCAGGACTCATTTATAAGGCACAGCATCGGCCACCGTATCGTGTTTGTTTCATATTGTTCCACCTGTCTTACGCATGGAAGACGTGACATAAGCCCCACACGAGCCACCACCCAATCTGGAAGTGCAACCGAGAATTCGTTACAGTGCCGAAATTTGCAATCACCCAGTTCAATGTATGAACTTGCCCAGTTAGTGAGGCTCTGCTGTGTTTTGAACGGAACATCCTTTCCACCCCGCAGTTCTGCTGCAGGTCAGAATGCGAAACATGTTTCTAAATGTGTACGATCAATATTAGCGGGCTGGATGCCCAAAGCCTGCAGCTTTACGAGCACATTGGCAAACGTTCTTTGCAACGCAGCCCTAAGAGACGTTACTCCAGCCTAAACCTGTCGGGCTTAGACCGGATCAACTCTGCTTAGGATCACAGTGTCCCTCTCTCTGCAACTGCCTTGGGTTCACCGGGAGCTGACGAATGTCAGCCTAGAAGTGTTTCGATAAATAAAATAAAACTTTCATGGACTGCTGTGAAAGCAGGTGAACTTATAACTGGGCAGACCATTCACAAAACAAATACGGTGCTGTGTGAAGAAAGGAACTGGGGGCATGGCCTGAGCCATAACACTGAAACCATCATGTGGCTCACACAGCTTGGGAGTCCAGCCTCCACATGGGACCTGGGGACCTCTGGGATTACAGTTTCTCTCCAGCCTACAGAGATCAGTTCCCCTGGAGAAGATGGATGCTTTGGTGGGGGGATTCTGTGGCATTGTACCCCGCTGAGGTCCCTGTCCTCCCCAGGCTCCACCCCCAAATCTCCAGGAGTTTCCCAACCTGGATCAGGCAACCCTGCCCCCCATCCACCACCAGTGGCCAGGGGGGACCTGGCAACCCCATCTTGCCCCATGAAAGAGGGAGAGAGGAAGAGCAGGCAGCAATGCTCCCTCTAAGCTGTGGAGTCTTGTGAGCAAAAATTCTGCTTTGTGAGCTACTGGCATTAATATTGTAAGCGAGCGATTGGGCTACCGCATAAATCAATTTGCTCTGGAGCCATCCTTCCTGAGCCGAGACAAAAATGCATGAGCCGGAGGCTAAAAAACTGTGAGCTAGCTCACACTAACTCAGCTTAGAGGGAACGCTGGCAGGCAGCTTCCAGCTCTGCCACACTTCTCTCCCTCCCTTCAGCTTTTACAGTTGGCCAGGTGGCTCAGGCCAGACTAGGACGGCCAGTGTCCACGTGGGGCCTAGAGATTTCCCAGAATGTCTCCTTTGGAGGGTAGAATCTATGGCATCCCATCTATGCCGAGGTTCCTCCTCTCCCCAAATCCTGCCCTCTCCAGGTTCTACTCCCTTAATCACCAGGAATTTCCCAAGCCAGAGTTGGCAACCCAGGGCCAAACAGCTTGCCCAGCCTATCTTTCCCTGCTCTGTCCATTACTGGACATTTGGAGGTGGAGCCTGGGGAGGGCGGGGTTTGGGGAGAGGTGGGACCCGAGCATGGTGTAATGCCATAGACTCCATCCTCCCTGAGGGGTGGTCATGTAGAAGTAGGGCTGCCAAGTGGGGGCGGGTGGCGGGTAAACCCCCGCTTTGGAGGCCCGATTTCCGCCGCCGCGGAATTGGGCCCCGGTGGAGCCCCCCCCCCGAAGTGCAGCGTGGGTGCATCACAGGAAGTGACGCAACCCCGTAGAGCACGTTGGGGGCATGGCCCCAATCGTTGGAGCCCCCAACGTGCTCTACGTCATGCGTCACTTCCTGTGATGTTCTGGCAGCGCGTGCGCGCACTTACCTCGGCAGCTCCCGGACCAAAGGAACGCTCCCCCGCCGGTGAGTAAGAACGACTTGGCAACCCTATGTAGAAGATGGAGCAGATCTATTCTCTCTCTCTCTGGATTGCAAGACTAGATCCAATGGGTGGAAATTACAAGGGAGTCGTTATCGGCTAAATATCAAGAGAAACTTCCTAACTGTAAGAGTGGTTGAGCAGTGGAACAGTCTGCCTCGGGAGGTGGTGGATGCTCCTTCGCTGGACATTTTCAAGCGGAGGCTGGACGACCATCTTTCGGGTATGTTGTAGGTATGTAGGGCTATCTTTCAGCTATGCTCCTTCAGAGTGCAAGGGGTTGGACTAGATGACCTGCAAGGTCCCTTCCAACTCTAACATTCTATGATTCTATGATTAATTGTAACAGAGGGAGTTCTCCAGGCTCTGAAATTGGGTCACAGGCAAGCCCTCTCCAATGGCCACCCCTGCCCTTTCATTGTTCTCTTTTGTATTATGGAAACCAAGATCTGACCCGGGAAACAGTATTTTCCATATCATACATTCGTTGGTATTTTTCCTTCACTGCATATACATGTTGATCGAGAACATGACATAAGAGGAGCCATGTTGGATCAGGCCAGCGGCCCATCCAGTCCAACACTCTGTGTCACCCAGTGGCCAGAATCCTGGTGCCATCGGCAGGTCGAACAGCGGGACCAGAACTCCAGGAGCCCTCCCACGGCTGCCCCAAGTAAAACATGTCCTGATGGGTCCTGATGGTTCCTAGAGTTTCTCAGGATCTTAGGGGGGATTATAGGGAGTAATGGAGAAGAAGGCAGTCAAAGGCTTTGTGGATGCAAAGGTTGTGTGTGCTGGAATGCTACTTGATCTTGGTCGTCTGGAGATCAGTTGTAATAGCGGGAGATCTCCAGGATCTGAAAGTGGGTCACACGCCAGCCCTCTCTAATGTCCGCCCCTGCCCTTTCATTGTTCTCTTTTGTACCTTGGAAACCAGTATCTGGCCCTGGAAACATATCATACATTAGTTTGTTTTTTCCCCTTCACTGTATGTATGTATGTATGTATGTATGTATTCAGGAAGAAGATGACTGTTTAGTGTGGTAGCCTAGAGTAGCCCACAACAGTTTAATGTTTTCTTATATAGTCTTTCTGGTATATTTGAAAGGTACAGGGCAGGCTGTGGAAACTTGTGGAAAAGTTTAACAGCTTTTGCAGTAAGAAGTCTTTTAGTTACTGGTGTTCTTTGCATCTAGAAACTATATATCTATATCTATATCTATATCTATATCTATCTATCTATCTATCTATCTATGCACACACACACACACACACACACACACATATATATATATATATATACATATACATACACATATATACACATATACATATATATACATACACATATACACACACACATATATATATACATACACATATATACATACATACATATATATATATATATATATATATATAATATATATGTTGATCAAGTAAAATGTATCCTGATGGTTACTAGAGTGAGTTTCTCAGGATCACAGGGGGATTACAGGGAGTCATCTAGAAGGAAAAGGTGGCCAAATGCTTTGGGTATGCAAAGTTTGTGTATGTGGGAATGCCCCTAGGTTGGGGTTCGTAGTGGGCGTAGCCGTGTCCTTTTGTGTCCTCCCTGTTTCTCAAAAATATCTATTTAGCCACTGTAGAAAACCCAGTGCTGAAGGAGATGGGTGCCGAGGCCATCGTTTGCCTAGGGTGCCCCAAAAACCTTGGGACAGCCCTGGATAAGTCACCATACCAAGTAAATTTGGACTTGTGGGTCACATGCTGAAAGGCCTGGGAACCACTGCCCTAACTCATAACCAGTGTAGGGTAGCGGACTGCAGCTGGGATGTCCCAGCAGGTTCCTATTCCCACTAGGGATGTCAGTCCCCAGGTGGGGGCAGGGGATCCTCTGATTTGGCAGGCTCCTGCCCACCGCTGGCCAGCTGGCTGACAGGGGAAGCCCCGCCTATAAGCCGTGCGGCCCCCAACAGTGACCAGCAGCAGCCACCTCTCCCTCCCCTCCTGCGAGATTTAAAGGGCCCTCCAGCTGATCAGCGGGAGCCTGTGGGCTGCCGACCAACTGGAGGGCTTGCAGAAGGGGAGGGAGAGGGGCATCCACTGTCCATATGCCTGAACCGGTCCCCACCATGATGATGTCACTTCTGCGAGAGGTCATCACATTGCAGATGTCCCTCCCCATCCAGAAATCAGGCCCGTGGCCAGGATTTTGTCATTTGGGGGGCCTTTAAATAAGTTGATGTCACAAAATAAAAAAATAAAGTTTAAATAGTTTTTTTTAAAAAAACTCACTTTTGTGGTGTTCACACTCTGCCTGCCTACGCAGGGTAGCAAGCCATATCTTATCCATAATTAGATGGTTCCAAATGTTGGAGTACCAATTTCATTTATTCAGCTTTGATTGTGAGTAAAGAAATCCTCTGAATAAAAAATAATTTAATTCTACTTTTACTCTGGCCGTGCGTTGAATCACATCCAGAAAGACGCTGTTGACTTTTGATGTAGCACTAGACTGAACAGTGAAAAAGAGAGATGTTCCCCCTCTCCAGTCTAAAGGAAAAGGGGATCGGATTCACTCCAGCCCTTAAAAGATATATGGCAGTTCTACTTACTACAGTTAAATGCTAACTGGGGGCAGCCCACCTTTGGTGAGGATAAAATGGAACAGGGGAGAACTACGCATGCCACTCCGACAGGCTCAGATGAAGGGCAGAATCAAAAGGAACTTCACTCGCAAATGGCTCTGTGCCAGGCAGGCCGCTGTCTAGAACCTGTGAATCTGACCTTTCACACGCAGTGCCAATCATTGTAAAGGCTTCAGTGGCAACAATAGTGGTGTGATTTAAGGGAGAGGGTCTATATGCAAAATCTGAAAGGGCAGGCTTATGCAAACTATCCTGGCACACTAGCACTCCGGTAGAGTTGGCAACTGGCAGGACTTTGGGGAGGGGGACACGGGGGGGGGAATGTGGTGTTGTATGTACCATGATGTCACTTCTGGGAAAACCCAGAAGTTATATCAGGTAGCTCTAGGAATCACCAGAAACTATGGCGAAACCATCGAGTTTTTGGTGATTCCTAGAGCTACCAACGTCACATTGGGTTTTCCCTGGAAATGAAATCACAGCACACACAACGTCAGTGTTTTTTTCAATTTTTCTCCAAGCAGCGGGAGGCAATGAGGGTTGCTGGCAAGAGGCTTCCCATAATGGAAGGCTTAGCAATCCTACAACTGGGTCTTGTCTGCCATCCTGGTCTTGCTGAGCAATATCCACCGAGGCCCTGAATCGCCCAGCTCCCACCAGTTCCCCTCACAACTAGCCTTAAGGCTATCCCGTATGCTCAATAGTGGATCTTTCCAGTCCCTTCTTCATCCCCACCCACCCCTGCTTTGGGCAAATGTCCCCATTTCAATTTCTTTTCAAAAGAGCAGTTAACACTCATGGTCAGATGATTAATGATGATTCATAGCACACAAGACTTTTACTAATTAGCTTGCAATCATTTTTTGTGGAAGTGGTGAGTAATTATCCAATAAATCTCGCTGGTACTTAAACCAGTTTTATTACCTGTCAGTGGGTTGCTTGTAGAGCATTTGAACTTCAAAACATGTCACTGTCCCTTCAACAGGCGCTCCGCCAGTGGTTGCCAAGGAAACGGGACTCATACTGTTTGTCATGGGATCCATTCCATGGCAGGAGATCTGAGAGAGGGACTGTCTGAGCAAGCCAGGAACTGCTGAGGAACCGTTTGTCGGCCATGCGGGGGGGGGGGCACCACAAGAGCCATGCAGTTCAGAGGGAAATCCAGTTGGCAGGTTCCGACTTGGGAGGGAGCGGGCCTTGCTTCACACCATAGGTACGTGGCACCAAGCTGCCTCAGCGGGTGGATTTGGGTGGGTCATCTGAAGGGTCTCTTTCATACGAATCCTCGCAGTCTCGGGAGATCAGTTCTAATTGTGGGGGATTTTGTTCACTGCGGTGTGGGAAAGTACAGGTAAACAATCTGGCTGTTTTCCTCACCAGAAGTAAGAGTGGCTTGGGGTGACTTTTCATGTCAGAAAATGGCCTCACTTCACACACTAGGCACTAGGATTGCTAGGTTCTACCTGGCAACCAGCGAGGGGATCCTCGGTCCTCTCCGGGGTATTCTGTGTGCGCGGCACGATGACATCACCCAAAGTGACGTCATCAGGCTGCCGATGTTGGTGGATGACGCTCTAGCTAATTTTACCATAGAGTTTTCACTCAAAAGTAGAGTGTCGCTGTGCGACAACGGTGATGTGATTATGTCACTTCCGGGTGACATCATCATGTCGCCTTTTGGGCCACTTGGGGATGGATTTCTCCCCGCTGGCTGGCAGCGGGGAAACCCCCCACAAAAGTGGGGGTTCCCCGGCCCCTGGCAGGGGTCTGGCAATGCTAATAGACACATGGCACCAAGCTGCCCCAGCAGCAGAGTTGCCAGTTCCAGGTTGGGAAATACCTGGAGATTTTGGAGGTGGAGCCTGAAGAGGGTAGGGCTTAGGGAGGGGGGGGGACTTCAATGGCACATAATGCCATTGAGTCCACCTTCCAAAGTGGCCATTTTCTCCAGGTGAACTGGTATCTGTCACCCGGAGACAGATCTCCAGCCACTAACTGGAGGTTGGCAACCCTACCCAGCAGGTGAATTTGGCCCGGTCATCAAAGGAGCTCTTTTATACAAATGTCTGAATCTAACTGAGCAGTTTTTGCGGGCAAAGGGCTTTCTTCACCAGGCCATTGAGGAAGGGGTTGTCAAGATTACTTTTTTCCATGTCGGAACTATATTTTTGTGCTTTGGTAAATGCAGCCTCCAGGATTGTTTGATCAAGGGAGAAATGGAGGCTGGGAAGAGAGAGAGAGAGAGAGAGAGAGAGAGATTTTCGCTCTTTCCTCCCCTACCGTTTTCTGACTGGAAAAGCCACTCCAAGCGGCTCATACTCCTGCTGAGGAAAATATACGGGTTGGCTACTTGTATTTCCCCCACACACATATACTAGTGAAAAAGACCTCCCAGAATTAGAACTGGCCTTCAGACTACAGAGATCAGTTCCCCTGGAGAAAATGGCTGCTTCAGAGGGTGGACTCTATATGGCCTTGGGCCCCTCTGAGGTCCCTCCCCAAACTCTGCCTTCCACGTGCTCTGCCCCCAAACCTCCAGGAATTTCCCAGCTCAGAGTGGGTAAACTATACTTGGCTTGGAATGGACTGGCAAGGGTGTCAGGCCCAGGAAGCGGTAGGTATTTTTATTCTATTTTATTTTTCGTATTTATAGCCCACCCTTCCCACAAGCGGGCTGAGGGTGGGTAACAACATATCAGCAATACAGTAAATAGAATTATAAAGTAAAACACAATAGAAGACATTAAAATGGTGGTCACAGCCCAAGAACAGAAACTGGCTGGCTATGTGAGGTTCCCTGGCCCATTGGTAACAGATAACAGGGCTATTTTTGGGCAGGAACGCACAGGAACAGAGTTCCGGCTGGCTCCTGAGTTGGCCACACCCAGCAGGAACTCATTAGCATTATAGGCCACACCCAACAGCAGGAACTCATTAGGATTGGCTACATTAGGGATGTGTGGCCTAACATGCAAAGGGGCCCCTGATAAAAAAAAAAAAAAAAAAAAAAAAAAGCCTTGGGTTTTGACAACAAACAAGGTAGATAGAATAAGAAGCAAAAGGTTACTTCTGGTAACATGGGGGTGTGGCCTAATATGCTAATGAGCTGTGTTGTCAGGGTGTGGCCTAATATGCTAATGAGTTCCTGCTGGGCTTTGTCTACAAAAAGCCTGCAGATAGATAATTGCCAGCTGTGATAAAAAACATCATGGAGGCCAAAGGCCTGCCAGAACAGCTCCAGCTTACAGGTCCTGCAGAATTGAAGAAGATCCTACCGGGCCCTGATCTCAATAGGGAGCATGTTCCACCAGGCAGAGGTCAGGCCAGAGAAAGCCCTGGCCCTGGTCAAAGCAAGATGGCTGTCCTTCAGGCCAGGGACCACCAGGAGATGTTGATCCACAAAGCGTAACTCTCTATCTTTCATGGAGATGACAAACTACCTTGAATTTGCCTTGTTGGAGGCTGCCATAGGGGGAATATATATATATGGGGTGTTGATCTGTTATTGAGCCCTGAGACCCTTGAACTGGGGATGCTTCGGCATCATGATATGCTTTCAATGAGATCCTTTTAGTGGGTCACGGGAACGTCTGCATGCCAAGCACGTGCTCCACTGCTGAACTTTGCCTCCCTCTGTAGAAGTCACATTTATTCTTCTGTGTCTGGAGGCTTGTGCCATTTATGAACTCTGTTTTTCATGGAAGGGTTTTGCTGCTTTTCAAAACCAGCTCTGTTCCATTTGCGCCCAGATCCACATTTGTACTTTGGACCGTTTAACCTGATTCTAAACTGAGCTTTGGTTACCTTGGTTCCAAGGGAAATGAAGTTCAAAAAGGTGATTTCTTGAGTCTCTCGAAAGAACAGCAACAAAGAGTCCTGGGGTACCTTCAAGTCTAAAAATAACAACTGCCACTGCAGCCTTCAGGGGATCAGCCGGAAGGGCAAGAGAGAACCGAGTGTCGCTGCATGTTGGTGATGACCCAACCCAGATCTCTGGATCACCTCACCGAGGGGTTTCACACAGATGTTAAAAAGCACAGAGGACAAGCCCTGACACGGATGGCCGAGGCAAGCCTGATCTCGTCAGATCTGAGAAGCTCAGCAGGGCCGACTCTGGCAAGTACTTGGATGGGAGACCTCCATGGAATGCCAGCAGTCGGGAGGCAGGGGCAGGCTTTATTCAGCCGCCTCTCTGAATATCCTCCAGGCCCCCAGTAGGGGTCAGACTGAAACCCTTGCTTTTGGAGTTGAGGCATTGGGTCTCTGTAATTGCTACATGGGTTTCTGATGTACATAGCTTTGCTCGTTACCATCCATGCTTCTGCTATTTCCGTTCTCATGCCTATTGTTTCCCAGTTACATTTAACACCTGCTGGCATGTTATCAATCGGTTTGCAAGGTTCCTCCTCTGCCATTCTTGCAGAGGGGAGGCTGAGACGTGTCTGAAGGATTGTAGATGAGCTGCGCTGTGGAACACTTATCAATGTGAACCTCCTCCTCCATGGGCCGCTGGGACGCTTTCGCTTTTCAACCTTCTCACGGCCTTCGAGAAAGTCTGTCATGATAAACATTCTCACCATTATGATTGTCTTGTATTATTGTACCTGCCTAATGCTGACATATGAATGAGGGCTGCACCAAAGTTCTTGTAATTTCCAACTTTGTAATATTCTTCAGTTCTGGCAAAAGAGTTTCAACTTGAAAGCAACTTTTCTGATCTCTAAAATAAAGCCTGATTAAACGGACTTCTTTCATCTGAGAGTTACTGTGTGAGCTGACAGTAGGGGTCAGTCACCAGAGGTCGCCATGACTTCCAGGTGCACACACACACATGCACATATGAAAAGGGGGGGGAAAGCACAGAGGACAAGATGGAACCTTTTGGGGCCCCACAGGCCAGAGGCCCTGTAGAACCAGAACCACCACAGAATGATACCTTCTAATCCCAGCCCGGAAAGGCGATCCAGAACGATACTATGATCGATGGTACCAAAAGCCGCTGAGAGCTCCACAAAAATCAACAGTCCCCCTCCCTCTGTTCGTCTCCCGGCACAAATCATCCACTGGAGTGACCAACACTGTTTCAGTCCCATAACCCGGCCTAAAACCAGACTGGAAAAGATATAGACAATTTTCCTCATTCAGCAAAGCCTGGACTTGTCTAGCCAACTTCCTTTCAATTACCTTGCTCAAGAATGGAACATTTGAGACTGGTCAGTAATTATTAGAATTTCCTAGGTCCACAGGAGGTTTCTTCAAAAGTTCTTCACGGCTGAGGCAAACACCCCCTCCCTCGCGGAGGCATGAGCTACCTCTTGGACTCTGCCAACCAGCCCTCCCTGACAGATTTAGTCAGTCGTGTGGAAAATGTGGATTTTGCTGCCAGAGGATGATGGCCACAGGAATAAACAGCTTTAAAAGGGGGTTATATAGATTCATGGAGGATAAATCTATCAATGGCTACCAGTCAGGGTTGCTGACGGGACCCTCCACATCCAGAGGTACTAATCTTCTCAATCCCAGAGCCTGGAGGCCACATCAGGGGAAGGCCTCAGCCTCTGTGCCCTGCTGTTGGCTGTCCAGAGGAACTGGTTGGCCGCTGTGTGAGACGGGATGCTGGACTAGAGGGACTGTTGATTGGATCCAGCAGGGCTCTTCTTATGTTCTAATAAAGCCCTCGGCCTCTATGCCCTGCTGTTGGCACTCCAGAGGAACTGGTTGGCCACTGTGTGAGTTTGTAGTTTAATGCAGAATAAAAATATCCCTTCTGGGGTTTAAAAAAAAAAATGCCCATGCCCTATGGAGATATATGGCTGTACAGTTAACAGCGCAATCTTGAGCAGAGTTTCACATTTCAAAGTCCATTGAGTTCTGTGGACTTAGAAGGGTGTCACTGTTTAGTATGACACTGTTAATGGAAGAACTGTCTGGTGAGATCATTTATTGTGTCGGAAGGAAGATTGCCTTTGGGGAAACTGGGGACCCAAATAAATACAGTAGAGAAGGCAAGTGACGCTGTACCGAATAGGGTTGCCTGGCCCCTACCTTCTGCTGGCGGGGGGAACAAGCATCCTGTCCGGGATCTTCTGGCATGTGCGTAGCATGTGTGCCGTGATGATGTCACCCAGAAGTGGGCCCCTAAGGGGCCCCTAAAGTGGGCAACCCCCTGCCCCCTCGGGGGAATGGCACGCCTAGTACCAAAGCGGCTGAAAGGAAAGCTGGGCACTTTTGCATTCCAAAACTAGAAACAAATACCTACAGTGCTTTGACAGAGTATTCAAGATCTTGGCAAGATAGTGACCCGGAGCAGCATGCTGGAAGATTTGCTCCACTTTTCCCAGGAGAAGCTCAGCTTCAGGTTGCTGATGTTTGCAGCCTGGCACTTACAGGCTCAGTGCAGGGGTGGGAGAAATTTGCCAAGAAAAAGTGCGGTTGTGGCAATGCCATGACATCGTTTCTAGTTATGTTTGCCAGAATGCTCTCGCAATCCTCAAAATCTCTTTGGTTTTACCACAGAGTTGTGAGGGTTGCTAGCCTGTGACATCAACACATGTGTCTGGGGTCAGACCTCCAGCCCCCCACACTTACCTCCAAGGAGACAGAGGCCTCCAAATCATACCAAGGAAATAATCCAGGGAGGGCTGTAGAAGGCCAATGTGATGGAGCCAGCAACAGGCACAAAGCAACAAGGGTGGCAAAGACCCCACAACAAGCGATGGCCCTTTTCTCATCTGTTGTGGGAGCCAGGAAGGCTTCTTTGGAAGGGTGGGGCAGGAAGCAGCCTGCAGTGACCTCTTTAGGCCAGCAGGGGCCAGAGGAAAAGCCTTATAAGGCTTCAAATGGGAAAGGGGAAGGAGATGGATTCCAGGCAGGCAGCTGCCTATTGGCCCTAGGACCCGCCACCCCCATAGGCCCATCCCCCAGGATACAGGGAGGGGTGAGGCCAGAGTTGTCCCACCCCCAGGCAGTCCTTTAAAAAGTACACCCTGGGAGAACCAGAGAGGAAGAACCACACCTCACCTAAGGGCAACTAGGGAGAGGAGAGAGGGTGCAGCAACCCCCCCCCTTGCTCTTTTCTGAGGTTCTTCCCCCAGGGCAAGCCCGATTAAAAGAGTCCTGGAGAAGGAGACAGCCCTGGCCTCCAGCCTGGCGCTGGAGTCTGGCAATGTGACATAACTTCCAGTTTTGCTACTTTCAGTTAAACAACTGGACGTGACATTGTGACGTTTTGTGATGCAAAGCCCAGGGGCCATTTCGTAGAAAAAGAAGCCTTATAAGGCTTCAAATGGGAAAGGGGAAGGAGATGGATTCCAGGCAGGCAGCTGCCTATTGGCCCTAGGACCCGCCACTCCCATAGGCCCATCCCCCAGGATACAGGGGTGAGGCCAGAGTTGTCCCACCCCCAGGCAGTCCTTTAAAAGCTGCTCCCTGGGAGAACCAGGGAGGAAGGACCAGACCTCAATTAAGGCAACTAGAGAGAGGTTACTGGCAGGAGGGGGACCTTGCTCTTTTCTGAGGTTCTTCCCCCAGGGCAAGCCCGATTAAAAGAGTCCTGGAGAAGGAGACAGCCCTGGCCTCCAGCCTGGCGCTGGAGTCTGGCAATGTGACGTAACTTCCAGTTTTGCTACTTCCAGTTATACAACTGGACGTGACATTGTGACATTTTGTGATGCAAAGCCCAGGGGCCATATCGTAGAAAAAGAGGGGCAGGAGCTCATTAGCATAACTTATTTGCATATGCCGCACCCCCTGACATCACCGGAAGTGTGTCAGAAGGCAACACCCACCGCTCAGGCTCCACTGGACTGTTCTAGATTGCTAGCTATTGGGGGGGGGACGTGCAGATCTGTCCTCACAGAGGAGGGAGAGCTTGTACCTGAATAAAACTTGGTCTTAAAGGTGCCACTGGACTGTTTTGGGCTGGGGGGAGCTCTGCAATTTACCTGGCTGCTTCTTGCTCTGACTGAGGGCTGCTGGGAGCAGGGGGCGGGGCTTGTTGCATGTGCCCCCCCCCCCGGGCTCCTTACTGCCGGAGCTCTGCTCCTGTGTGCTTCCGCAGGAAATGACCCCTGGCAAAGCGCCACTCCAAATCTCCTGGGGGTTGTCAGCCCTTGGTTGCTGGGAAGACTGATATATTTTTCTAGGCTCTTATCACCTCGTCCAAGGACTATATACCTTTCAAGCTGCAGATTGCAGTCTGGTTACTATATTGTCCATTGGAACTGGATCCTTTTGAAAGAGTGGTAGATCAGGAGAATTCTGCATCTTGGTAGGACTTGAGACTTAACTCATCAGAGTGTATTACACGCAAGAACCGGTTGTTTATTGAGCTCAGAGACACTATCTGCTGCAGTTTCCTGTTTGCTGCTGTATTTGTGTTTCCTACATCAGTTTTGTCACATTGTTCTCTCTGGTGGGAAGGCTGAGTTAAAGGAATTTTTATTTTTAATCAATCTACCTTGCAAATCATGTTCCTGAGTTAGCCACACAGAATCCACAAAGAAAGAGGTGATACTCGCACTTCACAAATCCCCCATGCAAGCTTGAAAAATAAAACAAAGAAAGCAAAAGCAGCTTCCACAGTTGGAACTCACCCCAGGTTTTCTGTGTTCAACTTGCAGCCATTTACATTGCTGTTATCTCTGTTTATCTGTGTTTTTTTTCCTGCACTAATTTTGTCTTGCTCCAATTTACTTGCTTGCCCCGGGTTATAAATTCTGTATTGCGAACGCTAAACTCAGGTTTAATGTCCTAGGTATGGCAGGAAAGGGGTGGGGAGGATTGTAACTGAATTTAAAAATATACAGTTAAATGTGCACCGGGGTCACTCCAGATCAAGGGAAAGCCTGAGGCAAAACAGGGGTGACCACAATGTAATGCAGAACTGACCAAAAAAAACCCCCAAAAAAACAGGGATAAAAAGAGGGGGGAACTTTTTTTTTAAAGAAATTTTATTAATTTTCAAAAAGAAAGAATTTTTTATTTATTTATTTTTATTTATCATTACATTTCTACCCCGCCCTCCCCGCAAGTGGGCTCAGTAAAAGGTGAGAGAATTACAGGTTATCCAAGTATCAAATCATCATAACGTTAGTAACAATTTTTATTTTGCCCTAATTAAAAATATCAGCATTACAACTTTGTATATTAAAGTTACTTATTTTCTACGAGTTAACCTTTGACTGTATAATATACTAATATTTCTAATATGATTAATCTAAAAGGCAGCCAATACATTCCCTTTTACATACTAATATATCTAGATAATCTGCTAACATTTCTGGAATATATGACCTACAAGATATAATGTGCTTATCTGAAATAGTATTTTATATTTAAGCTTCATCTTACATTCTTATATACCAGTTTCCACATCATTTATAATTTTTTCTCTTAATTAAATTAAAAGAGGGGGGAACTTGAGTGCAGTGCAGAATAGCTAGTAGGAGACAGCGTTGAACCAGGATCAAAGGTCTAGTGTGGAAAGGGCCATTAATATCTGAAAGACTTGGAGGCTTTGGGTAGTTATCTCCCATTAATTTCAGAGGATTAGTTGGTCAACTTCTCTACCTCAGTTTTGGAAAATTCAGTTGTGTGAATCCTCAGGCACTGGAAGTTTGCCTGAACTTTTGACTGTTGTAGCCACAGCTATTTACTGGTACAGTTTTCTGAAGAAATCCCAAAATCACTGCCCCTCTCCTAGGATCATTCATTTTGCTTTCAGAGGGCTAAATCAATGGATAGCTCCACTGTATTTCATTTCAGCTACTCCCTCTTGATTAGCGTCTATAAGGTATTAAGGAATGCACTGAGACAAATGCATTTACTTTCCCATTCTAATTCCGGGCATGCTGGTGTTTATCTCCACATTAATGTTTGGTGTCATGTTAATCTTAATGCAGTTTCTCCACAGTTACTGATAGCTTTGAATCAGATCACTGTATAGAGAGTGCGTCTCTTCAGAGAGGGGGGAAAAAACCCATAGCTTCTCAAGATGTTTTATGTTAATTCTATTATAATGGACTTCAATCAGGCAATTGTAATGGTAGTAATTTTCGTTGCTTTTACAGAAATTGGAGACGGGTTGGACGGAGGCCAAACGCTATTCCAAACACAAACAAGCCATCAACGGCTACAATTCTTGGTAACAATAAATGCTGGAATGGCCTCCCATAAAATTGTAACTGAATAAAATTACACAGATAACCCATTAGAAATTACCCCAAATCCCACTCTTTTCATCTCAAAAGTGGAGACATCTCAGTTGCTTGCCCCTGCTGTATGGGTTTTCACGACCAAGGCTAAAGATAAGGGCATTTTAGCAGTGGTAATACATTTTCCCAGGTGACCACCCCTCCTCCTCCAATACACACAAACGCGAAAAATCGAAAAAGCCATTAAGAGAGTGGCAACAGATGCTGTGGGAACCCAGATAGTTTTGTCATACTTATGAAGTCACGTCTGCGTTAATGGTTTTGCTAAAAGAGCCCTTCACCAGTGAATAATTCCAGACCACCTATCTCTGCATAGTTTATCAATGACCTTCTGGGTATAATACAATATGTTGGTAAGGTTTACAAGGCAACCCTACACAGAGTAACCCCTTCCTGAATCCATCAGAGCCAATGGAATTTGAAGAGTATAACTAGGGATGGGCATGAACCGGGAAAATGCAGTTCAGATCATGGTTCGTAACATGCCCCGTCCATGAACCATGGACCATCACAAACTTTTAGCTGCCTCATGAACTGGTTCCACTCATGAGGTTCGTGAGGTGGTAGAATAGCCCCCTGGCATCCTAGAGACACCAAGCTCACAAAGAGTCTCCAGCTGATGGCCCTCCAAGTTTGGTCAATTGGATTTACAGGGTCTGAGTTATGGGCCCACAAAGAAGGTGCCCCCAGAAAAGCTGGACCCTGTGAATCCAATCCTCATGAAACATGGAGGGCAGGTAGAGGAGAGTACCCCGGAGATCCCCTGTGAGTTTGGTGCATCTATCTTGCACAGTATCTGTTCTATATACTCCTGAACCTCCTGAACCTGCGCCTGTCGAAATGGCAGGTGGTCATTTTGACTGGTGCAGGTTCAGGAGGTTCAGGAGTATAGAAGGGATCCTGTGCAAGTTAGAGATGTCAAAGTCACAGGGGACCTACCCTGGATGCTCCTTTACATGATCTCCAATTTGTTGCTCTGAACTTTTGTAAAAATTTTGATTGAGCGGAGACAGTCTGTCTGTAAATGTATCCACTCATGAACTGGCACGAACCTCCACAAACAGCTTGAAAGTTCGTGGAAAGTTTGTGCCAGTTGACCTGCCACAAACTTGACTTCACAAAGCAGCCAAACTTCATCAAAAATTTTAGTTCATGAGCCAGTTCATGCCAATCCGTAAGTATAACTCTGCTTAAGGTTGCACTGTTGGTCTCTAAAGATCTTCAGTCTTCAGTTCGGAAGACTACCTGGCAGATTAGTGTAACTGACCGTCCAGGTACACCTAATGGTCTGCCAGTGGTAGTTTTCATTTTTGCACAATAAGAGTCAATTTAGCACAGTCGTACCATGGGGACATGGGGAAGGACTGTAGCGCAGTGACAGAGCATCTGCTTGCCACGCAGAAGCTCCCGGGTTTGATCTCCAGCGTCTCCAGCTAAAAGGATTATGTAGTAGGCAATGTGAAAGACCTCTGCCTGTGACCCTGGAGAGCTGCCGCCTGTCTGAGTAGAGAGCAGCGACCTTGATGGACCGATGGTCTGATGCAGTCAGGAGCAGTCTGGTGGACTGTGTCACATTATACCCGATTGAAGTCCCTCTTCTCCCCAAGCCCCACCCTCCTCAGGCTCCACCCACAAAATCTCTAGGTATCTCCCAACCCAGAGATGGCAACCCTATGGGCAGTCTGGTGGCTCTTGGCCTGCCCAAGTCTCAATGGGCAAAGAGCAGGTGGCACCCAAGCCTAGTGATGTTGCAGTGTCACAGGGCCCAACTAGATGTGGTACGGTCAGAACTTCCTTTAAGTACCTGAGGCCTTATTTTCCTTTTTATTGTTTCTCCCCAGGACAATCACGCCTCCTCCCTTGGGCACCATGTTCTGCCTGCCAACCGGGTGAGGCTTGCAATTGGCAGGAGATCTCCCTCCATAAACGGGCAAATGGGAACTCTATTTCCCCCTCCCTGCCCACCCTTAAGTTCAGTATAAGGAAGCTTCATGTGTTTTCATTTGTATTAAGGTTGTGGGGGTTTTGGCCAGGTCCCCACTGGCACCCAGCAGGGGATGGAGGGTTAGGGTTGCCAGATCCAGGTGGGGAAACTCCTGG
The DNA here is from genome assembly GCF_001447785.1 of Gekko japonicus. Taxonomy (NCBI): domain Eukaryota; kingdom Metazoa; phylum Chordata; class Lepidosauria; order Squamata; family Gekkonidae; genus Gekko; species Gekko japonicus. The sequence continues at coordinate 511,929 of NW_015174850.1, forward strand.
AGATTTGGAAGTGGAGTCTGGGGAGGACAGGGACCTCAGTGGGGTACAATGCCAAAGAGTCCACCCTCCAAAGCATCCATTTTCTCCAGGGGGGACTGATCTCTGTCGTCTGGAGATGAGCTGTAATTCCGGGGGATCCCCAGGTCCCACCTGGAGGCTGGCACCCCTAGACTCTGTGCAGAACTATGATAGCGTAGGAGACCGTCAGAGGGAATGCTGGGACAGATGAACTCGCTTCTTCCTAGGCACGCCTCTGTTTTCTCTATTTCTATATAGTGCCGGTATCTTTAGGAATCTTGACCTTGTGCTATCAGTGAACCGGCTGCTCATCTCGATTCCTCTTCCCCAGCGTGCATTTAAATTATCCACAGATCACAGTTTGATTGCCAATTGTGAGCAGCAACCTCGAGCGTTTGGAGAAGATGTTTCTGAGGGTTATTTAAAAAAAAAAATCCTTGAAATTGGTCCAACGTATCTCAAAGTGTTTCCTGAATGCCCCATTTTTACACAGTTTAACTCACCTCTGTCTCTCATCGACCAAAGACAGTTACATTTGGATCCTGATGGGTTGAGGTGCGGGGAATTGGGATGCCAGCTCCGGGTTTGGAAATTTTGGGGCGGTGGCTGGGTAAGCGTGGGTTTGGAGAGGGAAGGGACCATAGCAGGGACGTGGTGCCATGGAGTCCGTCCTCCAAAGCGGCCATTTTATCCGGGGGATCTGATGGCTGTCGTCTGGAGGTCAGTTGTCATTCCAGGAGACCTCCAGGCCTCATCTGGAGGATGGCAACCCTGGCAGGGAGCCTGCTAGACTGGCCTCGCTTTTGTAGCCTTGGTCATTTTTGCCCGGGTGACTTCGTGTTCATTCAGGGAAGTGTTCCAGTCCAGATCAATGCTCCCTCGAGAGCCAGTTTGCTGTAGTGGTTAAGTGTGCGGACTCTAATCTGGGAGAGCCGGGTTTGATTCCCCACTCCTCCACTTGCAGCTGTTGGATGACCTTGGGCAAGCCATAGTTCTGATAAGAGCTGTTCTTGAAAAAGAGCAGTTTCTGTCAGAGCTCTCTCAGCCCCACCTATCTCACAGGGTGTCTGTTGTGGGGAGGGGGAGGGAAAGGAGTTTGTAAGCCGCTCTGAGACTCCTTTGGGTAGTGAAGGGTGGGGTATAAATCCAATCTCCTATGTGTGAACCAGAGGCTAAACAAAGTAACTTACAGAAGACGGGCTTTCCTTGATTCGCTGCATTCTGCTGAAGGGTAGGGTTGCCAGCCTCCAGATGGGACCTGAAGATACTTCCAGAATTACAACTTCTCTCCAGAGTGCAAATATCAGTTCCCCTGGAGAAAATGGCTGCTTTGGATACTGGACTCGGTGGCAACATACCCCACTGAGGGCCCTCCCCTTCCCAAACCCTGCTCCCCCTGAAGAATTGCACCATTGCTAGGTACTTGCCGACCTCCAAGTGGGACCTAGAGATGCCCCACAATTATAACTGAGTTCCAGACGACAGAGACCAGTTCCCCTGGAGAAAATGGCTGCTTTGGAGGGTGAAGGTGTTATGTACATGGACTGCCACCAGGGGTCCACGGCTACAGTCAGGAGCTCAGCTCCTCGAAACAATAGGAACCTAGGATCCTAGTTCCCCCAACATTCACCAATAGCAACTTTGGCGGGAAATTCAAACCCTCCAATGGGACTGTGGGTGTGCTGGGTGGGTGTTGGCCTTGCAGGGCCGTATCTCAGTTCCTGTGTGAAGTACAATAAATGTGTGTGAACGCACGTCATTGTCCGAGTCCTCCATGCGGCGAACCCAGTACTTTACAGAAGGGACAGCTATGGCATCATACCCCATTAAGGTCTCTTCTCTCCAGTCCTCCAATCTCACCTTCCCCCAGGCTCCACCTCCAGATCTTCAAGAATTCCCCCCAACCTTATTTGTCATGCCTACCACTTTGTGGGTTTTACCAGCCAAAATAGACTTTTAAAAATTATTCTGTAAGGGTTTTAGCTGTCCAGGGCAATACTTCCAAGATCCTGCTGCTCAGGTGTTCTTGATTACTGCTTATGGTTTTGATTTATTTCTGCTTTGTATTTTTATCATTTTCATTGCTTTGTGCTCTCAACAAGATACTTCACCTTTTAGGGAAAGGTGTTTCGCTTTTTGTTCCCGTGGCGTAGGGTTGCCCACCTCCCAGGGGGGCTGGAGATCTACCACTATTACAACTGAACTCTGGTCAATAGAGATCAGGTCCCCTGGAGAAAATGGCAGCTTTGGAGGGTAGACGGTGTGGCATTGCACCCTGCTGAGATCTCTCCTCTCCCCAAGCCCTCCCCTCCCCTCCCCTCCCCAGGCTCCACACTCAAAATCTCCAGGAATTTCCCAATCCAGAGCTGGCAACTCTACTATGGTGAGGTCCTGAAATCATGACACAGCTTGTTAACGGCAATACATATTTAATGTTTGCCTTTTAGAGAGTTTTGAGAGAAAGCCAGCTTGGTGTAGTGGTCTGGGAGAACCGGGTTTGATTCCCCACTTCTCCACATGCAGCTGCTGGTGAGACCTTGGGCAAGCCACCGTTCTCTCAGAGCTGTTCTCTCAAGAGCAATTCTCTCAGAGCTCTCTCAGCCCCACCTACCACACAGGGTGTCTGTTGGGGGAAGAGGAGAAGAAGGAGATTGTAAGCCACTCTGAGACTCTGAGTAAAGGGCAGGGTATAAATCCAATCTCCTCCTCCTCCTCCTCCTCCTATTTTTTGGTTTAAAAAATCCCTTTCTAAAGTGATTTCCCTATCAAATGTAAAGCTGGAACTCCCATCGCTGCAGAGAAAACGCCAGCCTGAAAGTTAAGAGGCTGGGTACAGTGTCTTTATAGCTCCCCGTATAGTGAAAGGCAAGATCCAGGGGCCAGCATTGTGGCTAAAGATTTCAGATAAATAAAGAGCAGATCAATGCCAAACTCCCAGGCCTTCATTAGAGATTTTTCTTTATCCTGACTGCTGCTTCCGTAGAACTTTCAGAAATCTTAGCCTCTCTGAGTAGACTTGAGCCTTATTCCACCAGAACAGCTTCAGCGTCTGGTTAAACTGTTCAAATTCCAGCGCATTGATTTCTTCCCCTCTTTTATGAAACCCCCAAGACGCCGTTTCCTAGCTGAAGAAATGCATTTAGAAAAGAATCTAATTTAGAATTCCACATCAAACTTCCCGGCCGAGCTTCTGAAATCTCAAACAGATCGAGCCAGTTCATCGCCCAGCTAATGACGGCTTAATTCCATTTGAGAAGGCAGATCTCAGCCTTGGCGTTACGTCTTATTTTGGGAAACGTGCCTGTCTCGATGCCCATCTCCCTGCTTCTGTACAAGTGTGTGTGGCTTCTTTTAGGACATCTCAAGTTGGGGACAGGTCATAGGGTAGGGGTCCCCAACGTGGACCCCTTGGGTTCCATGGTGTGCACCGATCCCTTTTCCTGGAGCCTACTAAATATTTTTAGGAACTAGACAAGGACAGGTGGGGATACTGCCCAGCCGGATTTCTGATTGACCACTGGAGATCTGATTGGCTGTGCCAATTAAAATAATGTTGTTTCAGCAGCAGCCACCTCTCTTCCTCCTTTTTCCCCAGGGTATTTTTTGAAGTTACTCCTCCTGCCCCACGCCTTTGGGCTTCTCCCTTCTGTAAGTGTTAAATGGTGGGTTTAACACAGCAGAGGCGAAGGCAGAGTGATTTCAGCAAGCAGCAGTTTATTGCATCTCAACAGGAATGCTTTACTTGGGGCAACTGCCTTTATTATATACTAGGAGTAACGCTCGTTGTGGGAAGAAATACGACGAGATCTAGAGGGAAGCTCCAGATGAGTGTCCCGACTGTGGCTGGTGGGGCGGCAGAGGGAAGCGGAAAATGGAGGGAGGCAAAGCCATGTTTCTTTCCTTCTGCTTAGCTATAAGGCAGGGCTGTCTCAAGTCATTTTGCTGCCCCAAGTGGGTAGAATGGGAGGACAGCCTCATGGTAACAGATATGGTTCTCTCCACCTCTGAGGGGGAGGGGGGTGTTATGCAGTGGCAGCTAAGGTAGAAAAGCACCTCCTCCTGTGCCATGTTTTCTGGGTTCCAAGGGTCTGGAAAGTAGTTCCATAGTCGATTACACGGTTGCCAACTCTGGGTTGGAACATACCTGTAGATTTGAGGGGTAGAGCCTGGGGAGGACAGGATTTGGGGTGGGGAGGGACCTCAGTAGGGTATAATGCCATAGATTCCACTGCCCAAAGCATCCATTGTCTCCAAGAGAACGGATCTTGGTCATCTGGACATCAGTTTTAATAGCTGGAGATCTCCAGGTGCCGCCTGGAGGTTGGTTTATGCTAATTTGGGGCTATGCAGTCACCGCTAAGGTAGAAAAGCACCTCCTCCTGTGCCACATTTTCTGGGTTCCAAGGGTCTGGAAAGTGATTCCATAGACGATTACACGGTTGCCAACTCTGGATTGGGAAATACCTGTAGATTTGAGGGGTAGAGCCTGGAGAGGGCAGGGTTTGGGGTGGGGAGGGACCTCAGCAGGGTATAATGCCATAGAATCTACTGCCCAAAGCAGCCATTGTCTCCAAGAGAACTGATCTGGGTCATCTGGA
>NW_015174850.1:516795-524011 GCF_001447785.1 Gekko japonicus
GGGGGGGGAGAGGAACAGCAAACTGTTTAGAATGTTGGAGGCAGGACTCAGGCAAAGCAGCCGGTGGATAGGGAGACCCTCTGAATGACAGATCAGAGAGCGAACTGATTTTGGAGCGTCTTGGAATGTTCAGGGGAGTCCATGACCAAAACAGGATTATATATACTGGAGGATACACCTAAGCCACTCTCAGCCCCCATGCGATTGGTGAGTTCAAATGGCCTCCAGGCTCCAGATTGGCTGGCTACCCTCAGGGGCCAATCCACAGGCAGCTTCCAGGATCCTGCCTGCCTTTTTTCTGGGGCTTCAAGCTCCAACTAGGTGGCCTTCCCAGACAAGCCCAGACATGCCTCCTTATGCTGGCTACTAGCACCCGCAGCAGTTAAGCCTGGGTAGAAGACTGCACATGACCAGACATAACAGTAAGCATCTCTGCTTCCTGGGGTGGCCACTTTGTGCTTGGCTCTTCTTTCCACAACGGCCATTTTGTGGCTGTGCCCACCACCCTGGGTCAGAATTCTAAAGTTGTCCACAGGCTGAAAAAGGTTGAGGGGCCCAATGGTAGGGCACCCCTTTGCCCTTAAAAAGTGGAGGTGGTTTGAAAGACATATCACTGTTTGTGATGCGCACATCCCTCCTATTTTTTGCTCTGATACTCACCCCCTCCCGGATATTTGAAAACCTGTTTGACTATGGGTAACAGCGAGACAAAAGACACATCTCCACAGATCATGAATGGTAAAACCTTTGCTCAAAAGCTGTTGCCAATGGGTAGTGCTTTGCTACCGCTCAGAGGATGAATAATTTCCACAGTTTGGGGGTTGCCCCTGGCTGAAGCTTGCAGCAACTCTGAATGTTCTCGGCCTGGGCCTCCGGCAATCCGTTCTACTTGCTTTCAGGAGGCATTTTCTCTGTGGGCACCTTTCTAACATGTAGCTCTTACGTGCAAAGGAAACACTGGTCAGGATTTCACAGGTTGGAGAAGGGGAAATCAGGACACCTTCAACTGATTCTCTTGGTCTCTCTGAAATCAGTGATGATAATTCCAGGTGGGTAGCCATGTTAGTCTGTGGCAGCAAAATTAAAACAGGAGTAGGGATGGGCACGAACCAGGGAATTTGAGATTTGTTTTGGTTCATGGGTCTGCATGAACCGTGAACCTTCACAGACCTCCCTGTTTACCAAACCAGTTCATTTTGTGAGGTTCATGATGAGGTAGAATGGTCCCCCTGAGGGCTAAAGGCATCATGGGAGGAGAACCACACACAGATCCTGGGGTCAGCTTCTCCTCCTGCAGTGTGCTTTAAAGTGTGCCATGGGAGGAGAAGCCATGGCAGCCAGGATTTGCCTGCTACATTACAGCTAGTGTGGAGCTTCTGGCTGGGGTGCCATCAATATGCCAATGACACCCAGCTATTTCTGTTGATGGGCGGCCAGCCAGATACCGTTCCCAGGACTTTAGCCGAGGGTCTGGAAGCTGTGGTGAGATGGTTAAAGCAGAGTTGGTTGAATCCAAATTCAGGTAAGGTGGAGGTTCTGTGGCTGGGGTGGGGAGCTTCGGTTGGGTTGCCAACACCCAACTCTTGAGGGTGTGCCTCTATCACTGGCACAGACCATCAAGAGCCTGAGTGTGACTTTGGACTCCTCCTTGTCCATGGAGGCCCAGGTTACGAAGGTAGCCAAGCTGGCATTTCTGCAACTGTGCCAGGTTAGGCAACTTGCACCCTACCTGTCTCGCCCCAACCTCCAGTTGATGCCTAGAGATCTTCCAGAATTAGAACTTCTCTCTAGTCTACAGTTCCCCTGGAGGAAATGGCAGCTTTGGAGGGGGGAATCTATAGCATTGTGCCCTGCTGGGGTGCTTCCCCAAATCCTGCCCTCCCCTGGGCCCACCCCCCAAATCTTCGGGAATTTTCCACCCTAGAGTTCAGAACTCTGTTCCCCGGATCTCAGGCAGAGTTTCATATCACCTGCTAATGGATCTTTTAATGGGAGATGCCAAGGAGAGATCTTAGGACAATCTGCATGCAACTATAATAGTGATATAAATATTTTATCTTGCATTTTTTAGGTCTTTGGAAATAATCTTCTGAAGAAGGACTACTGGCCGTGGTTCAATAAGATTTTGCCAATTTATTTGAACCTTTGATATTTGAGGTTAGCATATCTGGCTTTTGCATATATTTTTTTAAAATAAAGGAACAGCTGGAGCTATACCATTTTGTGAAGAGAATGCTGACAAAGACAGTACATCAAAACGCGTTTGGTCCTTTATGGTTTATAATAGGAATCTTCCGTAGATTAAGCAATATTTCATTAATACCATGACCTGGATAGCCCAGGCTAGCTTGATCTTGTCAGATCTCGGAAGCTAAGCAAAAGTTTCCCGGGCTAGTAAATGGATGGGAGACCACCAAGGAATACCAGGGTTGCAACACAGAGGTGGGCAATAGCAAGCCACCTCCAAACGTCTCTTGTCTTGAAAACCCTATGGAGTGGCCCATAAGTTGTCAAACTCGGAGTCTCGTTTGCCATGACTTGAGGCCTGTAAAGAGAGGGAAATTCCAGAAGGGTGTGTGTGAGTGTGAGAGTGTGAGAATGGCTCTGTTGTAGTGGCGATGTAACTCTTCTAAAGCAGCCTCCCTTCTCAGGGATCACCTTGGATAGAGTCTGTGCTTGCTTTGCCGTCATAGATAACTGTAACGGTAGATTTACAGGTGGGGATGTAGAGCACGTGAAAGATAGGCAGGATGGTTGCAGAGTGTGATTGGATGGGACGGGGGGGGCTTATTCGAACTGTCTATAACTCTGGGTTTTGGCAGCAGAACCGCAGTTCTGACACAGTACTGGTCTTAGCTCGGAACATCTTTATTTCTCAATAAACAAATCACTACCAAAGAGTGTTGTTGAGAGTAACTTTGTCCAAGAGTCTGACATAAATCAGCTGTGACTTCTTGGAGGGAAAATTGGTGCAGAAAATACTGTTTTTGAAGAGTAGATTTACCGGGTCCTCAACATTTTCCAGTGTAGTCTATCAAACTGGGGCAGATCTACTATGAAACTAATGATGCTTAAGCTTCAGGGCCCCTAATCCTGGAAGGGCCCTGAAGCAACTTTTTTTTAAATGAGTGGATTTTCCAACAAAATTGATGGTGGGGTTTTTTTTTTGTTATTAAAATAAGGCTATTTTTGTGACAGAATCATAAGCCAATGGGTTGAAGTACTTAACACTGACCTTAGAATATGCTCTGATACCTGTTTCATACGGCCTCAAAATGTCCTTGTAATTGGTCAAATTTCAAAATTTTCTTGGGAGCTTGTTGCTTTATTGTTGCTTTATTGTTGCTGGTTGAGAAGGGGCCCCCACAACAGTTCAAGCTTCAGGCTCCCAAAAATGTCGATCCGCCACTGCTACCAGTGGTCTTCGCAGGGCCTCTGTGGAAAACAAGACACTTGGCTGGAGAAATCTTTGGTCCAATGCAGCAGTGGTCTCCTGAGGTCTAGAAAAAGCCCAGCTGAAATGCAGCTTCACTCCACCCTCCTGGGAGCCAGTTTGGTGTCGTGGTTAAGTGCGTGGACTCTAATCTGGGAGAACCAGGTTTGATTCCCCACTCCTCCACTTGCAGCTGCTGGATGACCTTGGGCAAGCCGTAGTTCTGTCAGAGCTGTTCCCTCAAGGGCAGTTCTTGAAAGAGCTCTCTCAGCCCCGCCTACCTCACAGGGTGTCTGTTGTTGGGAGGGGAAGGGAAAGGAGTTTGTAAGCAGCTCTGAGACTCTGAGTGAAGGGCGGGGTATAAATCCAATCTCTCCTTCTCTTCTTCTTCTCTTCTCAGATTCTGGAGGACTGTAAGTGTGCTTTCTGAAATCCTGTTCAGAACAGTCGGTCTCCAACCCTGGGTGTGTTTACTCAAAACTTCCACTTCTCGAGTCGTTCTTTAAATATTCATACCCGGATATGTACATATTTATAATGATGCTTCAGGCAGCCTTTCCTCCACTGGAAGTTAAACTGGAGCACAGTTTAAATTCTTTCTTCTGATTCTTGTATTGAATATTTGATTTAACACGGGGATATTTACCAAATACCTGCCTGGCCTGCAGCGCTATGAAAATCTTTGCAATGTATCTACATTACAAATGGAGGCAGGGAATAGAAGCCGCATGTCTGCTCTTATCAATCATCTCGCTCGCGTCCTTCCGAGTACGAGGGAGACCCAGATTTGAGGCTGGGGCACGGAGAATTTCCATCTGGGGATCCATAGAATCTCTCAATGGCCCTGCATATTTATTTATTCGCTTTATTTATATCTCACCCTTCTCCCCAGTTGGGACCCGAAGTGCGGTCGTCGTGGATGGCTCAATGAAAGTGTCAGCTCAGTGTGCTGCCGTGGTGAAAAAGGCAAATTCTACGCTAGGGATGATTAGGGAAGGGACTGAGAATACAACGGCCGATACTGTAATGCCCCCTGTGTAGATCTATGGCGCGGCCTCATTTGGAATCCTGTGTACAGCTCTGGTCCCCATATCTCAAAAAGGACATAGCAGAGTTTGGGGAAAGGTACAGAGGAGGGTGAGCAAGATGATTATGGGGTTGGAGCAGCTCCCCGAAGGAGGAAAGGCTGAAGAGTCTGGGACTTTTTCAGTACAGGAAAGAGATGACTGAGGGGGGACATGACAGAGGTTGACGAAACTATGCTCGGGGTAGCTACAGTCGACACGGAGGACTTTCTCTCCCCCTCCCAAAATACTAGAGGGCATCCAATGAAGCGAATGGGCAGTAGGTACAAGACGGACAAAAGGAAATACCACTTTACACTGAGCATGATCAAAATGTGGAATTTGCCGCCAGAGGAATCCCAACCGCTTCAGGCTTACACAGACAAGCAAGCCAGAATTGAGTCTCTCCAATCGAAAGGACTGGAGGAGGACGAGAGGTCGCAGTGGAGCCAGAACTGCTTCATCTGCTGCTGCTGCAAGAGGAGCAGCAGGTGTGGCCGGGATGCCCCCTCCCTGATTTCCCCACACCCCTGCATCTGACACAAAGGACATGCAATCACTGCCAAAGTCCATTGATGCTGGATAACCATACAAGGCGATGAGAGCAATCTCACCTCCCCAGCCTCCAATCTATGGCTGATGTTGGACAGAACGCCCAGCTGGAGTCTGTTGTGCCGTCATAATCACTTGCAAACATCAGCCAGCCAGTTTTGTGCCCTACAAGCCAGGCTGCCAGGTGCCCACAATAGAAACAGAGCACACGGGCTTCACATTTTCACAGTCTGGTGTCGTGGTTAAGTGCGCCGACTCTAATCTGGGAGAACCGGGTTTGATTCCCCACACCTCCACTTGCAGCTGCTGGATGACCTTGGGTCAATCACAAGTTCTCTCAGAGCTGTTCTCTCAAGGACAGTTCTGTCAGAGCTCTCTCAGCCCCGCCGCCCTCACAGGGTGTCTGTTGTGGGGAGGGGAAGGGGAAGGTGTTTGTAAGCCGCTCTGAGACTCCGAATGAAGGGTGGGGTAAAAATCCAATCTCCTCCTCCTCCTTGTCTGGCAAGGCGGGATACAAATTGAAAATAATAATAAATAAATAAATAAATAAATAAATAAATTCTTTCTTCTTCTACTTCTCACAACATAAAATTGTTCTTTTCCATTATCCTGCTTGCTGATGGCTCAGGGTTCTCTGCTTCGTGCCTCTGATTTTTTTTTTAGCTCATTTAAGTGACTTGCAATCCTCAATCGAGTTAGCATTTCAAGAGCCATCCTTCACTAGAGATGAAGGGACATCAGAACCTAGCAACAAACTGGATTCTGAGTGAAGCGGCTGGGCCAAAGCTGAAAGGACACTCAGCTGTGGATGTATCTGATGGTGAAAGGAAAGTCCGATGCTGCAAAGAACAATACTGCATAGGAACCTGGAATGTAAGATCTATGAATCAAGGTAAGCTTGATGTGGTCAAAAATGAGACTGATCATCAACATCTTGGGAATCAGTGAACTAAAGTGGACAGGAATGGGCGAATTTAACTCAGAAGACCATTATATCTACTATTGTGGCCAAGAATCCCGTAGAAAAAAATAGTGTGGCCTTTATGGTCAACAATGGAGTGCGAAAGGCAGTAATGGGATACAATCTCAAAAATGACAGAATGATCTCAGTCTGAATCCAAGGCAAACCATTCAACATCACAGTAGTTCAAGTCTATGCCCCAACCACTGATGCAGAAGAGACTGAAGTGGACCGGTTCTATGAAGACCTACCACACCTGCTAGACCTAACACCAAAAGAAGATGTCCTCCTCATCATAGGGGACTGGAATGCTAAAGTAGGAAGTCAAAAGGTAACCGGAATAACAGACAAGTTTGGCCTTGGAGAACAAAATGAAGCCGGGCAAAGGCTAACAGAATTTTGTCAAGAGAACACGCTGGTCATAGCGAACACCCTCATAGCAAACACAAGAGGCGACTCTACACATGGACATCACCAGATGGGCAACACCGCAATCAGATTGATTATATAATTTGCAGTCAAAGATGAAGAAGCTCTATCCAGTCAGTAAAAATAAGACCTGGAGCTGACCGACTGTGCGACTGAACGACAACAAAAATTCCAAAAACTGACATCTTCACAACTGGAACCATGCTGGAAAGCCACACAGGAGGGAAACATTTGTTTGTTGAATTTATACCCCGCAAGAACCCCAAAAAGGCTCAGGACAGCTCACAACATAAAACCAACAAACAACAAAAACAATAAAACAATAAATAGCAATAGCAGATAAGACCGAAAGCCATGCCTCATGGAATAATTACCCCAAGAATTCCATTGCCCAAGTAATATCCAGAACAGCAGGGCACTGGGAAAAGGTCACGAACAGCACCATGGACAGGGCAGAAGGGATCGAAACATTCCCTTCGGTGTTGCCTTTCCAATGCTGCCACTTTGGAGGAAGCAAGAGAAGAAGGAAAATCCTGTCCTAAAAATGCTCCGACTCAGATGAAGTTGAGGGAACTGCTTATACCTCCTTCCATGTTCTATGCTCCTGTGTCACACCAAATTATCTTGTTCAGAAGCTTCTGTCAGTTTTCAGGGGCCCTTCTACTGGTACATTCAGTGGGTCCTTCCTTCCTTCCTTCCTTCCTTCCTTCCTTCCTTCCTTCCTTCCTTCCTTCCTTCCTTCCTTCCTTCCTTCCTTCCTTCCTTCCTCCCTTCCTC
>NW_015174850.1:524228-579185 GCF_001447785.1 Gekko japonicus
CCCTCCCTCCCTCCCTCCCTTCCTTCTTTCCTTCCTTCCTTTTCCCGGGTTTTGGGGACAGGAGGGATCTCAGCAGGGTATAATGCCATTATACAGGGCTCTTTTTGTAGCAGGAACTCATTTGCATATTAGGCGACACACCCCTAATGTAGCCAGTCCTCCAAGAGCTTGCAGTAGTCCCTGTAAGAAGAGGATTGGCTACATTTGGGGTGTGTCGCCTAATATGCAAAGGAGTTCCTGCTACAAAAAGAGCCCTGACCATACATTTCTTGGGGTAACTATCCCTGCCAGACATGAAGCAGGGGGTTGTGTCATCAGCTATTGCTGCCATCAATTGTTTTATTGTTTTATGGGGGGGGGGGTTCTTGTAAGCCGCCCTAAGCCTATTTGGGGGGGTAGGGGGGGGTATTAAATATTTATTTATTTATTTACTTATTTGATTTATACCCCACCCTCCCCGCTGAAGTAGGCTCAGGGTGGCTTACATAAAATGCCATAGCTAAAACAACAATATGGGTAAACGTTTAAAAGCACAACATAAGGTGCTAGTGAACAGTTTAAACGACAATGGTGAAAGCGGAGTAGCATCAACATTCTAGTAAATGTAGTCGGTATTTGATGTTAAAGTCAGCGAATAAATAAATAAATACATTATGTCTTCCAAAGCAGCCATTTTCTTCAGCAGAACTGATCCCTACAGACTGGCAATGAGATGTAATTCTGGGAGGTCTCCAGGCCCCACCTGGTGGTTGGCAACTCAGGGCTGTGAAGCACTTCAAACTCAACAGCGAAGGAGGGAAGAAAATATGGGCAACCCATCCATAGGGACCAAAATAAAAAAAAAACCCAAGTGCGTTGAACTCATTAAAACACAGCATAAAAACGATAACTTTTAAAACCGTGCCTAATACAAGTGATAAAACATTTAGCCGCCTAAAATGATAAGCCATAAAACAACCTTCAGGCTAGAAGGAGACCGTAACAAAAACTTTCAGAGATGGAATCCTCACGGTTAAAAGCCTCAGTAAAAAAGAAGTGTTTTTGGCCTGGCGCCTAATGGAAAGTGAAGAATGTGTCTGTCGAGCTTCAAGGAGGAAGATGTCCCAAAGGTGAGGTGTCCGCGGGGTGGGGGGGCTGTCTCTGGTTGTTATTTACCTCATCTCTGAAGGTGGTGGTGGTGGGGAGTACGATTTAGAAAGAGAATAAGAGATTGGATTTATACCCCGCCCTTCACTACCCAAAGGAGTCTCAGAGCGGCTTACTATCTCCTTCCCCTTCCCCTCCCCACAACAGACACCCTGTGAGGGAGGTGGGGCTGAGAGAGCTCTTTCGAGGACTTCACATGGAGGAGCGGGGAATCAAAACCGGTTCCCCCTGATCAGGGTCTGTGGTCTTAACCACTACACTGAGGTTGCCAACCTCCTGAGATTCTCCCAGAATTACAACTGATCTCCAGACTACACCCAGCAGCTCGAAAGCAATTAACAACTAACCAAGTAGACAAATGGGTACCTACCCTTAGACGGGTAGGGGACCCCCTCCTCCAACGAGGTGTGTGGTGGCAGCACAGATGGTGACATAACATCGGCAGCAGCAGAGCATCGGCGGTGGTGGAAGTGGAATGGCGATGCAGCGGAGCGATCCCTGGTGGCCAGCAGAACATCGTGCGGCTGACGACGGCAGAGGCGGAGACCAGGAGGCGCGCGATGACGTGCAACGTGGGGTGCAGCGGAGCCTAACGGACAGAGCCGAGGCCGAAGCGGACATGGGCCGTGCGCCTGAATGGTCCCGCCAACGAAAGTCATCCTGAAATGCCAGAGACTGCCTGAAAAGAAGCCAAAGCCAGAAGCAACAACAGGCCCAGCACCTGGGTGCCGGTAGGCAGCCCTGCCCCCATCTCATGTGGCCCTAGTTAGGGATTAAGTGTTCTTAGAACCCATTACATGTAAACCGCCCAGAGACCCTTCGGGGTTAGGGCGGTATAGCAAGTCGAAAGTATAAATAAATAAATAAATAAGTTGCCCTGGAGAGAATGACAGCTTCAGAGGGTTGACCTTATGGTAATATGCCTTGGTCAGGGTCCTTCCCCTCCCCAAACTCCACCCCCAAATCTCCAGGAATTTCCCAACCTGAAACTGGGAACCCTGGAGAGCTTGAGAAGAGGGTCTTCACTAGCAGGATGGACAATACAGGAGAAGGTGGTCTTTCACGTACCCCGGGCTCAGAATATGGGAGCATGTACTGGTGGCTGGGGGGGCTCACTGTCAACCTAGTGACATTGCCAATGATGCCCTGATGTCACTCCTTGTGCACCTAGAAGTGATGTCAGCACATCACCTGGCAACACCAGGGCACTCTGGCATTTGGGCAGAACTGTACTTCTGGGAGTGACATTAGCATCCCCCTTGTTTCCCACTATCCCCCCGACCAGCCAGTCGAGCATGGCTGGGAAGTGCAAGATTGGGCCAGGAGAAGGTCCCAAAAGTAAGAAAGTCATGGAATCGTGGTAGCCAGTGCAGATCTTTCAGCACAGTCCATTATAAAAGTGGTGGCGACTATAAGCATAGAAAGCTTCAAGAGGGGATTGGAGAAACGTATGGAGCAGAGGTCCATCAGTGGCCGTTAGCCACAATGTATACATGGAACACTATGTCTGGGGCAGTGATGCTCTGTGTTCTTGGTGCTTGGGGGGAAACATTGGGAGGGCTTCTGGAGTTCTGGCCCCACTGGTGGTCCTCCAATGGACACCTGGGTTTTGGCCCCTGTGTGACACAGAATGTTGGGCCACTGGCCTGATCCAACATGGTTTCTCTTGTGTTCTTATGTATATCCAGCAATAATTTTGCTGTCAGGTTTGGAACCAACCAGAACTTCCAGTTTTCAATTCACCCTTTCTGAGGAGTTGTTTTTCCTGGCATATGCGGCAAGCTGATAAAAGGCCCCGCATGCCACAGAGGAGACCTGAGCCTCCAACCACAGGTCAGGAATCAGCAGCACCCCCAAGCTACAAACCTACTTCCTCAGGGCAGGGTTCCCTTCGCCCACTTATGGCAGGAGACCTCCAGGGAATTGCTGCCCTTGACCACCGATGCTCAACTGATCAGCGAGCAGAAACTGGGGCCAGGAGGGGGGCATGATCATCCTGGGGAGAAAAAAAGTAAAAAAGGAAAATAAGGGCTCATCTATTTACAGGAAGTTCTGACCATAGAGTTCCTGATGATTCCTAGAGCTACCTGGAAGTGACAAGGGGAGCTCTAGCAATCACTAGAAACTCTATGGTAATTTTAATCTGCACGGCCTGGCAGCCCTACCTCAGGGTGAGTGCTAGCCCCTCCAGTATAGGTTGGATCCTCCATCCTTGAGGGGCTTTGTCATTGACTAACAGCAAGGGTTGAACTAAATGAAACAGCATCCCCAAGTCCACCCTGGGACTTTTGCTGACCTGATATAGTTCCAGGGGGGCGTATGGGCTTCCTATTGTGGGTCAGGAAGATGGTATGGAGGAGACAGAAGCCCCTCCTGCCCCTGCTGCTGTGGTCCCAAATAGAATTGGGGGCCCAAAGTAGTGTTAAAAGGAGTTCCCTTATGGGAACTCACCACTACAAAATGGGGGAAAATCAGGGGCAGACTCAAGGATGCCATCTAGTTTGGCCCTCAGTCTTGTCTGGATTGAGCTTCAGTTTATCGGCCCTCATTTATCCCATTCCCAGATAAATTGGTCTGAGAGTTTGCGGGGAAGGCCTGGCTGTTTACAAGCGATTTCAGCAAATGAAGACCAGAGTTTGACGTTGACAGTCTTCAACGGCCAAACCCTTTGACCAACACTTAGGGGGGAAATGCTGAGGTCTTGAAATTATTTCATTTTTTTTTTATTTTCTGGGTCAACACAATTCCCTTTCAGATTGTTCTGATTTTATTTGGCTATCACGTTTTGATGCTGTTCTCTTATTGGGCTTGATCAATGGATAGAGTCTGTGACTTGAAGGGACAAGATGTCGGGAAGGGAAGTGTTAAATAATAGTGAAGGGGGCGGGAATGGGGGGCTTGGGGGCTGGGTCCCTTGGGGGCACATATACTACTTGATCAGTGGATGGAGTCTGTGACTTCAACAGCTGCAAGGATGGCAAAAATCCAGCAGGTGCCACCCAGCCCCTCCCCATATCTATGCTGGGAAACGCTTTCTCTTGCCCCTCACTGCAACTGTTAGATGCCCAGGACATCTTTAAAATGTTGACATTACTAGATACATAGCGCCTCCGAAATCTTATTCTAATCTTTCCCAGAAATCCCTACAGATGTTTTGCCTCAGAAGGACACTTTGGGTTTCATTCATGGGGAAATTTGATGGCAATTCCAGATTTAAAGATCTGTGGAGAAACGCTATTTATCAGGTTTATCTTTGGCGAGAAGCTTCTGGCAGACTCGCAGCTTGTCAGGTTCTTAGGCCGCCAACCGATCCCGCTGTGGGCCTCCGTCGGATCAAGTTGCTCGGTCAAATGATGACTGGGTTTGGAATTAATCTGCTTGTACATTTTCTCCTCAGAACACCTTGTGTGCAAGACTAGACTATATCTGAGATGAGGGATCCGTGAACAGTCCCCTGATTTTTTGTTTAACTGAAACTCAGCTGAATTTAAATGGCAGGGTCCTCAAACAAACCTGTAAAAAATGTACACATATTGCGTATGGGGCATAGTTCTACCCCCAGCCACATTCCAGTGTTTCTTGTGTTTGCGGTAGCAGATGTACCAAATGTTTGTGTTAGCAGAGCCAGTTGGGGGCAGTGGTTAAGTGTGCGGACTCTAATCTGGGAGAGCCAGGTTTGATTCCCCTCTCCTCCACTCGCAGCTGCTGGATGACCTCGGGCAAGCCATAATTCTGTCAGAGGTGTTCTTGAAAAAGAGCAGATTCTGTCAGAGCTCTCTCAGCCCCACCTATCTGGTGTGGGGCGGGGAAGGGAAAGGAGTTTGTAAGCCACTCTGAGACTCCGAGTGAAGGGCGGGGTATAAATCCAATCTCCTCCTCCTCCTCCAGATACCACAGTGTTTCACAGTAGGAAAGCATCCAGAGCTGTGACATGATGGAGAATATTCCTTTTGCACGGATCCACCCCTTACGTTTCACATATTTACCTACTGAATACCTGACACCAGCATGGTTCCTTCCCCAGGCTATATTTCTCTTTACCTGAAACAACAAAAACTATGCTTTGAACCTCAGATATGAGAGAATACACATTATGAATTTGAAAGGCGACCGTGTCAAAAACACCTGCACACCAGAAAATTTCTGCTGAATTGTGGCTCAAAAATAAGTGAGCATGGGGGCAGAGGGCAGTCCCTTAAGAGAGGGTGACAGTGTCCACACACTCCGTTGCCACCACGGACAGACAGTTGTGAGGTTTGCAGTGCGGTTTGGATGCACCGTTTGGAAATGAGGATAGAAATACCAGAGGAGGACACCCCCCCCATTTCCCCGTTCGAATTGGGGAGACCACTGATCTCTGCCTGATCTGCCTCCTAGAGTGTGGCTACCAATGTTGGTCTTAGTAAGTAAAGGTAAAGGTTTCCCTTGCTCGAAAGCCTTTCGAATCCGACTCTAGGGATGTGGTGCTCATCTCCGATTCCAAGCCAAAGAGCCAGCACTGTCCAAAGACGTTCCCATGGTCATGTGGCTGGTATGACTAGACGGCGAGGCGCTACAACACTGTTACCTTCCCACCAAAGCAGTACCTCTTTATCTACTTGCAATTTCTTGCTTTCGAACGGCTAGGTTGGCAGGAGCTGGGACCAGAGACGGGAGCTCACTCCGTTGTGCAGCACTCAGGTCTTGAACTGCTGAACTACTGACCTTCCAGTCTGCAGTTCAGCGTCTTAACCACTTGAGCCACCACAGCCTCCTCTTAGTAACTATGTGCAAAAGTCAAAGGTGGGGCTCTTCACACCCTCTTTATTCCCATCCAACCCGCTCTGAACAAGAATACCTTTCCCAGTTTTCACAATGCATGTCCCTTCAAAAATGCACCACTTTGCTTCTTAACTTTATTTTCCACCGCCATTTTTTAAATCACTTTTTGCCCAGGCAGACCCATAGGTAAGACTGCCCCCAGTGGCCAGCCCTGCTCCCAGCAGCTGATAAATAAATAAGGAGTGGCACAAGATGGTGGGTGGGGCCAGCCATGATTGGCGGGAGGCCCTTTAAATTTAGCAGTGCAAAAGTCTCTGCCACACATTAGTGATGCGACTTTTGGAGCGAGCTACTCAGCATGCCTGGACACTGGGGGGCGCTGCATCACTTTTGACGTACGGGTATTGTCTCCTTGAATGGGATGCCTCTCTTTGTCTTAATCAGGGAGCTGTCCTCTGACCCCTCCTTTCTCTCCCTCTTTGTCCTCTCGCTCACTCTTTCTCACATGGCCTTCCATGGAGGCACATCTCTCTGTAGGTTCCTCCTGTAGAGACAGTGCCCTCATACTCCCATACACCTGGTGCCAGATTAGCTCACCATTTGTGATAGGGAAAGTACTCTTTAGATTAGGCTTCTCTCTCTTTTATTTCGACTGCAACTAGAATATGAACTTGATCTCCTTGAATAAATGTAAGTTTGCCTTTTTTGCAACATACTTCTTGGGAGATCTATTCATTGCATTCGGTATCACGCTCCTATGACCGGGCAAATTCTGCTTATTTACCAAATATCCCAATAATGATACTTATGAACACACATCTGTAATATCTTTCAAGCTGCCTTGGGGGTGGTACACTACAAAGAAACATGCGTTGTACTATAATTCAAAGTTGGGCTAAATTCGTTAAGTATGTATGAACCTAACCAAAAGTCTTCAATTCAGGTATCAGGGGTCATTTCCTGCGGGAGCGCACAGGAGCAGAGCTCTGGCAGTAAGGAGCCCAGGGGGCGGGCACATACAACAAGCCCCGCCCCCTGCTCCCAGCAGTTGGGCCACGAGGAGCAAGAAGCAGCCAGGTAAGTTGCAGAGCCCCCCCCCGGCCCGTGGGGTGGTACACTACAAAGAAACGTGTGTTGTATTATAATTCAAAGTTGGGCTAAATCCGTTAAGTATGTATGAACCAAACCAAAAGTCTTCAATTCAGGTATCGGGAGTCATTTCCTGCGGGAGCGCACAGGAGCAGAGCTCAGGCAGTAAGGAGCCCAGGGGGCGGGCACATAGAACAAGCCCCGCCCCCTGCTCCCAGCAGCCCTCAGTCAGAGCAAGAAGCAGCCAGGTAAGTTGCAGAGCCCCCCCCCGGCCCGGCCCGCCTTCAAGTACAAGCTCTCCCTCCTCTGTGAGGGCAGATCTGCGGTCCCCCCCCCATATTTAGCAATCCACAACAGTCCAGTGGCACCTTTAAGACCAAGTTTTATTCAGTACAAGCTCTCCCTCCTCTGCGAGGACAGATCTGCACGCCCCCCCCCTGCCTCCAATAGCTAGCAATCCAAAACAGTCCAGTGGAGCCTGAGCGGTGGGTGTTGCCTTCTGACACACTTCCGGTGATGTCAGGGGGTGTGGCATATGCAAATAAGTTAAGCTAATAAGTTATGCTAATGAGCTCCTGCACCTCTTTTTCTACGAAATGACCCCTGGGTATAATCTACCTCTGGTTGCCCTCCTGCCCCTGATTAAAGGTCTCCATGGGAAGGACCACTGGCCAATGACACATTGTAAGTCAATACAATCCACCCATCTGAAACACGGAACCATGCTCAAGGCAAGCAAACCCTGTGCCGCTTTCGTGGCGCTCCAACGTCCGTGAATAAAAACTAGGACATTCCAACTTCACGTGCCAATTTGTCAGAGCGCCGGGCTTTGATTTCTGTGACGCTTTCGGTGTTCATTAGTGGCATTCAGACAAGGGCCCTGGAGATTTTTATCCAGCCTTTCAAAACAGGCACGTTTCCAGAAATCGATTTCATCTGCAGCCACCCCCTCTCCACCGTGATAAAAAAAGCAGAGAGATCTTCCTCGCTAATCCACGGTGCTGTACTGTGCGCTTTGAATTAAGGCCTGACGGGCTGGATCTGCAGACAGGCTTTGTTTGCATCACCTTCTCAGGGCCGCTCCCTTCACGCTGACAGGGACTGGAGAGGAACACTGGCTCACTCCTACAGGGACTGACATTGCACTAAAGGGGGTGGGGAGTTTGAACTAGAATGCCACAGCTGGGGAAAGGTCTGCAGATCCAACGCTTTTGGGAGAAACATCCACCCTGAAGGAAGCTGCAGTCAGATTTTCACACACAACTTAGCTTGTGACAAGCACCAGGGCTCTAGTCGGGGGGGAGCTCTCAGGTCGTAGCTTGTGACAAGCACACACACACAAATTAGGCCATGGGTGGGAAATCCATACAATGGAAACAAAACTCACATTGGGCGCTTTCTTTCGCGTTATCATTTTTGTACTCGTTTGTCCCTATTGCTTTGGGTCCCGTCCCTTTTCCACATGTGTTTTGCTCCCTCTGGGATTACTAGAGAGAGACCGATTTCACACAAGAGCTGCGCCATGGTCACACCTCCCTTTGCCCCGCTTCTGTTGGTCAATTTCCCACTCAGAGCCGTGCGGCCGCACTTTGACCCGCGGCTTCGCCCGATTTTCCCCACGGTTTTGTGATCCTCAAAAAACAGAATCACGAAACCGCAGGGGAAATCGGGCAAAGCCACGGGTTAAAATGCGGCCGCGGAGTGGGAAATTGACCAATAAAAGCAGGGCAAAGGGAGGTGCGACTGTGGCACAGCTCTTGTGTGAAATCGGTCAGAGCAAAATACATGGGGGGGGGGGAGCCCTGAAGCAATAGGGACAAACGAGTACAAAAATGACAGTGCGGGACATGCTAAATAATGCACTTTCAATCAACTTCACCGACTGTTTGCGACGTGCATTGAAAGTGGATCGAGAGTGTGCTATTTAGTGTGTGTGAAAGCACCCTACAAAGCAGTGTGCAAGCGTCTTCAGAAACACAGAAGTCTTTTAGTACTTCGTGAGATTTGGGGAGGCCTAATTTGTGTATATTAACACCACAAGTCCTAGTTCTCCAATTTTCCCCCAAAGAATTTTATTTTTTTATAACAAACAAACACAAATACAGAAAGTTTGGAGGTACCATTTACATCATTATTTTCGTCATTTTGTTACCTCGTGCATTGTCTGCTTTGTAAATTCATATTTTTATAGAAATACTTTGTATTATAATGAAAAGTATTGTTCGTATTATAGTTCGTATTATCTTCTAATTCGGTTATATGTCCATATGCTTTATTTATTGTAATCTTCCAACCATTTGTAGAATCTTGGCCATGTCAAGCAGTGTGCAAGCGTCTTCAGAAACACAGAAGTCTCTTGCTACTTTGTGAGCTTCGGGTAGGCCTAATTTGTATATTTTTAACTCCACAAGTCCTATTTCTACACCACACCTTTCCTCCCCTCTCCCCCTCCCTTGCTGCCTCTTCCTCTATTTCCCCCTTTGCGCTGCTGCCCCTAGTCCCACCTTTGCCTCCTCTGCCTCTTCATCATTATGCTGTGTAGTGGCACCTGCCTCAGTGGCAGGTAAAATTTTGGGTTTCCAAGGAAAAGGAAACTATCGCCCAAACACTGATTTCCCCCCAGTGTCTGCACATGCACAGAACAGACATAATTCTTAACATCTGGGTTTCTTCCTCCCCATCTAATATATAATATCGTAATACATACCAACTTGATTTCTTTCTGAAAACGTAAGGGTTCCACCAAGGCTGCAGAACCCAAAATTGTAGCTGTGGCTGGCCTTGTTGTATAGATGTTGTGATCCGCGAGGGTCAGTCTCTTGACTTTTACATACAAAAATGCCTTTACTATCCCCATGTGGATTTTTCTAACAGGTCCACTCAAGACCTCTCCCTTTCACCACTCTTCTACCTGGTGCACCTGGAATCTTGCTGCCCCATTGCCAAAGTCGCTATGCATTTTACAGCTGGTTCACCATAGTAACCAAGGGGGGAGTGTGGGAGAGTGTGAACCTGAAATACTTTCATTTTCACCAGACTGCTTTAAAGTAGCCTGCATTCTTATCACCTCTGAGAACCCAGGCATCCTTGGGTCTCAGCTTTAGCAGCTCGGTTCATTTTACATAGTTGGGGGAAGGCATAGTAAGGGGACGTTGTTAGCCGTTGTTTTTGGCGGGTAGAATACCAAGAAGTTATTGGTTCTGGGCCTTTTAGGGCCCCTGCTTGAACCTTGTGTATCTATTGCTTTTGCACCTTTAACCTTAGTTCTAACACAGCCAGTGTCCACTCTGGAACCTATCAATGTCTCAATAAACTGATCATTCCCCAGAATGAATGTTGTTGGGAACTGATTTCTCCAGGAGTCTGACAATCCGGGCAACAATTTATTCACCTCTTTTCTGCCATTCCAGGTACTTTCTGAAACCAAAAACAAAACAACAATAACAGAAACACTGGAGGAAAAAACAAAGGAAAGGCAACCTACCCACTTAAAAATATTTAAAGTCCACAAATAAGGCCACAACTCAGATTCCTCCTTTGCAAAGAAATGCAGTGAGGCAAACACGATTGGAGTTTGCCCTCTCCTTTATTCTGCTACAAAATGGGAGGTGGGACTCTCACATCCCCCCCTGCAGTGAGATGCTCAAAGACCCAGCAGTTGCATTTTTCACAAAGGCAACAGAAAGCCTTCATTATCTTTCTGAGTTGGTGCTCGGGGGTCCTTTAGCATGACTTCTCCTCTCTCTCCCAAGGTCTGCTGTTTATAAGGATAAGTGCCCTGATCCATGGCTTTAGCCAAGAGCAGCGAATGTTCCCCTTGTAAAATCTGGGATGTCCCTTTCATGGCGGAGGGTTCCCCATTGACCTAATTATTGGTTGCTTTTGAACTACAACAGGGTTGGTGCACAGCACAGCAAGTGAACAGCTGAGGATGGATAATCCTTCATGAAAGAGATTGAGAAATCCCCTGTACGGGCCCGCACCAGGCTCGGGGGCTCTTTTAATCTTTTATGAGATCTCTTTACAACTTTAGGAGGCCAAGACATTCTGTTGGTACATGGCTTCTGCCAAGCCCCCCCCCCCCTTCCCGGCGAAGCAATGCATGTTCTTGCCTCGCTCTCAATGACATTATGACTGATTTCTTGCTGACTTTCCAGCGGCCTCTCTTAATAATTCTGACTGATGCCTTCCCCTGTGCCTTACACTGTGGCTCAGAGGGTTCTTATTAGGGAGAGTACTGAATGTTGGGATCAGGGGAGGGCTGGAAATGAACTCCTCTCTGTTGGGAACCTACGGTTGCCAGCTCAGAAATCAACTCTGTGAACATAAGAGGAGCCTCACTGGATGAGACATAGGTGGGTTCATCTCGCTGAGGTAAAGTAGGTAAGTTGGTAAAACCAGCAATTCTTACCATAGAGTTCCTGGCAATTCCTAGAGTGACCCTTTCCCACTTCCAGGTAGCTCTAGGAATTGGCAAGAACTCTATGGTCAAAATTTCCTGTAAGTAGATGAGGCCTTATTTTTCTTTTGTAATTTTTCTCCCATTGGGAGCTCAGCAGCCCTAAAAGTAGGGTTGCCAGCTCTAGGTTGGGAAACACCTGGATATTTTAGAGGTGAAGCATAGGGATGGTGGGGTTTGGGGAGCAGAGGGACCTCCGTGGGGTAGAATGCCATTGAATCCACCTTCCAAAGCAGAGATGTCCTTCAGGTGAACTGATCTCTGTCCTCTGGGAATCAGTTGTAATCCCAGGAGATTCCCGACCACTGCCCAAATTCTCTTTGTAGGTTTGTAAAAGAGCAGTCCCCCCCCCTTCTACTTTTTCAAAACTTACATCTTTTTCCCCAAATGTTATTAAAAATAGATTTTAAAAGATTTGGTCATTTTAATGTAGTTGAATACAATTTATACTTTGAAGGGCTAATCTTTATTTTGCTTTACTTCATTTATACTCCTCCTCTCTCCCCAGCAGGGAGCAAAAATTGCTTACACCATTCTCCTCTTCTCCACTTTATCCTCACAATACCCCTGTTAGGTAGATTAGGCCAGGAGTGTGTAACTGGCCCAAGTCACCCAGCAAGCTTCCATAGCAGAGTGAGGATTTGAACCTGGGGCTCCCAGGTGAGAGCACTGTACTGCACTGGCTCTCCAGTTAAAATATGGGCACTGCACTCATAATTGATTCTTAAAATAATGTAAGAACATAAGCCCTGCTGGATCAGACCAACAGTCCATCTAGTCCAGCCTCCTGTCTCACACTGTGGCCAACCAGTTCCTCTGGATGGCCAACAACAGGGCACACAAGCTAAGAACAGAAGATGCCAATGTTGGATCAGGCCAAAGGCCCATCCAGTCCAACACTCTGTATCACACAGTGGCCAGAAATACCAGTGCCATCAGGAGATCCACCAGTGGGGCCAGGACATTAGAAGCCCTCCCACTGTTGACCCCCCCAAAGCACCATAAGAACATAAGAACATAAGAGATACCAATGTTGGATCAGGCCAAAGGCCCATCCAGTCCAACACTCTGTATCACACAGTGGCCAGAAATACCAGTGCCATCAGGAGGTCCACCAGTGGGGCCAGGACATTAGAAGCCATCCCACTGTTGACCCCCGCCCCCAAGCACCAAGATGACAGAGCATCACTTGCCCCAGAGTTCCTATCTATACCTTGTGGCTAATAGCCACTGATGGACCTCTGCTCCATATGCTTATCTAATTCCCTTTTGAAGCCGTCCATGCTTGTAGCCTAAGGCCTTCCCCTGTTTTTGCCTCCTGGCCCTGGAATTCAGAGATTTAGTGCCTCTGAATGTGGAGGTTCCCCTCAGTCACCATGGCTAGTGGACATTGATAGAGTTGTCCTCCATGAATCTATCTAATCCCCTTTTAAAGCTGTTTATTCCTGTGGCCATCACCACATCCTCTGGCAACAAATTCCACATTTTAATCACTCTGTGTAAAGTAGTATTTCCTTTTGTCCATCCTGATCCTACTGCCCATCAGCTTCATTGTGTGCCCTCGAGTTCTAGTATTTTGGGAGAGGGAGAAAAATTTGTCTTTCTCAACTCTCTCCACCCCTATCCACCCCGTGTACATTGTTCCTGTAAGAAAACATTATTGCTGTGGAACCTCTCATGAATCTAGTGATTCCTTTTCTTTTCTTTTTTGCCTTTAAAGCCCTCCAGTAGAGGAAGGCAGTGGTAGACATGGGGATCCGAGGCAAAGAAAGTGTGGGGAAAACTGTGGACACTGTGCACTGTGAATGCAGAGGCAGTTGCTCCCGCAACAAGAGCTAAACAGGGAATCATTAGCATGAGCATGCAGCCCACAAGTATAAAAGAACTGTGCAAAATGAAACTAAGAGGTCGACTATGCCCATCTTCTTTTGAGTACTGGTCATCTCTAGCCCTTTTCCTTGCAGAGTTAAAAGGGGAAATGTGCCAGCTTAGTGTTTCTCATAACTCCCCAATGAAAAGGGCCCGAGACTTACTTTGTAACCAGAATGAAAGGTGGGAACTTGTAAATCATGGCAATAGGTTGTTGTTATTTTATGAATCTGCAGCAATCTTGTTGTTGTTGTTGTTGTTCAGTCACACAGCAATCTAGTGATTCCTTTTCTTTTCTTTTTTGCCTTTAAAGCCCTCCAGTAGAGGAAGGCAGTGGTAGACATGGGGATCCGAGGCAAAGAAAGTGTGGGGAAAACTGTGGACACTGTGCACTGTGAATGCAGAGGCAGTTGCTCCCGCAACAAGAGCTAAACAGGGAATCATTAGCATGAGCATGCAGCCCAGATGTATAAGAGCAAAAGAACTGTGCAAAATGAAATTAAGAGGTCGACTATGCCAGCATCTTCTTTTGAGTACTGGTCAGCCAGATGCTTCTGGGGCCAACTCCCCCTGCCAAACGGTCCTAAGAGATGAACGAGTGGAGCAATGGTCACCGAGCATTTTTCTCCCGCTAATTCTGAGATTTCTCCCTTATTAAATAAGCCCTTCCCCCCATGCAATAATTCTTATCTAGTACACTGTAATTTATTCTTTACAACGCTTCCCACAAGCCAGGAGGAATGAGTTAAAATGTTTGCTTTGTTTTAATTATACCGAGTTGCAAAATCAATAAGGGCCCGCTTTAAAGCACGGGCGTTTTAACATTATGACCAATTAATCTTTACTAGTTGCTTTTACAGACCCCTGAAACAATAAGCGTGTTTTTATGGTCCGTTCTGCCTGATTTGTCTTGGATCGATGGTTATTGATCCAGAAAATGTGGATGCCCTGGGGCAGAGACTCCAAGGCTCGAGCGTGTCCAGAAGAGGGCAACCAGGATGGTGAGAGGGTCGGAATCCAAGTCTTGCGAGGAAAGGCTGAAAGAGTTGAGTCTGTTTCGCCTGGGAAAGAGAAGGCTTAGAGGGGACATGATTGCCGTCTTCAAGTATTTGAAGGGCTGTCATGTAGAAGACGGAGCGGATCTATTCTCTCTTGCTCCGGATTACAAGACTAGATCTAACGGGTGGAAATTACAAGGGAGTCGTTACCGGCTAAATATCAGGAGAAACTTCCTAACTGTAAGAGTGGTTGAGCAGTTGGACAGTCTGCCTCAGGAGGTGGTAGATGCTCCTTCACTGGACGTTTTCAAGCAGAGGCTGGACGACCATCTTTCAAGTAGGTTGTAGGTATGCTCCTGCAGAGTGCTGCGGGTTGGACTAGATGACCTATGAGGTCCCTTCCAACTCTAACATTCTATGAAGGCATAGAGGAATGGAAAAGACTCCCAGGGGGGCTGGCAATCGGATTGGAGGGGGGGAATGGGTCAGCAGCTGGAACCAGAAGCTCTTTTATTGCTGATGGGCACAGGTGAGAGTCCTTTGATTGGCATCTCTCCCTTCCCATGCAGCCCATCCTCTTTAACTCTTTGCAACCAACATTCTAATTCTCCTGTCCTCTTACTGCTGGACTTTAGGCATACTTAATTCAGCCATAAATCCCACTTAATTCAATGGGACTTAACCACTACACCTGTCCTAAAAAGGTAAAGGTTCCCTTGCTCGAAAGCCAGTCGAATCCTGATACTAAAAACATAAGTACATCAGACCAATGGTTCCTCTAGTCCAGAATCCTGTTCTCAAGACTGGCTACTGAGACGCAGCGGGGAAGTCCACAAGGCAGGACTCCAGACAGCAACCTTCACCTACTGACTGCTTCTCAGCATCTGACAATCTGAGGCATTTTACCTCTGGACCTGGAGGCCCTGTTTGCCTGCAGTGACTAACAGCCAATAGTAGAACTGTCCTCAATAGACCTATCCTCAATAGACTTGTCCTCAATAGAGCTATCCTCAATGGAATGACCCCCATTCATTTTCATGCCCCCATTCACAGTAAACATTGTCGAATGTATTTGCAGTGCCGCTTTTCTGTAAAGAAAATCAGACTCGTTAAAAGATTAAGCATTCTGGTCAACATGGCAACGCATACTTTTGTTTTGTTTTTAAAGTAAGTGAAAAAAATCTAGCCTGCTATTTTCGAAAACACACTCAAAGGGGCTTGCGACAAGAAATATCTCCCAAACATGAGTTGCCAATGTCCTTGTCTATGAAGTCCGTTTTAAGGATTTGTTTGTTGAATCTTATAACTACAACAATAAAAAGATTTTAAAATATGTAACCTTAAACGTTTCTAGGCTTTATAAACGTTTTGTCAATGCATGTCTCAGTTCACAAGGCTAGCAGGAAGAAGGGACACACCCTGAAACACCTCCTAGCCGGAGTGATACATGATTCAACAAGCAAATCCTTTAAATTTTCAGTCAAATCCCTTATGAGAATAGTGTGAGGTTTTTCCCCCCATGTATATGACTCTAAAGAAAATTTCAAAAGTATAAACAAGTAACAGTTTTCGTTATATATTTCAGGGTCGTATTTTGCCTTATTTCACCAGCTCTTCCCGTGAACTCCTTTTGTTGCAAATTTTCTCCAGCTGGAGATCAGTTGTAAAAGTGGGAGGCTGGCAACCCTAATACATACACATAGAAGTCCATGTGCATGAACGGTGCACTGCTCAACCTATCTCTTCACACCCCGAGGTATATTTTGGACTCTTGGTTTCCTTTTGACTCCAGAGACTTCCCACTGTCTGTGCAGGGGGAAACGCTCATGTGATCACAGCCTCAAATGCAGGATTACTCTTAATGTATGAAGGTCATTACAGGGTCAGCAATACCATAACACAGACCTTGTGGTATAGGTGTCCTAGACGGAAAAACAGATCAGAGCTGCTGTTGCAACGTCCCCCACAGTTTTACTTTGTATCCCAAACGCCATCTTGGATGTAGGGTTGCTAAGCTCCAGGTGGGAAGACAAAAACAGGGACCACGGTGGAACAATTCAAACAAAGGAAAGCACCGTGTACATAATCCAAGAAGAAAAGGAAAAAATTCGATAAACTATAACGAATTTATAGAATATATATTATTTGTGTAATAATCATAATAATGAACAATAAACAAAAGTAGTCAAAATATGAAAAGTGAGTTCAAAAAATCTGATGCACCACAGAGTTCATACAATAACAAGAGACAATATAACTGGAAGTAAACAGTGCAGGGATTCTCTTTTCTGTATGTCCTGCTACTGCAGAAGGAATAATCCAAAAGTATTCTTCTTACAGAAGTTGCTACTTGTGAGCAATGCTCCCTCCAAGCTGTGGAGTCTTGTGAGCAAAAATTCTACTTTGTAAGCTCCTGGCATTAAAGTTGTGAGCAAGCGATTTGGCTACTGCATAACTTAGGCCCCGTTCACATGGAGGATTTGCCGTGCTAAAGGCACGAATGTCAGGCGGATTTTCAGGGTGCGATCACACCGCAACGTCTGGGAAGCATAATGCACCCGTGGCCAACCCGTGGCATCCCGCTGAAGATGTGCAGTAAAAAAGTAACACGGAACGTGCACTAGTATCTGGAAAATGTGGGGCACGAGTGGGCGACTGATCGCAGGAGCGCTAGTATCCCGTGGCATCCGGTGCCTGTCCAGGTCCTGTCGCAAACCGGATGTTTTTCAAAAGCACATGCACACAAACACGTAACTGAAATCAGTGCTGCTCTGCGGAATTGCACATGCGCACAAATGCAAAACGCTTGCTGCGCCACTTCTTTGCCACGCTCCAGCATCACCGTGTGATCGCCAGCTAACAGCCTAAGCACGAAGACTCGGGGGACCATCTGATCGGGCTACCGCGCTTTATTTTGCTCCGGGACAAAAAACCACACCTCCCCCCCCCCCATGTTATCTGGCCTGTGTGACCGGGGCCTACGTTTGCTCTGGAACCATCCTTCCTGAGCTGAGATAAAAATCTGTGCGCCGGAGGCTAAAAAACTGTGAGCTAGCTCACACTAACTCATCTTAGAGAGAACACTGCTTGTGAGAGAAGCAATCCACAATCCTGTCCTTACAGGAGAAGCGATTCGACGGCTCCCCGGATGCACAAGCCGTTTCCAGCTTTTCTTTCTCAAGAATCGCTTTAACAATTCCTTGTATAAATTATTTTCTGGAACCCATCTCCATCCTTATAACAAACATGTGCACTTTCCCCCATGGGATTAAGGTCCCCTCCAGGTGGGGGCCTGGCAATCTTCCAGAATTACAACTGATCTCCAGAAGACAGAGATCAGTTCCCCTGGAGAAAAATGGTTGCTTTGGAGGGTGGACTCTATGGTGTTATTCCCTGCTGAAGCCCCTCCCCTCCCCAAACCCCACACTCCTCTGGTTCCACCAACAGATCTCCAAGCATTACGCTCCGAGGAGAAGAACCGACAGGTGATCCCTGGTCCGAAATTATTCGGCTGTCCTCAACCAGAGCCAGGGCTTTTTCAGCCTGGCTCTGACCTGCTGGAACTCTCTGCCCAATTATGTCCCTGCCCTGCATCTCTCCCTTCCCGCCAGTCCTATGGTTGAAGACAGCAACGGTTTCCATCTAGCCCGGCAGTCCCGTCTCTCTCTTACAATTTGGCCTCACTTTCAGCATCATCTGATATTGTTCTTTTTTTGTTTGTTTTAATTGTTTTATTTTTAATCTATAATTGAGGCTATTGGAATTGTTGTACCTCACCCTGAGCCCTGTGCACAGAAGAGGGTGGTCTATACACTGAATTTATAATTAAATAATTTTCCCAAACCAGAATTGGCAGTCCTACTTGGAGGACATATAACCACAGACTCCTAATGGCGATTCTATCCCAACTGGCTTTCATGACTCAGGCTGCGATCAGATGTGCCATTTGGTGCGGAGGGGAAGCGAGTCTATTTCCCCCGGTGGACATCGAAACATGTTGCACGAGCACACATCCTTTGTAGCTGCGGGCTCAGCCCATCACTGCATGAACAGACAGCACGTGCAGGCGAGTGGGGTGTGGGTTTTTTCCTTTTTGTTTCCTGTGCGCATAAACAAGGAATTGCACCTCCATACGGAGGGTTCCCCATGGAGTATGTGGTTATGTGCATACTACTAAGTGAGGGGGGGAAATGGCACCAAATTAGGATGGAATGAGCAGACCATCCCAATGGCATGAGAGTATGCTTGAGCAATCATACAGAGGAAAGTCCATCCGTGGCCTGTCGGCAAGCATTAGATCTGGACTTTCCCCAGTGTCTTTTAACGCCACTTCTGTGGCGGGGCAGCACCGGGTGCCGATGAATGCAGGACCTTTCCCAGATGTTGCTGTCTGATCATGCCCTTTAGATCCAGTAGGCATTCACAGCTAAGTTGGATCTAAAGGCACGTCTGATAGCGGTCTCAGAAGCACTTTGTACTTTGAGGTTCACTGCATCCTGAGGAGAAAACCACCAGATTCTCTTCAGCCATGAAGCCAAGTTTATACTTTGAATCAGGCCTCTGCCACAACAATATGTTGCTGAGAACTTTGCTCTCTTTACCCTATGGTGAAATGGTATTCATTTACCCTGCAGTAGCCTCTTCTCCACAGTTTTAAAAGCCAAGAAGGTGCATGATTAGGGAAAATATTCTGGGAAAAGAGAATTCTCCTCCAATAGGCTATTAATAGAACTCCATGCCAGGAGAAAAAATGTTACCTGCTAAATTTCTGCAAGCCAGGAACCTACTGAAGGCAGAGGAGCTCTGCCAGAGAAGACACTGGCAACTGTAGTTTCCCAGTTCCATTGACATGATTCGATCATGCCTTTCTGGCAAAAGGCAATGTTCAAAAAGTATCGACCCTCTGCCAGGAATTTAGACGACTCAGTTGGATGAACCTTTGTTTTTTTCGCCAGTGGTTTTGTGGGCCAAACTTATTTTCTGCCACAACTCGGGCCAACAAGTGGCGTGCCTTTGTGGCCTTTCCAGATACGTCTGTTGCCATTCCATCCTTTCATGTGTCCATAGAAAGCTGTTGTGCATTCTGGTTCCAATGACACATTGCAGATTCTTTACAGTGTGCGGATCCTTCAAAATGTCCGTGTCCTTCCAATGCAGAAGAATTGGCCTGAGAGACTTACAAGGCCTCTGTGATCAGGTTAGAATAATAGAATCACAGAGTCGGAAGGGGCCCCATCCAGGCCGTCTAGTCCGACCCCCTGCTCAGTGCAGGATCGGCCTAGAGCATCCCTGACAAGTGTTTGTCCAGCTGCTGCTTCAAGACTGCCAGGGAGGGGGAGCTCACCACCTTCTGAGGCAGCTGATTCCACTGTTGTACAACTCTCACTGTAAAACAGTTTTCCCTCAGATCCAGCTGGTACCTTCCCGCCCTTAATTTAAACCCATTCTTGCGAATCCTGTCCTCTGCTGCCAACAGGAACAGCTCCCTGCCCTCCCCTAAGTGAGAGCCCTTCAAATACTTCAAGAGAGCCATCATGTCCCAACCTCCTCTTCGCCAGACTGAACATTCCCCTCAGCCTTTCCTCATAGAGCTTGGTCTCCAGGTTAAGACGCAGCCTTTTCTCCTCTACACGTACTACACATATGAACACACGTGAAGCTGACTCATACCGAATCAGACCATCGAGGTCAGTATTGTCCACTCAGACAGGCAGTGGGTCTCCAGGATCTCAGGCTGAGGCCTTTCCCATCACCTCCTCCCTGGCCCTTTCTAACTAGAGAGGCCAGGGGATTGAACCTGGGACCTTCTGCATGCCAGGCAGATGCTCTGCCACTGAGCCACAGCCCCTCCCTTTCTCTGGAATCGCTAGTGAGGTGTTGTTTGTGAGAAACGTGGGGAAATTATTGTGAGCTGGACAGAAAGTAGAACTCGTCTGTGACACATTGGCAGCACAGACAACATTTTTTTTTAAAAAAAAAAGTCTAGACACAAGGAAGCGTGGCCTCTTCCATGTGGAGCAGCTCTTTGAATGGGGTTGCCAACCTCCAGGTAGGGCCTGGAGTTCTCCCAGAATTGCAGCAGATCTCCAGGGAGGGAGGAGGAGGAAGAGGAGGAGATTGGATTTATACCCCACCCTTCACTCAGAGTCTCAGAGCAGCTTACAATCTCCTTTCCCTTCCCCTCCCCAAAACAGACACCCTGTGAGGTAGGTGGGGCAAGGACTGCTCTTGAGAGAGAAGCTCTGAAAGGACTTATGACTGACCCAAGGTCACGCCAGCAGCTGCTTGTGGAGGAGTGGGGAATCGAACCCAGTTCTCCCAGATTAGAATCCGCGCTCCTAACCACTACACGAAACTGGGTATCTACAGACCCTCTCTATAGAGGGTCCTGCATTCGTCGGCACCCGGTGCTGCCCCGCCACAGGTGGAGTTAAAAGACACTGGGGAAAGTCCAGATCTAATGCTTGCTCACAGGCCACGGATGGACTTTCCTCTGTCTGATTGCTCAAGCATACTCTCATGCCATTGGGATGGTCTGCCTGGAACCGTGGGAGCACTTTCGGTTCCCAGCTGTGGCCTGTAACGGCCTGGGGCCTCTTCTCCCGCGTGCGGGAGGCTTTCAGTTCCCAGCCTGTAACGGCCTGGGGCCCCTTCTCCCGTGCGAGGGAGCCAGGCTAATTGGCCTATGGAAAGGGGGGGTGCATACGAATACCCTATATCCCATTCTGCTTGTAGGAACGTTGCCATTCTTAACAGTGACTTTCTTACTGCCTCTATAGCTCTGCAATAAAGTATAACCTTTCTGATAAGCGTGTACTCCGTTGTTGGCTGTGGAACCTGACACAAGGCTGGGACAGAAGCGGAGGATGTAAATGCATGGGCTCAGCCCAAGCAGGCTGGGATACAGCCTACGGTGGTATCTGCAGAGAGCACCCCCACAGAGCCAGGGGTCACTTCCTGCCGGAGTGCGGCAGAGTGGCGCTCCAGAAGGAAGGAGCCCGGGGCAGACCCCCCCCCCGCTATCTGGGGGGATTTAAATGCCTTTCTTTCCCTTCCCCAGATGGGGAAGTGTGGCATATGCAAATGAGTTATGCAAATGAGCTCCTGCACCTCTTTTTCTATGATATGACCCCTGCACAGCGCCCTGACAACGGCAGCCCGGCGCTTCCTCTCTGCTGATTATGAAGCTGTTCTTTCGCCTTCTTCTTTTTAAAAACTTCTAACCGAGGAGAGACGTCAGGAGTCGCGCGAGGGAGTGTTGCTCTGAGCAGCCAACCGGCAAGGGTTTGAGAGAACCAAAAGCCTGCCCCCGCATAGTTGGGATTTCCCATTTTGGATGAAAAGTTGTGTCAAGCTCTGCACAGGTGGCCTGCCCCAGTGCTTCTAGGACCACATCTCCCGATATGTGTCCATGTGGCCATTCTGCCGTTATGGTGAGGCCTGCCTCACCATTCCTTCTTGTGGGTGGGCAGGTGGCCTAGGCCACCGAATGGGCTTTTTCTGTGGCTGCTCCCTAGGGTTGCTGACTGGCTCTTGGGGGCTCCACCCTCTTCCTTAAAGGGCCAGCCCCCTTTCTTAAAGGCCCCCCGCTTCTTCCCAAAACCATTTAAAGGGATCCTTTAAATGCTTTTGAGAAGGAGCAGGGGGTGGCGCCCACCCCTCTCCCTCCCTTCTGCCAAGATTTAACGGGCCCTCCAGCTGATCGACACGTGCTCCCCACTGACCAGCTGAAGGGCCCTTTAAATCTTGCAGGAGGGGAAAGAGAGGGGTGGCTGCCACCTCCCCCCTTTATTATGGCAAATAATGGCAGCCCCACCGGGGGGGGGGAATTGCCCCACAAGGCGCAAAATCCTGGCTATGGGCCTGGACTTGCCGACCTCCAGGTGGGGGCTGGAGATCTCCCAGAATTACAACTGATCTCCAGGTGACAGAGATCAGACTCCCTGGAGAAAATGGCTGCTTGGGAGGGAAGACCCCACGGAGGGAGGTCCCTCCCCAGGCTGCACCCTCACGTCTACAGGTCTCTCTCAAGCAGGAGTTGGCAGTCCTGCCACTCCAGTTTCCTAAAACTATAAGGCAGGCCAGGCATCCATTTTGTTTGGGCTTTGGATGCTGTCTCTGCACAAACGTCTCAGGATGGCTTTTGTAGTGGTTGCTTGTTTTTATTTGGACCACCAACCTTCAGGAGGAGGAGGAGAAGGAGAAGGAGAAGAAGGAGAAGAAGAAGAGGAGGAGGAGGAGGAGGAGGAGGAGGAGGAGCAGGAGGAGAGATTGGATTTATACCCAGCTCTTCACTTCTCGAAGGAGTCTCAGAGTGCCTTACAATCTCCTTCCCCTCCCCACAACAGACACCCTGTGAGGTGGGTGGGGCTGAGAGAGCTCTTTCAAGAACTGCTCTTTCAAGAACAGCTCTGAAAGAACTTGTAACTGACCCAAGGTCACACCAGCAGCTGCATGGGGAGGAGTGAGGAATCAAACCCCGTTCTCCCAGATTAGAGTCCGTGCTCCTAACTGCAACACCAAACTGGCCTGAATATCTCCCAGAATTACAATTGATCTCCAGA
Source organism: Gekko japonicus (assembly GCF_001447785.1). Taxonomy (NCBI): domain Eukaryota; kingdom Metazoa; phylum Chordata; class Lepidosauria; order Squamata; family Gekkonidae; genus Gekko; species Gekko japonicus. Next base: position 547,115 of record NW_015174850.1, read on the forward strand.
CTACCAAGAGTGGTCCCCTTGGAGAAAATGGCTGCTTTGGAGGGTGGATTCCATGGCATTCTACCCTGCTAAGTGTTAGATTCACTGGTATGTTAACCCTGTATCAATTTAGCAGAGTACACAAACAGGCTACACACAGCAGTAGCTTCTTTGTTCTGTACGTGCGGACAGAGTTACAGAGTCACACAGAGCCACTTGTCAATTTCAAACGAATAAAGAGTTCTTTATTTAGTGAACTCCATTCTAGATTCGGTAGATGAGATAAGGACAGAATCTGTACTAACTACCTGGATCGATGCAGATGGAGGTGTCATCCATTGTGCAAAGACAGGGAGCAAACATTCACCTTCTCTCTCTGTGTGTGTGTGTGTGTGTGTGTGTGTGTGTGTGTGTGTGTGTGTGAGAGAGAGAGAGAGAGAGAGAGAGAGAGAGAGAGAGAGAAGAGAGAGAGAGAGAGAGAGACAGACAGAGAGACAGACAGAAGTGAGAATGGAAGGAAGGAAGCAATTCCCTGAGAGTATCAGTCTACACATCAAAGGGATGGAGGCAGAAGAGTCAACAGGAAGGGAACTCAGTTTGCTTGTCTACCTGACTGTCTTGCAACCCTCCTCTGGAGGCTGAGGCTAAGAGACAGTGCCTGGTACTTCTCTCCCAACACTGAGGTCCCTCCCCTCCCCAAACCCCACCCTCTCCAGGCTCCACCTCCAAATCTCCATGGATTTCCCAACCTGGATTCCACAACCCTAGCAATTACCATTGTTCTTGCTTAGTCTGTCTTTTAGCTGATTCTATCTAGTGTTGTTGTTGTTTTTTGAACTCTCATTGTACGATGTTTTGGGTCTGTCATAGGAGAAGGGGGGGGATGTTAAATGATGCAAATAAATAAATTAATTCCAAGCATTCCCTGCTGCTCTCTCAAGCTCAGAGAAGAAGACATAAAAGAAGAACAAGTATGAAAGGCCTCTCTTTCCTGGCATGATCAGATGGGTATCTGTACACTGGTTAGGGCTGCCAAATCCCCCCGGGGGGCGGATTTCCCCCCGCTTTGGAGGCCCGATTTCCGCCCCCACAGAATCGGGCCCCGGGGGAAACCCCACCCCCGAGTGCACATCACAGGGAAGTGACGTCATGGCGCCGGGCACGCTGGGGGCGGGGCACAGCCGGCAGGTAAGTCCGGACTTGGCAACCCTAACACTGGTCCTTCCTCAACAGAGGTGGTATGAACCAGCAGCACTGCGGGCGCCATCTCTGGGTGGGTGGGGGGAGGCTCCCTCGGCTATACCCAATCCCAGATGAAAGAACCACACATGCTACCGATCTGGAAAATATGTGGAGTAAATTGGCCACCCCTTTATTGGCAACAGCTGTAGGGAGCACTGGCACAGCCTGGACCCACTCCGGATCCAGTGCGTCAGCTGGCCCACCACCAGTTGATGTACCCCGACACCCAGCCAGCCGGCATGGGGAGTGATCCATGAGATGGCAGATTGCTGGAGCCCACACGGACGACTGCCCCTTCGTGTCCTCCCCTGCTGCCCGGCCATGAGGGTACACGCTGTGAGTCCTTGAGCAAGCATGCTCCCCTCAACCCTCAAGCCAAGACCCCACGAGGGGTCCCCATATCCCGGAAATGGTGCGCAGGTCAGTTGCTGTAAACGGATCCGGTAGCGAGCAGTTACCGCTAAAGTTGTGACAAGAAATATCGCAGCATACAACTTCAACCCCCTTTGCTTAACAACAAAATTCTATAAGGAGGAGGAGGAGAAGAAGAAGAAGAAGAAGAAGAAGAAGAAGAAGAAGAAGAAGAAGAAGAAGAAGAAGAAGAAGAAGAAGAAGAAGAAGAAGAAGAAGAGGAGGAGGAGTTGATTTGTACTGCCAACATAGCTACTGTGGCAATCACAACATATGCTCTTGAGAGAAAAACTTGTTTGAAAATTCTCAACATATCCAAGAGCTGGCCTCTTTCCCTTCCCCTCCCCACAACAGACACCCTGTGAGGTAGGTGGGGCTGAGAGAGCTCTTGACAGAAACTGCTCTTTTTTCAGAGCTATGGGTTGCCCAAGGTCATCCAGCCAGGTGTAAGTGGAGGAGTGGGGAATCAAACCCGGTTCTCCCAGGTTAGAGTCCGCGCAATTAACCACTACACCAAACTGGCTCTCATGCCCCCATCCCTGCTGCCCATTAGACATATCAACAATGTAGCTGTACACTTAGGGGTGGGCAAGTCACTCCGTGGCCGGCAAAGGATGGGGGCAGGTGGCCGGCAACTGTCCTATTCCCCTTGCACCGGCCCTCCCCCCAGGCCACCCTGGCGCCTTGCCATTGGCTCCCGGCGAGAGGGGAAATCCCCCTTTTCCCACCCTTCGACCACCTGCCCCGCCCAGCCTTCGGCTAGCTCTCCCCCACTGCCCGGCCCCGCAAAATGCGGGCCGCTTAAATCGAGCCCTTCCTGCATCTTACAAAATATTGCAATGCAATCTTACATTTTGCTCTGCTTGTGGCGGTGTAGCCTCACAACAAATGGAATACAACAAATGGAACACAAAGAGAGAGGACAGACAAGATAAAAACACAGTGATGGCCAAGTAGCAGTGAAAAAGAACCAGAGAGATTGGTAAGAGAGAGGAAGAGAAGAAGAGCATGTGTCAGAGACAAAGATATAAAAGAATTTTACTTGTTCATTGGTTTTACTCAACATTTCATGGCCTGACCCAGTTCTTTTATGCTAAGGGGTGGAATTGTGGCTGCCGGACATATTCTGTTTGCAGACCAACTTTGACAGGAGGAGATTAGACATCAGTATTGACGTCTCTTGTTCAGGGTCTGGGGATTAAGTCCCTTGATTTCTGACCTGCACCTTTGTGGCTGATCTTGCTTTTGTTATAGTGATGACTATTGATCAGCAAATGTTTCCTGGCTTGTGAATTAGGAGAGATGCACTCCAGGCTACGGGAAGGGATTCATTCGACGGTTTTGAGGTGCCGGCTCTTAAGGAAAGCACTTTGTAGTCAGTTTTGGATTTCCCTTCCTCTAGATAACAATCTGTCCTCTGCAAACTTTGTAACCATAAACCAGGCATGGGAACTCCAAGGCTTAGGTCCTCCTTTTTTAAAACCTCCCCCCACTACTCACACACCTTGGCTTGAGCAAAACAATATTTATTACAACGGGGGAAATACAATTTTGCACCTCTCGGCAGCTCTCTGCTAATTTCCTGGGTTTTTTAAAGTACCCTTGGGAAAACCTCACTTAGCGGGAGGGAGCTCCTGCAGTCAGTGTCCCAGAAGTGCTGTGTTCTCACTGAAGGTCAATGATGTTGGGGGGGGGGGAACGCTCTATTTTTTGGGCAAAACTCTATGGCTTGAAGGCAATTTGACCATAGAGTTTTGCTAAAAAAACAACCCCAAAGCATTGCCCCCAATGTGCCTACATCACCTGGAAGTGACATAGGCACACTGCACAATGTCACTTCCGGTAACATTGACATGTCAGGGGCAATGCTTCCAGCTCCCAGAATGTAACCCCCATCCCCCCATTGGCGTCTCCAATAGACCTGGCAACCCTCCGCAGGAGCAGGCCTCCAATGTGAAACAAAGTTCTCAGTACCTCCCTTTTCACCATCTGAGAGGAGAAATTAGCTGGAGTTCAGAAATAGATGATCCGGGGGCTAACCTCCACTACAAGATAGATGGGTTAGCCATGTTCGTCTGCCTGTAGCAGTAGAAATGGGGTTGCCAGCTCTGGGTTAGGAAGTATCTGGATATCTTGGAGGTATAGCCTGGGTCGGACCGTGTTTGGTAAGGGGAGGGACCTTTCCAGGGTATAGTGCCATAGAGTTCACCTTCCAAAGTAGCCATTTCCTCCAGGGAATTGATCTTGGCCATCTGGAGATCAAGTGTAATACTGGGAGATCTCCGGGTGCCACCTGGAGGTTGGCAATCCTAAGTGGAAAGGAACAAGAGTCCAGGAGCACCTTAAAGACTAACAACATTTGTAGCAGGGTAGGAACTTTTACGCATCACTGTTCACTTCTTCGGATACCTGAAGTGAGCAGTGACTCATGAATAGGGTAGCCAGCCCCCAGGTCTGGGTAGGGGTTTGCCTGCTTCTGGGGGCTTCGATCCACCCCCGCTGAACTAGTGGGTGGGGGAAGCCCCAGCCCCGCCCCCTGAGAGCAACCACCTGCCCGGCCACCCCTTCCCTTCCCTCTTGCCTGCTTTAAAGGGCTTCAGCTGGTTGTTAGGGAGCTTGTGGCCCGCCGACCAGCTGGATGGCCCTTTAAATCCAGCAGGAGGGAGGGAGGGAGGGAGGGAGAGGTCGTGGACGCAGGTGCTGCTCCTAAAAAGACCCTTTAAAGGATCTTTTTGAAAGCAGGGTGGGGACCGCGGCACGTGGAGTGTGCTGTGGCCCCCACCCCGCTCAAAGAAAGACCCTTTAAAGGGCCTTTTTATGAGTGGAACCTGCACCCGTGACCTCCCCCTCCCTCCCTCCCTCCCTCCTGCTGGATCTAAAGGGCCACCCAGCTTGTCAGTGGGCTACGTGCTCCCCGCCGACCAGCAGAAGCCCTTTAAACCATGTGAGTGAGGAGGGGACCTGGCAACCCTACCCATGAAAGCTCCTACCCTGCCACAAATTTTGTTACTCTTTGGCTGCGGTCACACGTGCCAGTTGGAGCAGAGGGGAAGCGAGGCTATCTCCTCCAGAGGAATTTGACATGCGGTTGTGAGATCACACCTCCCTTTGTAGCTGCGGGCGCAGCCCGCCACTGTGCGATCAGACGCAACCACAGGTGAGTCAGAATTGGGGGGGGGGTGTTTGGCTGTTTGTTTCTCATGCATATTAATGAGGAATCGCACCTATGCACTGAGGGCCCCCACGGATTATGCAATGATAGGCATACTGCAAAGAGGGAAGGAAAACAATACCGAGCCAGGATGGCCTGATCAGACCATGAGAGCATGCTTGTGCGATCAGACAGGGGAAAGTCCATCCATGGCCCATCAGAACCTGTTTACTACCAGACTTTCCCTGGTGTCTTTTAACTCCGCTTCCGTAGCGGAGCAGCACGGGTTGCCAACAATTCCGGGACACTTCCCAGATGTTGCTGCCTGATCACATCAGGCATTCGCACCTATGTCAGATCTAAAGGCGCATGTGATCTCGGCCTTTAAGGTGCTACTGGACTCTTGCTTTTTTCTACTCCTCCACAAGACATCACTTCAATAAAGGAAGGGCCCACATCAAAGAAAAACTGATTCAGATGAGGCCTTTCAGCAACTCAGTAGAAGAAAAAGAGACTGGATTTATACCCCGCCCTTCACTACCCAAGGAATTTCAGAGCGGCTTACAAACTCCTTTCCTCTCCCAACAACAGACACCCTGTGAGAGAGGTGGGGCTGAGAGAGCTCTGACACAAACTGCTCTTTGTTTCAAGGACAGCTGTGCCAGAACTATGGCTTCCCCAAGGTCATCCATCAGGTGCGAGTGGAGGAGTGGGGAATCAAACCCGGTTCTCCCAGAGTAGAGTCTGCGCACTTAACCACTACACCAAACTACTTGGAGAGAAAAACGACTAGGCCTCATGAGCTGCACTCTAACCAATTGATTGTTTTCAGTCACTAGCTAGGCACACTCCTCCCGATACGGATACTGAGTAGTTTCATGGCTCCACCCACCAGCCTATAGTCCCAAAAAACTCTATATAGGCCCCGGTCACACGGCAAAGTTGCCGCGGGAGAGGCACGGGAGTCCCACAGATTTTCTGGACGCGATCTCACCCCAACATCTGGGAAGTGCAGTGCTCCCGTGGCAAGTCCGTGGCTCCCCGCCGAAGGTGCGGAATTAAAAACTAGTACCTATGAGGTACTAGTTTCCTGAAACCACGGCCAAGGGTGGGCATCTGATCGTGTTCCCGGTGGACTTACGTGGCATCCGGCACCCGCTGTTCGTCTCCGCAGGTTGCGCAACAGCGCCCAACAGTGCATGCGCACAAAGAACAATTGCTAGTGTGATCGCGCGGTGCGGCTTCTGTGCCGCGCTGCAGGATACCTGTCTGATTGGCATTTTCCCCAAACCACGGGACCTCGACCGGGATGTATGCTCGGGCAGCCGTGCGTTAGTTTCCTCCGGGGCAATTAGCCACGCCTCTCCCCCGCGATATCCGACCCGTGTGACTGGGGCCATAACCTTATTGTTTCACCATCATTGCTGAGTTTTCTGAAATGTCTTTTATAAAGAGGATTTTGGCTTCACGATAAGAACATAAGATCCAATGTTGGATCAGGCCAAAGGCCCATCTAGTCCAACACTCTGCGTCACACAGTGGCCAGAAATACCAGGTGCCATCAGGAGGTCCAACAGTGGGGACAGGACATTAGAAGCCCTCCCACTGTTGACCCCCCCCCCCAAGCACCAAGAAGACAGAGCATCACTTGCCCTAGAGCCCCTATCTATACCTTGTGGCTTATAGCCACTGATGGACCTCTGCTCCATATGCTTATCTAATTCCCTTTTGAAGCCGTCCATGCTACGATCCATTATCCTTTTTGAATTCTGTTCCCAGTTAGAAAACATACATTTTAAAAGTAGCTTTTCCTGGAACCTAAACTTCCGATGGCTGATCTCTCTCTCTCTCCCTCCCTCTCTCCCTGTTTTACTGTGTTGACACAGAATGATCAGCTGATGTTTGCTCACTTGCTCTGCGTTGGGAAATGAGTGCTCCAAGAAACGGGAAGGGATGCACCCCACAGTCTGGAAACGTGGAGTTGAAAGGAAAGCGCTTCGCACCGTCGGCTCAGAATTCTCAGTACTTAAAAAAAAAAAAAAAGATTGCACCATTAATTATGCAACAGTTAACAAAAATGCACACATCAGGACTCAGATGAAATCATGCTAAATGTGCTAATAATGGGAAGCACAGAACCACTTGCGTCAGAGGTAACGGGTTGGGAACATCCTTGTGTGGTGAATGTTATGTATTCAACTACATTCAACTGCGGTGGCTCAAGTGGTTAAGACGCTGAACTGCAGGCTGTGGAAGGTCAGTAGTTCAGCAGTTCGAGACCCGGGTGCTGCATGATGGAGTGAGCTCCCATCTCTAGTTCCAGCTCCTGCCAACCTAGCAGTTCGAAAGCAAGAAATTGCAAGTAGATCAATAGGTACCACTTCAGTGGGAAGGTAACAGCGTTCCGTGCGCCTTGGTGTTTAGTCATGCCGGCCTCGTGACCACGGAAATGTCTTCAGACAGCGCTGGCTCTTCGGCTTTGAAACGGAGATGAGCACTGCAACCGGACTCGACTGGCTTTCGAGCAAGGAAACCTTTACCTTTACCTTTTAAGATACTGCAGAACTTGAGTCAAGAGCTCTATCTTGCCCCAGTATCCAGAAGTATACAATCTGATTGGGCGCTCCGGACAGCTTACCAATCAGAGCATCAGAAAAGGTTCTGGAGGGAAACCTGTTCATTGGTTGTTATCTATGCTTAATGATTGGTTGTTATCTGACAGATGGGCGTGGTTACCCAATCCCGGCCAGTTTAAAAGTGAGCCTGAGCCTGCTGCTCCATTGTGTTGTGTTCGTTCTTCACCTATCTAATAAAGCTGAATCACTGTTTTGGAAAAGCTGCGTTGAGTCCCGTACCTAACAGTGAAGCCTGGGGAAGCTAGGCTTTGGGGAGGGGAGGAACCTCAGCCGTTGTAATGCCATAGAGTCCACTCTCCAACGCAGCCATTTTCTTCAGGGGAACTGATCTCTGGGAATCAGCTGTAATCCCAGGAGATCTCCAGGTCCCACCTGGAGGCTGGCAACCCTGTGATGTGTGGATGCAGCCAGCGAGGAGTTGCTTTAATAACTGCAATACAAACAAAGCTTCAGGATTTCTCCTAGTCAGTTTGGTGTCCTAGTCAGTTCGGTGGAGAGCCAGTTTGGTGTAGTGCAGGGGTGTCAAACATGAGGCCCGGAGGCCAGATCAGGCCCCCAGAGGGCTTCTATCAGGCCTGCAGTGCAACTGACTGTCTTCTGCTTCTTCTTCCAAGTTCTGCTGCTGCTGCGTCATCGTAGGTTTGCAGCTTACAGATACACACCTGAACAGCATACTCAAGATTGCAACAGCTCAGACATTCTGATGCCATAATTCAGAGCAAGATGTGTTAGTTATCAGACACTGTTAAATAAACAAAATATTGCAAAAATGCTAATGTTTTAAGCATGCTTTTATTTTAAGTTAAAAAAAACACCTTTGTGTTTGTGTCTTTTACAAAGTTTATATCTCCGCTACCTGGCATTACATTTTTTGACACACATGGTCCAGCCCAACAAGGTCTCATTTATGTCAGATCCGGCCCTCATAACAAAATGAGTTTGACACCTCTGGTGTAGTGGTTAGGCATGTGGAGTCCCGGACTCTAATCTGGGAGAACCAGGTTTGATTCCCCACTCCTGCTGATGCAGCTGCTGGTGTGACCTTCAGTCAGTTACAAGTCCTCTCAGAGCTTTTCTGTCAAGGGCAGTTCTTGAGAGAGCTCTCTCAGCCCCACCGACCTCACAGGGTGTCTGTTGTGGGGAGGGGGAGGGGAAGGAGATTGTAAGCCTCTCTGAGACTCCCTCAGCTAGTGAAGGGTGGGGTATAAATCCAATCTCTTCTTCTTCATTCTTGTGATGGTGTCCGGAAGTCTCCATAGGGGTTTGAACCTAGGTATGCCATAACAAAAGTTATTAAAGATTTCTTTTGTGTTTCTGGTGTCCCTCACACCAGAATGCAGAAAGTGTGTGGCTCAATTCAGCCATAATATGATGCCATGATTTATTTATTTGTGATTTATTTATTTGTGATTCCACTCCCAGATGATCATTCCAATCCTGTTTGACAAATTCTGTTTCTTCACCTTCTCTCTGGCCTCCATAGCAAGGATGTCTATGAGGGCCACACTAGAGAAGAAGCCAGGATTAAGCCAGGATGCCTGGCGTCATAGATCATGTGAAATCATGGTTAATAAATCAACTTCAAAACGCGGTTTCAGAACCTGGTTTCATGGATGGTAACATCAGTTACCATCATTTATGGAGCAGCCCCCATTCAAACAATCACACCAGTCACAGTTAGCATAATTAAACCAGGGCATGCATTATTAAGCACCAGGGCATGCATTACTAAGCCCTTTGGGGTCAGGAAGCAATTTTTCTCCAGGCCAGTTTGGCTGGAGATCATGGAGGTTTTTTGTCATCTTCTGGGCATGGAGCAGGGGTCATCGGGGGTGTGGTGGGAGGTATTTGTGAATTTCCTTCATTGTGCAGCAGGTCGGACTAGATGACCCTGGAGGTCCCTTCCAACTCTATGATTCTATGATTATGGCCAATTCTGCACGAGGCTTTTCCCTGCATTCATAGCTGCTTCGCTTTGTGGTATACTTGTCATTCTGCATTGCCTCCTGCTTTTCTTTCGGTTTCTTTTTTAATTCTTCCCAGCTCAGCTCTCAGTTCAGTTTCAGTCTGCTGTTTCCACGGCTTTTCTGAATGCTGTTTTACCCTGGAATTTCCTCTGGTCCCACTTCCATGCCGGAGTAACGGTTCAACTGTGCATATTCTCCAGAGTGAGCACAGTGAGCCATATGTGCAGAAAAGGCCTATGTCTGAATGGTTCCTTCATGAGTTACCATGCAGCTCTGGTGGTTCCTTGCCTCTCTCACTTTTCCAAAATGTTCAAAAGCCAAAGCAAATATCAGTGCATCCACCTACCCTATCTCTGTTTTTTTTAAAAAAAAAAAAATCAAAACCAACTTGGCAAACAGTCTGGAAACCAGGTAGCAAATTGCTTCCTCAGAAGTACTTCATTAGTAGGAATTGTCTACTTTCTGTTCACAGTTTTTCTCGTCGCTGGAAGTGGGGAAACTTTGAAAACTGTTTTCTAAAAAAGCACGCTTGCCCCTCCTGTCAACTGATTAAAGAGCTTTTAGTTGATTAACTGTCTGGCTTTTAACCAATTAATCAATTGGTTGATTAAATTTGCATGCATTTACATATTGCAACGGCGCCCTAAAAGCACTATTCTGAAGATCCCATATGAAGGATGACAATCGTTCTTTACGAGATAATATTTCAGACTCTTTAGAGAAATAAAAGGCTGTCAGGGTTTATTATTTACATCCGACGTGTGAAGCAATAAAATTGAAGCACAGTCCAGATGAGACTGAGATGTTGCCGATTGGTATGGGTGCCGATACCCTTCTCCACAAAGGTGCAGGACTGTATCTTGCAGGTACAGTGAGATCCAGACTTACAGATGGCAGGGCATATCTACTAGGATATTTGGTTAATATAGCAGAGTTTTGCGCAGTCATAGAAGCGTGATACTGAGTGCAGTAAATAAATCTCCCAAGAAGTATATTGCACACACACAAAAAAGAGTTAACTTACATTTATTCAAGTGGATCCAGTTCACATTCAGGTTGCAGTCAAAAGAAGAGAAAGGAGCCTAATCTAAAGAGTACTTGCCCTATCACAAATGGTCAGCTTGTCCGTCATCGTGTGTGTGGGACTATAAGGGCATTGTCTCTACAGGAGAGACCTGCAGAGAGAGGTGTCTCCATGGAAGGCCATGTGGAGAGTGTGAAAGGACAAAGGGAGAAAGAAAGAGGAGGGGGTCAGAGGGCAGCTCCCAGGTTAAGACAAAGAAGAAGAAGAAGAGATTGGGTTTATACCCCGCCCTTCACTTGGAGTCTCAGAGGGGCTTACAATCTCCTTTCCCTTCCCCTCCCCACAACAGACGCCCTGTGAGGTGGGTGGGGCTGAGAGAACTCTGACACAAACTGCTCTTTTTCAAGGACAGCTGTGCCAGAGCTTGTGACTGACCCAAGGTCACATCAGCAGGTGCAAGTGGAGGAGTGGGGAATCAAACCCGGTTCTCCCAGATTAGAGTCCGCACACTTAACCACTACACCGAACTGGCTCTCCTAGTCAGGCATCCTAGTCAAGATAATACCTATACACCCTTAGAGTGATGTAGCACACCTATGTCCAGGCATGCTGAGCCACTCACTTCAACAGTATCTGCACTGGAGCACATAAGGCACCCTTTTCATGCTTCGGTTGGATCGCCAAGTGTGGCCCTTCCCTGAGAAGTAGGATCTATTCAAAGTGATCACCTCTGTCCTGATTAGATTACTGCAGGGTGTGCTACATCACGTGGGGTTTCCAACCTCCAAGTGGTTCCAGCCACAAATGGACCACAGTGACTCAACCAAGGTCGCACCCCACCAATGGGAAATCTGTAGTCACATGGCAATGGTTGGAAGCAGCAGCAGCACTGCATGACATAAAATGAAGAAACAAAAGAAGAAGAAGCCAATTTGTGGACTGTAATTGGACTTGAATCATTTTTGCACAGCGAACATTGGTGGGGTGTGACCTCCAGGTAGCGACGGGAGATCTCTCCAGAATCATTACTGGTCTCCAGATGACAGAGATCGGTTCCCCTGGAAAAAATGGCTGTTTTGGAAGGTGGGCTGTATATACCCTGCCAAGGTCTCTCCCCTCCCCAAACTTCATCCTCCCAAGGCTTTACCCCCCCAAAATCTCCAGGTATTTCCCAACCCAGAGCTGATAAGACGATGGGACTGCTTGAGAAAATGGTGTCGAGGCTAGTGCAGACTGTAACAGTTCCACCCTGGCGGCTCATAAAATGCTAGCACATTCATGTTACCTCCGGTATTTAACAGAAGTGACACAAACACGCCAGTGTGATGCTGGAGCGAAGCTGGCACAACGCTACTGTGTGATCTGTTCTCACCCCATTTCTAGGTGCCAGTGGGCAAAGCCAAGTGTCAGGATGCCAGGAGGCCTCCCACTCTAGCAGGAGTCCTGGCAAGGTCAAAGTAATGAGGAGAGATGGGATATTGATATTCTTAATCCGTAAAAAAATTAACAGTGTCAGACAAAGCTCTAATCCCCTTTGTGTCTCCATGAAAGCTGCCACTTTCTGAGAGTGTTGAAGCAGAGTATGCTCAAGCTTTCTGCTTCCTCCATTCTTACGAGGGAGAGGGCCGTTCCTCGGCCACGTCCCCCCCGCCCAGCCTGCTCAAGAGGTTGGCTGTAAATGCCACAGCAGCCATACTAAGCACCATTTTGCTTCTAGCAACCTTTAGGCAGCAGTCCTCGGCTCAAGGGCAGGGCGTGTGGGTTGAAGAAAAAGCATCTGTTCTGGAAGGTGACATATCCCCTCGCTTACTTGGAATTTCACGACTGAAGCTTCACTGGATTAATTACCCTGATTAACCAGCGAATGCTTACAGCACTGATTTTTGCATTTGCATAACGTACTCGGGGCCAAAGGAGACATGATAGCAGCAGCCCCATTGTTTGTAGACTTGTCTGTAGTAAGGTAAAGGTAAAGGTTCCCTTGCTCGAAAGCCAGTCGAATCCAACTCTAGGGTTGCGGTGCTCATCTCCGTTTCAAAGCCAAAGAGCCAGCGCTGTCCGAAGACATTTCCGTGGTCATGTGGCCGGCATGACTAAACACCAAGGCGCACAGAACGCTGTTACCTTCCCACCGAAGTGGTACCTATTTATCTACTTGCAGTTTCTTGCTTTCGAACTGCTAGGTTGGCAGGAGCTGGAACTAGAGACGGGAGCTCACTCCATCATGCGGCACCCGGGTCTCGAACTGCTGAACTACTGACCTTCCACAGCCTGCAGTTCAGCGTCTTAACCACTTGAGCCACCGCAGTTGAATGTAGTTGAATACATAACATTCACCACACAAGGATGTTCCCAACCCGTTACCTCTGACACAAGTGGTTCTGTGCTTCCCATTATTAGCACATTTAGCATGATTTCATCTGAGTCCTGATGTGTGCATTTTTGTTAACTGTCGCATAATTAATGGTGCAATCTTCTTTTTTTTTAAGTACTGAGAATTCTGAGCCGACGGTGCAAAGCGCTTTCCTTTCAACTCCACGTTTCCAGACTGTGGGGTGCATCCCTTCCCGTTTTCCTGGAGCACTCATTTCCCAATGCAGAGCAAGTGAGCAAACATCAGCTGATCATTCTGTGTCAACACAGTAAAACAGGGAGAGAGGGAGGGAGAGAGAGAGAGATCAGCCATCGGAAGTTTAGGTTCCAGGAAAAGCTACTTTTAAAATGTATGTTTTCTAACTGGGAACAGAATTCAAAAAGGATAATGGATCGTAGCATGGACGGCTTCAAAAGGGAATGAGATAAGCATATGGAGCAGAGGTCCATCAGTGGCTATAAGCCACAAGGTATAGATAGGGGCTCTGGGGCAAATGATGCTCTGTCTTCTTGGTGCTTGGGGGGGGGTCAACAGTGGGAGGGCTTCTAATGTCCTGGCCCCACTGGTGGACCTCCTGATGGCACCTGGTATTTCTGGCCACTGTGTGATACAGAGTGTTGGACTGGATGGACCTTTGGCCTGATCCAACATTGGCATCTCAAAGACATTTCAGAAAACTCAGCAATGATGGTGAAACAATAAGGTTATGGCCCCGGTCACACGGGTCGGATATCGCGGGGGAGAGGCGTGGCTAATTGCCCCGGAGGAAACTAACGCACGGCTGCCCGAGCATACATCCCGGTCGAGGTCCCGTGGTTTGGGGAAAATGCCAATCAGACAGGTATCCTGCAGCGCGGCACAGAAGCCGCACCGCGCGATCACACTAGCAATTGTTCTTTGTGCGCATGCACTGTTGGGCGCCGTTGCGCAACCTGTGGAGACGAACAGCAGCGGGTGCCGGATGCCACGTAAGTCCACCGGGAACGCGATCAGACGCCCACCCCTGTCCAAAGACGTTTCCGTGGTCATGTGGCCGGCATGAATAAACACCAAGGTGCACGGAACGCTGTTACTTTCCCACCGAAGTGGTACCTATTTATCTACTTGCAATTTCTTGCTTTCGAACTGCTAGGTTGGCAGGAGCTGGAACTTGAGACGGGAGCTCACTCCGTCATGTGGCACACTCGGGTCTCGAACTGCTGAACTACCGACCTTCCACAGCCTGCAGTTCAGCGTCTTAACCACTTGAGCCACCACAGCCTCCTCTTGTCTGTAGTATTCACATATAAAGAATGTAGGGCCATCCCCCTCCTTAGCCTCTCCCCCTCCCCCAAATACCCTTAGTCTGCGATCAGGCCACAGCTCTAATTTCTCGGAAGCTTTTTGCTCCGGAGCGGTGTGACCAGACATGCCACCCTATTCCTGCATTACCCCATGATCAACTGTCCAGACTGCCACTGCGTGGTCACCACAGAGAGGGTGGGCAGGCAGATTCTTTTTTAAAAAACCCTCTAATGTGTGCATGTGCATAACTGCTTATTCACTAGGAAAGGATATGCAGATATGCGCACATCACTAATTGCAAAAAAAAATGGCAGCTAAAGACAGGAAGTGTCAGACCTCACCAAGCAGCTTGAGCATGCAAGGGAGAGATAAGAAGCCCAGAAATTCCATGGTAAGACATGTTCAGTCTAAAACACCAGACTTTATCAGGTGTTGGGAAAGTTGGAGGTGAGGACGGGGGGGGGTGATGACTGAGAGACGGGAAGCAAATGTTGCCATCTGATTGTGCACTTCAAATCTGTAGGGAGCCACCACAACATTGGAGCAACTTGCCCGTCTCCGTGCAGCCTTAGACTCTCTTCCTGTATCAGAGTTGAGCTATGATAAACTTTCAGTCAATGGGAGGTAGGGTTGCCAATATCCAGGTGGTAAAGGATTATAGAAAATAAGACCGTAAAAGAAAGTGCCAAAAAATAAAAGGAAATGCTTTTCCTAAACAAAGTGTCATTATTGCCTACTTATTTCAATATAAACGTGATTATTTCTTGACAAAACTATTCATCTAATAGAAAACATATTCCAAATAATCGCAATCAAGCAGCAAAAGAGGTCTGCAGAGACATGCGTCTCCTACTTAAGTATCTTATAACCCTTGCAGAATGTGAACATTTTGATTGTTTTCTTTCTGTCTACTAGCGAGTAATTGGTTTACTTCTTGTAAATTCATGATTTGGATGGCTGGATGGGGAGGGGAAGGGAAAGGAGATTGTAAGCCACTCTGAGACTCCTTCAGGTAGTGAAGGGCGGGGTATAAATCCAAGCTCCTCTTCCTCCTCCTCCTCGTCTTCTTCTTTCCAAATAGGGTTGCCAAACCAGATAAAACTATAGATTCCTCTTTGTGGTTTCTGTGCAGGCTCACATGGGACTGCACATGCGCAGGCCAACCATGGAGATGAAGAATCCAAAGCTTTCTATAAGTTTTGAAGCGTTAGGAGTACTCCTCCCCTCCCCCCTGTCTCATGCCAATGTTTCCCGCCCAAAATGGCACATGGCAGTGGCAGGGAAACTGCTCATCCCGCAGTCCTTCCTTCACCCTCATGAAGAAGATAGGTCTTTAGAGCAAGCAGCCCACAGCAGGGAAAGGAGGGAGGGATGTGTGCCTGCACAGAAGACCACTGGATGAACAGTTACAGTCAAGTGCAACCTTGTGGTTCCTGGCAATTCCTAGAGCTACCCTACAACACTTCCAGGTTTTCCCTGGAAGTGACATCATGACTGATGTTGCTGTTCTTTTTTTCTCTCCCACCACTGTTCCACAGCAAGGGGCAAAGAGGGCTACCATGGGGAGACCTCCCACCATTGGCAGGACACCTGGCAATCCTATATTCAAATGGCAGATGGGAGCTCAAATAATCCCCAGGGCAAAAATTTCCCTGTACCTGGAAAACTAGAACTTCTGAGGGAAGGCCAGTAGCCCAAACTTTACCTCACATAGTCATCCTTTAAAAAAAAAAAAATTAAATAGGGAGGCATTTATCCTCTATCAATGCCAACTGGCCAATTTCCCACTGGCAGAAATGGTAGTTCCCCCTTCTGGCTGTTTACCAAGGTGGCGTGGGGGTGTTCAGTGGAAAGAATATCACCATTCGGTGATGGTGGGGGGTTTCATCACAATAATTCACTGTACTGTGCTTTCCACCTAACCAGGGCTCTTTTTGTAGAAAAAGCCCAGCAGGAACTCATTAGCATAATAGGCCACACCCAAGAGCAAAACTCATTAGCATATTAGGCCACACCCTGACAGCACCGCTCATTAGCACATTAGGCCACACCCCCATGTTACCAGAAGTGTGGTCAACCAGCCACACCCACCTTCCCCTTCTTATTCTGTTCACCTTGTTTGTTGTCAAAACCCAGGGCCTTTTTTTGGAGCAGGAACTCCTTTGCATGTTAGGCCACACACCCCTAACGTAGCCAATCCCAATGAGTTTCTGCTGTTGGGCGTGGCCTGTTATGCTAATGAGTTCCTGCTGGGCGTGGCCACCTCGGGAGCCAGCTGGAACTCCGTTCCTGTGCGTTCCTGCCCAAAGATAGCCCTGCGCCTAACCTTACTTTCCGTTGTAGCCCAGAAGCACCTGTCTTTCATTGCCTTTCATTTCCCCCTCTCTTCAGCCCTCATAATCTCCACAGAGCTAATATATCTCTGTGTGTGGGAGTGTACAAAGCACCCCCGGAAGATGCGTCACCCCCATTTTAACCTCCCATTTTAGTAGAAACGAGCAGTGCTCATTACCAAGATGGCAGCCTGCCGTTTGTAAGAGCAAGAAGAGGCAGCACGTCTGTTTGTTTAAAAACAGACAGTTCCTCTGATGGATTGCCTCTTTCCCCCCTCGTTCTTCAGGATTTACATTTTAAATGATCAGGGCTTTAATAAGCCAGCCTGGCATCTCATTATCAAAGATTTATCTCTGGGCGTCCACCTGAAGGGAAGAAGGCAGCGTGGGGCCTCCTTACTACCTCATATCCTTCAGCTTAAGTACCTGCCGATGGTTTTTTGCCTCGGCTAACTTGGAGGCATTTTATTGTTTAGCTTGGAAGTGGGTTCCCCCCCCCCTTCCCTCCAGCCACAGAGTAACATCAACCACATGCCTCAGATGTGTCGTAGTCCATTTGGAACGGAGAAGATCTGGGTGCTTTCTAAAGCCTGGCCTTTTCTCTTTGGCAGCATTTAATTAAGAGTTAACCGAACCGCTTCGCTGGGAAGACGGCACGGCTCCGAGGGTTTGGGAAAGCAATAAAAGCTCTCTGGGCCGGCTTTTCGCAACAGATGCAGCCGCTTGAGCCGCGGCTAATTTGGAGCCTGCTGCGAGCACCAGGCGAGCCAGGAACCCTTTCAGCCCCCGCGCGCTCTGCGGATCAGGTGCGGCGCCATAATTAAGGCATAATCAGAGCCGTCCCCGCTGCTTCCCCAATCAACAAGCAGGTAATAATAGCTTTATGGATTAAACAGCAAGTTGCACAACCAAGTTAGGTAACGGCGCCGTTAAAAAAAAAAATATTGACGTTGGAAAGAATTAGGTAAACCAAGTCGATGAGGCCTGACTTCTCATCCGAATGAATCTCCCTGCCCAGGCCTGACGGCTTGTGTCATTGATCCGGACGCTTTGCATGCTGCCTCATTCTCTGCGTGGTCTCCTCACTCGTGCAGCAAAATTTCCACCACGTGCTGTCGTGCACAGTGCATTCCAGAATGGTCGCCAGCCTCCGGCTAGGGCCTGCTGAGGTGATGTCCCTCTCTATACCCCGCCCTCCCTAAGCGCCACCCCAAATCTCCAGAAATTTCCCAGCCTGCAGAAGGCAACATTACTTGAACCTGATGGAAGAAAGAGGCTTTCATGGCTTCATTCTAATTTCTGCTCTTCACATGTCTGATCCCTTTGGGGCAAGAAACAAAGGCACGGCATTCGCTGTAACGAAGACAAGGCAGCCTTAAAAGCCAGTGTCCCTTTCCCTTCCGCCATTTGTTGGAGGCCATTTTGGGTTTCCCTTGGCAACCTAGATTGCCATGCAAAGTTCTGTTTGTAGTGTGACACATAGAAAACATTTTTTTTTTAAAAAAAAAAAAAGGAAGAAAGAATTGGGAAGATTAGGGGAAGCAGTTTTCCCATTCACTTCTCAGGCAACTAATCCATACGGGACAAGGGACGGGACGGTCTTGGCCTTGTTTCCCAAGCTTGTTGGCAACCCTTTGTGGGTCCCTGATTCCCATCAGAATTTATCATGAGCCACCCTGACCTGGATAGCCCAGGCAAGCCTGATCTCATCAGACCTCAGAAGCTAAGCAGGGCCATCCCTGGCAAGTATTTGGATGGGAGACCACCAAGGAAGTTCAGGGCCAGGAGGCAGAGGCAGGCGATCAAGCCACTTCTCGAAATGTCTGAGAGCCAGTTTAGTGTAGTGGTTAGGAGCACGGACTCTAATATGGGAGAACCAGGTTTGATTCCCCACTCCTCCACATAAAGCTGCAGGAATGACCTTGGGTCAGTCACAAGTTCTCTCAGAGCTGTTCTCTCAAGGGCAGTTCTCAAAAGAGCTCTCTCAGCCCCACCTCCCTCACAGGGTGTCTGTTGTGGGGAGGGGAAGGGAAAGGATATTGTAAGCCACTCTGAGATTCCTTCGGGTAGTGAAGGGTTAGGGTTAGGTATAAATCCAATCTCCTTCTCCTCCTCCACCTCCTCCTCCTCTTCCATGCCCCAATAGGAGTCACCATGACTTCCAGGCATGGCCTCCCACACACACAAACACAAAAATACAAAAAAAAAATTGATCATGGGAATAGAAAATTTTCTATTAGAGCAGAAGTCCCCAACAGGGTGCCCACTGGAGATTTGATTGGCTGTGCACATTTTTTTTTTTAAAAAAGGTTGCTTTAGCAATAGCTGCTACCACAGCACCAAGGACCTGCACTAGGGTTGCCAAATGATTCTTACCTGGCGGCGGGGGGCTCCTGCCTGGCGTCTGGAGGGTGCATTTCCCCTCAAATGGCTGTGGCCCCGCCCCCAGCGTGACCGGCGTCTGTACGTCACATCCGGACGGTGCGCACGCGGGGGTGGGGTTTTCCCCGAGCCCGATTCCGCAGGGGCGGAAATCGGGCCTCAAAAGCAGGGGGAAATCCACCCCCCGGGGGGATTTGGGAACCCTAACCTGCACTGAAGGTAAGCCATGGCTGCCATTTTATAGATGGCCCTGCCTCCCACGGCAGCCATTTTGTGACTGTGCTCCCCCCAGTGTCAGAATTCTAATGGTGACCACAGGCTGAAAAAGGTTGGGATCCAGCATATCAGAGGAAACTTTTAAGAGAGAGAGAGAGAGAGAACATACTAGAGAAATTGCACATAAAAGTACAAAATCCGCTGTCGAGAGCTTTCAGCAAAGGCCTTCTTGGCCTTGTCAGATACGTCCTGGAAGGCACCCTCCAATCAGAAATGTGCTGATATCAGTCTTATCCATGCATTGTTCCTATAAATGAGGCCTCCCATTGCTGGAACAGAATAAATCTGATGAATGGCCACTAATTCTCCAAATGGGATCTTCAAATAGCTGAAGCAATCATACGGGCTTAATGAGAAAGCTTGTTTATGTAGCCAGCTACGTTTCACACGACAGTGTGTGAAATGACATTATAGGCAATGTGGGAAAGGGTGTGGGATTTTTGGAACACTAGATAATAATAGTAAAATTTGAACACCCACCCAGCGGTTTGAAAGCCAAGTAACTATCTATCGGCAAGTAGATAAATGGGTACCCACCGGGGGCACCCTCCTCCGCCTATGAAGGTGTGTGGAGAAGCAGCAGCAATGGCGGCGGAGACGGCAAGAATGGCGGCTACAGCGGAGCAGCGGCGGCAGACGATTGGAGGAGGAGGCGCAACGCTGAAAGGCGGCAAGCGGCGGCAGCAGAGCCAGACTGATCCCTGGTGGCCAGTGGTGAAAGAACTAGGCGGCTGTCGTCGACGGAGGTCGGAGGCGCAGTGACGTCATCCGGAGGCGCGCGGAGCCGGAAAGGACATGATCGGGCCGAGGACGACGTCGCCGGCCCAGCTCAACAGAACTGATGTCAAGCACAGAATCACAATCCAAGTAAGGGTGGGGTGCAAGCCCTGCAGAATCAGTGTAATGTACTAGTACCTAACAGAACCCAGTGCTATGTGGCAATTCCAGCTCAATCACAATCCAAGCAAGTGGGCATTTTTGAAAGCCCAGCAGAACCAGTACAATGTAGAAAGTGCCCAACAGTACCCAGGGCCACTGGCACTGCAAGTAAACAATGTGTTGGGTTGCCAACCTGCAGGCGGTGGCTGGAACTCTCCTGGAATCACAACTGATCTCCCGGTGAACAGAGAACAGTTCCCCTGGAGAAAATGGCTGCTTTGAAGGTGGAGTCTGTGGCCTTATACACCATTGAAGTCCCTCCCCTCCCAAAGCCCCACCCCTTTCAGGCCCTCCCCCAGGGTTGCCAGGTCTGATGATCGTGCCGGTGGGGGAGAGAGCGGGACTTTCTGGGAGTGGGAGCAGAGTGCCGTGATGTGCTGATGTCACGCAGAAGTGACATCATCAAGTCAGCGATGCCGCGCAGTGATGCCCTGGGTATAGGGCAAAACTCTGTGGTAAAACTGCCCTCAAACCATAGAGTTTTGCTCAAAAACCAGAGTGTCACTGTGCAACATCACCAATGTGATGAAATCACTTCGATGTGACATCAGCACGTCGTGTTTGGGAGCAGGATTTTCCCCTGGCTGGCAGCAAACATGAGCCCAAAAAAACTGGGGCATCCCCCGCCCCCAACTGGGGAATGACATCCCTACTCCCCCCCCCTAATCTCCAGGTATCTCCCAACCCGGAGTTGGCAACTCTAAAAAAGTTAGGGGGATTGGGAGGATTGTTAATTTAGTGTTGGGAAATCCATGAAGATATTTGATAACCTGGGAGGTTGGGAAGGGAAGGGAGTGTCAGAGCCCCCACCGCAATCAGTCTCAACAACGTTCCTTCAGAATGGACCAAGTTTATTGAGTACCGTAAAGGCAGGTCATCTGTGCATACATTTCCTGTACGAGCTAACCCTGAAGGTGGGAGAGGGAGAAGATATACTGTGTTCAAAGTGGGGTCCCCTGATGGAGCCAAGCCAATCAGAGGTGTGAATGGGTTGTGCCTAAACTAACGGGTTCACATTCCCAGGCAGAGCAAAGCAGGCAAAGCACCAAGGTCAGGCGCCTGGCTATTGTTCACAATAAGTTAGATGTGCCTACATGAATACGTCAAGCAAGAAGTGCTTCTATTTTTGTAAGTAAAATTTCTTTTTCTTGTTACCATTGGAGTCAGATCATCTTTGTAATTTGTCTGAACCACATTTTCCCCTTAACCAGTAAATGTGGAGGAGTGGGGATACCACGCAAAGCTTCTGTGTGTCTACGGCAATTTATATTGTTACACTTAACCCAACAATACAAGTCTCCTTCCAGAGCAACATAAGGTCCACTGCTAGACCTCCTGATGGCACCTGGTATTTTTGGCCACTGTGAGACAGAGTGTTGGACTGGATGGGCCACTGGCCTGATCCAACATTGGCTTCTCTTATGTTCTTATGAACAGAAAACAGAGGACCTCCAAGGGGTTGGAGGCAGCTGAGCCAAGAGGAGTCAAGGTCCATGGGAAGGTGGTTACAGCAAGGGAGAAGTCAGAGCCCCAGGAGATTGGCTTGAAGGGATGCCATTCTGAATCTTGGGCCAATAAGGAAACTGCAGTCTGGGAGGCAGAGGAGGGACAACCCTTCCCTCTTGAAAGCATGGGATCTGGTGGAGAACAATCTGGATGGTGCACCTAGTGATGAAGTGAGCATCCTGGTTCCTAGTTCAGGGAGGGCAGCCAGGGTGGGGAGAGCCGAGAGGCTTAATTTGCCCTAGCAGTTTCCGATCAACCCACAATTCCAGCATGGCTACTGAATGAACACCGTTGGCCAATCAAACCATTGGCCAATCAGAGTTAGTATTGTCCACTTACACGGGCAGCGGCTCTCCAGGGTCACACGCAGAAGTTTTTCATATCACAATTCTTACAGCTGCAGAGGATGGGGATTGAACCTGGTACCTTCTGAAGGCCGTGGATGCTCTCCCACTAAGCCTCAGCCTCTCCCCTAAAATGCTTTGTCTCTGTGCAATTTGTGTGTGCGTGCGTGCATTCACAGCTCCATAGCCCTGTTCATTTATTACAGTGAATGCACATATATCCTGCACTTATGTGCATACCTATGCTTGTAGGAGGAGCTGCGGTGGCTCAAGTGGTTAAGACGCTGAACTGCAGGCTGTGGAAGGTTGGTAGCTCAGCAGTTCGAGACCCAAGTGTGCCGCATGACGGAGTGAGCTCCCGTCTCTCGTTCCAGCTCCTGCCAACCTAGCAGTTCGAAAGCTAGAAATTGCAAGTAGATAAATAGGTACCACTCCGGTGGGAAGGGAACAGCGTTCCGTGCGCCTTGGTGTTTAGTCATGCCGGCCACATGACCACGGAAACGTCTTCGGACAGCGCTGGCTCTTTGGCTTTGAAACGGAGATGAGCACCGCAACCCTAGAGTCGGATTCGACTGGCTTTCGAGAAAGGGAAACCTTTACCTTTACCTTTTTATGCTTGTAGGAAACAGTTCTACCAATGAAATCAGAGAACCAGTACCAGGATGAAGGTGGGGTTTAAAATCACACATTCAACTGTACGTTCATTGAATGGAACATGAGAATTACCCAACCCATGTATACAGAAAAATCAAGTGTGTCCTATATAGAGATGCTAGGTGTCTGACAAATGGAGCTCTGACTCGCAAAAGCTTCTACCTCCCAAATTTTGTTGGCCCCTAATGAGTTACTGGACTCAAATCTAGCTGTTCTACTGCAGACCAGCATGGCTACCCTCTGAAACAGATGGTAGGCATGTTCACTAGGGAGGGGTATGAACCACATTTTTGTGGTTCGGTTCAGTTTGTGGTTTGGGGCTGAACCATGAACCGAGCCATGAAGCCATACGAAAGGGGAGGTTGCTTCATGAACGGATCTAGTTCGTATCGGTTCATGAGCCATGTAAAGTTTAAACCCCTGTTTTCTGGTCCCTGTGAAAAGCCATGGGAGGCAGAAAGCTGTGGTGTAAATGTCCCCTTGCTCTCTGCTCCCCGTGGCTTTTCGCAGGGAGCAGAAAGCAGGGGGTAAAATGGCTGAGAGCTGTTTAAACCACTGCTTTCTGCTCCCTGCAAAAAGCTGCAGTAAGTAGAAAGCGGGAACCATTGAAACAAAACAGCTGTTTTTGTGAAGAGCAGGAAATGGGTTTAAACCCCTTCTTTCTGCTCTTCACAAACTGCTATGAACTGCATCAAGATTCATGAAAGTTTGTGGTGGTTCTTCAATTCGCAAACATTGTTTTACGAACCACGAACCAGCCAAAAATTGTGATGAACTTTAGTTCATCAGCTGGTTTGTGCCCATCCCTGATGTTCACTGCAATTTGTGGATAGGGCTTGTTTGACGATGTGTGAACAAACGTATGACTGTGTATGTAAAGCTGTATAGAAGTGCGTACCTGTCTAATTCTTCCCTTGTTCCACATGGTCATTGTTCTGTGCGGTCACTTGGGCTTGCGTTTTGTCACATCTGTCTTCCAGTTTAGCCCAGAGAGTTTTTCAAACATTCAAAACTGACACATGTTTCAGTTTGCTTCTCTCCCCCGCTCCCTTTTACAGGTTAGCAAGACACACTTGTGAAATCACAGCATGAAAAGGAATCATCGTGCTATCGTACAGCCACATTGGGATTCTTTGTTGTGCTCCCTTAGAATCAGAGTGCATCTGTGCTTCTGGGTAAGGGGGGGGGATGTGAACTAAAACTGCAACAAATGACAGTGCAAGTCCAATTAGCTTAACATTTTATGGCTGGGGTTTTGAGTTACAGCATCTTCTCTGGGAAGCTGTGCTCAGCCCATATCCTTAGTATTGTATCCCCTTACAGACCAATAGATTTTTTCAAAGCATGCTTCAGCTACTGCCCCTGAGCTCCCATGCTTCATCCCCATATCTATGGGTCTCAACCAATGTTCCCTCTAAGCTGTGGAGTCTTGTGAGCTACTAGCATTAAAGTTGTGAGCAAGCGATTTGGCTTATGCATAAATTAGTTTGGTCTGGAGCAAGCCTTCCTGAGTGAAGACAAAAATGTGAGCGCTGGAGGCTAAAAAAACTGTGAGCTAGCTCACACTAACTCAGCTTAGAGGGAACACTGGTCTCAACCTCAGGACACTAGCTAGTCCTCCTTCCACATCCACAGGGACAGATTCTAGAGGTATCTGGATTTCAATCCCTCATTTCTGACTGGTTCAGTGACCATTTTCTCTCTTTCTCTTTCATTCCTCCTGGATAGACTAGTCAGGGATCACATTCTGGACAGCCAGTCAGGGATCACTTGGTGAACATGATGATGTCACAACATTACGTTAGCCCATCATATTTAACTATGCATAGATATTAGAATGATAAGTGAAGCCCATTGGAGTAAGGGCAATGATTCCTATAGTGATCATACGGTAGATCCTAACCAATCAGTCATCGATCTAAGAATGGAACAATCCTCGAGAAGAAAAGGGCTGGGGGTGGGGCAGGAGAGAGTGCAATCCTGACAAAGCACTTCCCAAACTTTGCCCTCTCCCCATTTCAGCTCAGCGTTAATTTCCAACACAGACTTTTCATTAGCAGCCCGCTGGCGCGTGACACCCAATACCCCGTCAAGATTCTATCGGCAATCTTACCTACAAGAAAATCAAGGAGAAAATGACTATTTCTTCACCATTATTATTCAACGCAGGTATACCTGTATTTCCCAGTGGAATCATTAAAGGCAGCCTAAGACATTTCCTGCAGCTGTTTACCATTCTTAAGAGGGCAGTTATCAACATATCCTAAACTGCGTAAAGTGAAATGGGGAGGGGGATGTTGATCTCTCAGAACAAACCGGGGGTGGGGGGAGAGGAAGCCATGTCACTAATCTTTTCCAAATGCCAATTGTATCCTCGTGGAAACAGAGCGAGGGGGGGGGAGAGGGGGGCATTGCTCCCGGGCCTGCCTTCAGCTGATTTGAAAAACGACTGCAGGGTCCACATCATTAGCTCTGTGCCTGTAGAATGCAGTTCCTATCGGCAAATGGGGCCTGCGCAAAGATGACAAAGGAGACTCGTGGAGGAAGGAAAAATGGCTCCGAGACTCATTCCATCTCCTCCTCTGTTTACGGTTCAGCCTCTCCGAGTCCTTCAAGTTCTTAACCTCCTTTGGGACCATGTCATATTCTGTAATGCACTTTGGATGGGACTCGCAGATGCATGTGGCAGTGTTATGGCAGCTGGAGGAGTGGGTGGCCCATTTAAATTCCCACCCACATTTTGACACTTGAATGAGCAACGTCCACTAAAGTTTATCTTGTGCGTGTTTAGGTGCTGTCAAGTTGCTCCGGACTTACAGCGACCCGACGAATTAGCATCCAATCGTCAACAGCCCTGCTCAACTCTTGCAACCTGAGGGCGGTGGCTTCCTTGATTAAGTGTATCTCATGTTGGGTGTTCCTCTTTTCCTGCTGCCTTCAACATTTCCTAACATTATTGTCTTTTCTGTGAAGGATTATTTGGGTTAGGAGAGAGCTCAAGGCTCATAACTCAGCAGGGTCTATCTGGTTTGTGTGTGCTGACAGGAAACAATGTTACACACTGTGCCTCTTTACCTTTGCAAAATTAATACGAGAGAGAGCCAGTTTGGTGTAGTGGTTAAGTGCGCGGACTCTAATCTGGGAGAACCGGGTTTGATTTCCCACTCCTCCACTTGCACCTGGCTGGATAACTCTGGCACAGCTGTTCTTGAAAAAGAGCAGTTTCTGTCAAGAGTTCTCTCAGCCCCACCTACCTCACAGGGTGTCTGTTGTGGGGAGGGGAAGGGAAAGGAGTTCGTAAGCCGCTCTGAGACACCTCTGGGTAGTGAAGGGCGGGGTATAAATCCAATCTCTTCTTCTCTTCTTCTTCTTCTTCTTTATTGTAAGGAACTCCATTCTAGGCAGGACAGAGTAGAGATAGGACTCTAATGTAGTCTAACTAGCTAGGAAGGATAGGGATGCAGGAGCCACGTCCTGCCCTCTTGATGGAGAAGTGTAGCATGGTGAGGAGAGAAGGTGTCAGTCCACAACCTACACATCAAAGGAATAACATCAGAGCAGTAGAAGGGAAGGATGGTCATTGTCCTGATCTCCCTATCTCTCTGATTCTCTAAAGTCCTCCTTTGAAGTCTGAGAGTCCGATCAGATGGCTCTTTAGATCTGCGCGAGGCACGAGTGCCTCATGGATTTAAATATAATGTCCAGACATCAACATCTGGGAAACATCCATCTTCCGCAAGCATCCCATTTTGCCATGCTTCAGAGCCATACTAAAAAGGTACTAGTTAAAATCTGGAGTTTTCGGTACCCAACAGGCCAATCGCGGACTTTCCCCCATCTGATCGTTTCAGCGCGCAATTTAAAAATGGTGCCCATTTGGGATGGTCTGACGTCAGACCACCCTGAACAAGCGCCATTAAAAAAAAAAACTTTATTCTGCGCACACACGGATAAACAAGGCCACAATATCATGCCTATGCGCATGCACAAACTTTTGTTTTATTTAAAAAGCCACCGCGCGCACCTCATTCAGTGGACACCATCTAGACAATCCACAGCGGAGGCAGCGCATGGTAAGGCGATTCACTGGGGGGGGGCTGTCTGGTCGTGCAATGATGGATTTAAAAGATCAGGATCAAATTAGAGCCAGGCTAATGGCGGGATTAGCTGCCCATCTGAACGGAACCTGAGGCTAAGAGACAGCATAAGTTTCTTCACTTCCAACTTTCTGGTGACTCTTGTCTTCTCATATTGTGACCACAGTATGATAGCCTCTGTGACAGTTACCTCACCCTGGGGTAAAGGAAGTGAAGAAGGCGGTAAGGAGGAGAGAAGGCTTCCTAGGTTAAGTTTAGAATACTCTGCAGGTTAAGAGCCAAGCATGAGCCGGATTCAGGGATGTGAATCTGCTTCTCAGGTTTGGCTTTTAAACCCCAGATAGCTTTAAATTTAGGCTTGGAGACAGTTTTTCTCTCTGCTGCTTTCTTTGCTTCCTTTACCTTAGGGTTCTTTCCCAGGGGACTTCTTGGGGAATTAATGATCAATGATAATGTTATTGTTTTATTCAGGGCTTTTTCAGAAGAAGGAGGAGGAGGAGGAGGAGGAGATTGGATTTATACCCCGCCCTTCACTTGGAGTCTCAGAGCGGCTTTCAAACTCCTTTCCCTTCCCCTCCCCATAACAGACACCCTGTGAGGTGGGTGGGGCTGAGAGAACTCTGACACAAAGTGCTCTTTTTCAAGGACAGCTGTGCCAGAGCTTGTGACTGACCCAAGGTCACATCAGCAGGTGCAAGTGGAGGAGTGGGGAATCAAACCCGGTTCTCCCAGATTAGAGTCTGAACACTTAACCACTACACCAAACAGGAGAAGGAGAAGGAGGAGGAGGAGAAGAAGAAGAAGAGGAGGAGGAGGAGGAGGAGGAGGAGGTGCCAGAACTCTCAAGAGGAAAATGAAGTTTTCAATCTGTATACTGAAAACTCACAGACTTTTTAACATTTTAAAAAGAATTCTGTCAAAGAGGTTCCAGAACTATGTTCTGCCACGTTCCCGCATCAAAACAGTTCTGGTTCTATTGTAGTGAATGTGGGCAGGGTTTTAAGTCTTTACAGTGGGAACATTGCACTTGTTTGCCAGAGCAAATGACAGCCATAAAGCCTTTTGGTCTTACTTCACCAGGGAGGGGGGGGGGGTTAAGAGGGGAGAGTGTTTTGGCCGCACCTGTATCCTCTTCCTCTCCGTCCCCAGCAGGAGGAGGGGTCCTCTTCCTCCACCCCTCCAAGGCCTCAGGTTGAGGGGGGGGCTCGGCCACCCCCTAATTCCTCCTCCTCCTGCTGCTGTCAGTTTGCTCTGTTCTGTTCCCATCTCTCTCCTCTTATCCTGGTCCTGTACAAATACCTTTCGTATTTTATTGTGCTGCGAATTGGCCTGAAAACCTTTGAGCTTTTGGATATGCTGCATGGGATAGGTGGGGGGGGGAGCTCGAGAATAATTCCTGCTGCTTGGAAACGTTACTGGACCTTGGCTCCCTCCCCCCAGCCATAGACTGCTGGGTGCCATTAGGTTACAAACGAGGGCACATAAGCCTGTTCCACCGGAGAGGAGCAACTGCTTCCGCACAACTGAGAATATGGTTTTTCTATAAAGAGAAATTTGTCAGTGAAAGTACTGCTGTCTAGAAATAAGACAAAGGCATGGGTATCCTGAGAATTATTCGTTCTAAGAAAGGGGGTGGAAGCCAGGTACGATTATGCCGGGATGAAAACAGAGTATTATGCTATGAAAAGGAAAGGAAATGCAAACCAACAAATACTTGTGTGAAATGCTGCACTTAAGCCCTTTCATAAAGGAAAGATCCCCCCCCCGCTTCCCTATAGTCTGATGTTGTTTTAAATGTAGAAAATATGGATGCAATTAGAGAGAACAGAATGAGCACCAAATCATATTTTTCAGAATATAAAAGATTTACATACAAGTGTTCTCTTTGTGTGTGTGTCTGTTTTTTTAAAAAAATTCAAAAATAGCTACCAATTGCCTTTGATAGAACATAATAGGAATTTCTTATTATGAGTCTGCATTTGCTCTGAAAATGTGGAGCGCCTGTCAACCTTTTCTGATGACAAGCACAAAGCAACAGTTCCTTACAGAACACTACTTGGAAGGGGTGACTGCTATGTATATTTGGGAATGAGAGTTTGGGGCCTGATCCTAAACGTCAACACTAATGACAATGGAATGGGATCAGATCCTTTGTTGTGAAGATTTGGCCTCCCATTACCCACCCAGGCCAGGGAATTGCCACCTTCAGCCCTAATTTCCCACCTCTGAGGAATTGTGTAGTGGGAGGGGGGAAATTGCATCCATATAATGATGCTCTAGGAGATTCTCCTAGTCTCTATGGTAAAAACCATAGACACTAAGAGAGGCAGCCTAGAGTGTCACAGGGAAGTGATATCACATCCTCTCTAAACTCTGCCCTTGCCAGTCACCGCCTCCAGAATCTGACATTTGCCAAAGGCAGGGTTGGTCACCTTAGTGAAGATACCAAAAATTTCAATTTGAGAGCCATATCTATCCTTGCATCTGTGTGAGAAGTCATGTATGATTCTGCTCTTCAGGACATAGAAGAAGATTTGGAAAGCCCAAAGAGTGGAATCCTCATTGTTTGAAAACTTAGTTCCACAGTCACTCCATGTTAAAGTCTTAAAGAACATTTGTCTGTGAGCTATCTATAACACATTGATTTCAATGGACTTAGACTGCAGGAACACTGCAGAGGGGTGTACTGTTAGGCAGCATGACTAAAGACATTTTATTATTACTGTCTTTACTGTTTATTGCAACCGGAGTCATAAACAGCAAACCCTTCTCTCTCCTATATAATAATCCTGTTTTGGGGTGGCAAGATTTCATGCTGTCCCTCAGCCATTGGCCCATCAGCCGTCACTCAAGAGTACTCGTGTGCCATTGGCCAGGTGCTGGATCTGCTCCTCTTCCCCACCCACTCCCCCTTCAGCCACTGTGCCCGGTCAGAATTACTGGAAAACGGCTTTCTCTCTTGACGAAGACACTTTTCCTGTGTGGGACCAACTTTCCCCTCAGTGGCTGTTGGCAGGTGTCACGAAATGGCAGTTACCTGTGTTTGTAAGATGGCTGTGGTTATTTGTTTAAAATGTTCCCTCATATGGTTTAATTGAGCTGTAGTTCCAGAGAGGGGCCTGCAGGGGTATCACTCACTGGGTTGAATGGGGCTTCCTCATCTGCTGGCCTACAGTTCTCAGCTGCCCCAAGGCCAAAAAGTGCAGGAAAACAGGGACTGTCCCAAGGCAGTCTCCGTCCCTGGGAGCAGCAGAAATTCAGCCACTCCACAGTCAGCTGGACTGGGGAATAAATGGAAGTTTCCCTGCTCTCTTGGGCAAGAGAGAGAGGCTGAAGTACAGGTGAGCCAACAACCTCTAGAGGTAGAAGGAAAGAGGATTGCATTTAACCCCTATTGATTTATGCCCTGTTGGTTCATAATGTGTGCTTACTCCTAGTGTGTGTGTGTGCTCCATAACTGTGTAAATAGTTAAATAAATTCTTTAATTTGAGCTAATAATCTGTGTTGTGCTCTGACATAGTCCCCCTATTCTGCACAATACCAAAGGGAGGTGGTAGCCCAGGGAAGCAAGGAAAGGCCAGACCCTTGGGTTGCCAACTTTCCAGGGATCCCCCAAAGATTGGGGATTCCACTCTAAATAGGGAGATTCAGTCAGAGGGGTCTCTCTAAAAAGGCAGTAATGATTCCCTGAGTGGTGGCAGCGAACTTAAGGAGTGAGATACGCCCACAGGACGAGAGCTGAGTTGTAAACCGGATCTTGTTTCGCCATAGTAGGCAACCAAGCTTGGTTCAGACAAAGGAAACCCTTTACAGGCCTTTGTGAGGAACTCATTGGGGCCAGCTAGGGTTGCCAGCTCCAGGTAGGGAGATTCCTGGAGATTTTCTGATAGAGTCTATGGAAGTCAGGGTTTGGGGAGGGGAGAGTCCTCAGCTGAACAGAATGCTATACAGCCCACCTTCCAAAGCAGTTATTTTCTCGGGGGGGAAGGGATCTGTTGTCTGGTGTTCAATTGTTCAGTTGTGATACCTGGTGATCTTTAGCTCCACCTGGAGGTTGGCTGCCCTAGGCATAGCAGTCAGTGCATCAGAGCAGAGTCTGCTAGATCCAGGTTCTTGCTGTAGAAGCTGACTGAGTGATTTTGGACCAGTCACAGACTTTCAGCCTAACCTACCTCACAGGGTTGTTGTGCAAGTCAAAAGGGGGAGAGGAGAATGATATAAGCTGCTTTGGTCCCCATTGTAGAGAAAGACTACTTTTCCTCCTGGGAAATGATTGTTGCCAATCGCAAGGTGAGGGCTGGAGATAACTCAGAATTACAACTGCTTTCCAGATGGCAGAGATCAGTTCCCCTGGAGAAAATGGTGGACTCTGTGGCAGTCAGGGCTTCAGAGCATGGAAGAGGCTGCAGGTGTGTGTGGGGGGAAATGGAAAGCTGAAGAGAGAGGGGGAAATAAAGGTAGGTTGATAATTGGCTGGGAAGGAGATAGGGTTGCCAACTCCAGGTGGGAAATTCCGGGAATTCCTGGATATTTGAGGGATGGAACCTGGAGAGGGTGAGGTTTGAGGATGGGTGGGATCTCAGACAGGTACAATGCCATAGACTCCACCCTCCCAACCAGCCATTCCCTTCTGGGGAACCACTGTTGCCAATCTCAGGAGAGGGGTGGAAATCACTCAGAATTACAACTGATCTCCAGGAGGGAGGGGGGAGGAGATGCAAAGCTGAAATCAGAGGGGCAGATAATGGCAGGCTGATGCCCAGCTGGGAAGGAGATAGGGTTGCCAAGCTGCACTGACACTATTCCTGTCCATAAAACTCCTATCTTTGCCCCTCTGATCTCAGGAAATTACTCTTAATGAGCCAGTCAGAGGGAAGCTTCTGGGACCCCTAACTGTGGACTCCAATTCCAAGGGTGCAACTACTCTTAAAGGTACATTAAAGCTGGCTGGGGCAGCACAGACACACCAATTTCCCCTGGCCAGTGCAACAATTGTTACCACAGCGCAGGGGCAGGAGGTTCCCTTCCCAATGGACATGCAGCACAGATCCATTTGCTTAGGAAGCACAGAAACACAGCAGTATGCTTTGTGTTTCCTAATCTGGGCTGGCCTTGCCTCCCCTCAGCTGCGGCTTGCTGGTCCTGTGAAAGGGGGCGCTGCTACCCTCCCCGGCAGTCCTCTGCCTCATGCTCCTGGAGATACCCTGGCCCAGAAGGAGGACTGCTCTGTTGCCCAGCTTCTGCCCTTCCTGAGGTGAGCTGCCTGGTTGTTTGTTTTGTCTTGGGGTGGGGACGGGTGGCTTCTGGTGCTTTGCAAAGTGACTCTCTGTGCACTTAAGCCTGCAAAGTTAGTTGGAAAAGGAGGGGGAGGAGCCGGGCTCAGCAGCCTGCTAGAGGCGATCTGGTGGCTTCTGGTGCTTTGCACTGTGACTCTCTGTGCACTTAAGCCTGCAAAGTTAGCTGGAAAAGTG
>NW_015174850.1:580977-590186 GCF_001447785.1 Gekko japonicus
CATTGTGTGGCATTGGTACCACTGGACTGGCTATGTACCAACTACAGGACAATACTGCCTCCAATGGAAGACCGATATCATCTTGTAAATTATTCGGAGACCATCTTGGTTTTACTGAGCACTTTATTTTTGTTGATATTAATGGTTTTATTGTTTTATCTGTTTTCGTGTGTGGGCACTTGTGTTCTCTTGTAAGATGACCTGAGCCTGCTTGCGGGGAGGGCATGGTATAAATACAAAAATAAATAAAAATAAATAAATTATACCCTGCTGAGGTTGCCACAGACCCTCCCCGTGAACGGGCTCAGGGCGGCTCACAACAGTGGCCCAATTGCCAATAAAACCAATAAAACAATATACAACATTCATAATAAGTTAAAATATAAAATCATAAGGTGCTATCTACAGTTCTTTGCTTACGATGGCGTATTAAGATGCCTCCGACAACTAGATTCCAGCTCAGTGTTATTCTGAGTCACTTGATGTAACGGGCCAGATGTTGGCACTGAGGGCCGGGCTCATTGTTGGTAGTGGTGGGGACGGCTCCTAATTAAAGGTCTGATGGAAGAGCTCCGTCTTACAAGCCCTTTGGAATGGCAAAAGATCCCGCAGGGCCCTGATCTCCTTCGGGAGCTCATTCCACCAGTAGGAGCTGCCACTGAGAAAGCCCTGGCCCTCATCACAGCGAGCCTAGCCTCTTTGGGGCCCGGCAGGGTCAAGCGATGTTGTGACCCTGACCTCAGTGCTCTCTGGGGTATATGTGGGGAAAGGCGGTCCCTCAGGTATAGGGCTTTAAAGGTAAGCATCAACACCTTGAAACGGATTCGGTATGCTACTGGCAGCCAGTGCCTTCAATGCAGGCTGGATGTGTTCCCATCTAGGTAAGCCCATCAACAGCCTGGCCGCAGCGTTCTGCACTAGCTGCAGCCTCCAAATTTGCAACAAGGGCAGCCCCATGTAGAGAGTGTTGCAGTAGTCTAGTCTCGAGGTGACTGTCACATGGATCACTGTGGCCAGGTCATTGCAGTCGAGGAAGGGGACCAACTGCCTAATCAGCCGAAGATGGTAAAAGGCCGACTTGGCAGTGGCTGCTACCTGGGCCTCCATTGTTCTGGGTCTCCATTGTTAAGGAGGGGTCAAGGAGCACACCCAAATGCCTAACCCCCGGCACTGGCACCAATGGTGCCCCACCGAAGGCTGGGAGTGGGGTCCTCACCCATGCACCACCCTGGCCCACACACAGGACCTCCGTCTACAACTAATTCCATTTCAGCCGACTCAGCCTAAGCCAACTAGCCACGGCCTGTAATGCACGGTCCAGATCTCCAGGACTGGAGTTCGACTGGCCGCCCAGCATCAGATAGAGCTGGGTGTCATCAGCGTACTGATGACACCCCAGCCCATAACTCCAGGCTATCTGGACAAGGGGGCGCATATAGATGTTAAATAGCATCGGGGAAAGCTTGAGGCACTCCGCACTCCAGCGGGTGTCTCCTGGACTGTTGCTCCCCGATTGCCACATTTTGTCCCTGACCTTAGAGAAAAGAAGCAAGTCACTGTAAGGCAAGCCCCTGTATTCCCATGTCGGCGAAGCAGTGGAGCAGCAACTGATGGTTGACCATGTTGAATGCAGCCGACAGGTCCAACAACAACAGCACTGCCACACCGCCCTGATCCAGATGCCTCCGGAGATCATCAGTCAGAGCGACCAGAGCTGTCTCCGTCCCATGTCCTGGGTGAAATAAAATAAAGCAATAAAACTCATTCTACAGGAAAACATGGAAGAATTTAAAGATTGCTACTGCAAAAGGGATCATGTCATTTGACAACAGTTGCTAGAACTTTCGCCATGCACAGAGTAATTTGTTTGTCTCCATCCCTAAGTAACCAGGATGATTTTGCTTCTGGGGAGAGGAAGTCCTGATTAAATAAAGGGGAGATCAGTTCATCTCTTAGATCTGACAATTTGGGACAATCAAGCAAAATATGATCCACGGAGTCGATTTTACTGCTGCCGCAATTACACAGTCGATTCGAGTGTGAAGTCCCATTAAATCTTCCTGACATCACAGCTGAAGGTAGGGCATTCAGGCATGCTAGCACGAATGCCCTTATATACTTTGGAAGAATGATCTCACATAAGTAGTTTGGCATTGTTGTTGGAGGCTGAATGCCTCCTGAAAAGGTTGAGCACACTCTGCCGGCTCTAATTGACATGCTCTCGTCGTCAAAGTCCCTTTAACATGTTCTAATAAGTTGTGACAGTTCTTGTCTACTCGTGGCTTCCATCATGTCATGGATGATACCCAGACATAATAGTTTACAGTCCAATAATCTGTCCCAATCACTTGGACAGTGGTCCAGCTTCACTAGTCTGAGGATATTTAGATATGGGTTTGATTTCAGAGTCCTGATTTTCACATTGAATGCTTTTCCCCAGGCCTTTTTATAAGGTTTGAAACTCTGTAAGTAAAAGCTGAAGGACTCTGAATTGTGCCTTGAATTCAACAATATGTTAGAGATGAATGGGGGTGGTGGTTTACAGGCACTTAAAAATTTAAATGTAAAATTAGCAGAGAGAAAAATGAGTATGTTTGACTCAGTTTATAGAAATGAAACTGAAGTAACGACTTATTGTAACTAAGCTTGTTGGAGATCTCCTCTCTTGGGTTTTTTGATAGTAGTGGGTTTCTTTACTTTGTCCCTGTATGTGTAGTTCCCTATATCCTTTTTTCTTTGTAGTATTTGTAGAGATATAAAAATAATTTAAAAAATCCCTTGTACAGGTGGTATATGACACCAAAGAAAATAGCCAACATGAGTCAAAATCTTTCCAACAAGTGTTGGAAATGTAGAAAACATGAAGGTTCATTTTATCATATGTGGTGGACATGCGAAAAAGCTGTGGACTTTTGGACCAGGGTCCACAGCGAAATGCAAAAGATTCTGAAATGTTCCTTTAAGAAAGCGCCAGAAATTCTGCTCTTAGGACTTAAAATGGAAGAACTGAATATTACAAAAAGGACTCTATTTTGGTATTTGATTACAACGGCGAGACTACTCTATGCACAATGTTGGAAACAAGAAAGAATTCCAGAGTTAGAAGAATGGATACAAAAAACTTTGTTTATGGCGGAGATGGACAAAATTACAAAAAAATTGAATAACAAAGAAGATCAGGAATTCTATGAAGAGTGGAGAGACTTTAAGGTTTACCTAGAAAAGAACTGGGATGTGAAACATAACTTACTATATTTGGAACAATATTGAAGTTAGAATATGATGTTATCTTAAGTTGTGCGGGAGTGACGAGGGGGGAAACATTGCGGGAAGCCAGGGGGAGGGAGAGAGTAAATTGGGGGTATTGGTATGGGGTTAAAACTGAAATATTAACTTGAACTGATGATATGTCAATATTTTCATGAAAATAAAATTGTGTTCAAAAAATAAATAATTTAAAAAATCCCCTCTGGGGGAATAAAAGAAAAAAGAAAAAAGAAACTGTATACATATATATATATGTATTTAAAATATCCAAGGTAAAACTTCTGTAACCTTATCTTATAGGTCTCAGCGTTGACAAACGTTTGGGGAGCACAAAGAGGGGCATGCTGATTCAGGGCATGTTAAAGATATGCTGGTTCCTGGAGCTGTCCTGGAATGAGAACTGATCTCCATACAACTGAGATCAGTTCCCCCGGAAGAAATGGCAGCTTTGGGGGAAGGCGAACTTTATGACATCACACCCTTGCTGAGTTCCCTTTGCGGAGAGCCCGTTTGGTGGAGTGGTTAAGAGCAGCGAACTCTAATCTGGAGAACTGGGTTTCATTCCCCACTCCTCCCCATGCAGACAGTTGGGTGACCTTGGGTCAGTCACAGTTCTCTCAGACCGATTTCCTACAAGCAGCTGCACCGCCCTCACTCTTCCCTCCCCCCCCGACTGTATTCATCAATTTCCAACTACTTGCTGCGGACCCGCATTTTGACCTGCAGCATCCCCCGATTTCCCCCACGTCTTCTTGATCTCGAAAAACAAGGATTGAGAGGATGCGGGGGAAATCGGGGGATGCCGTGGGTCAAAATGCAGCCATGAAGCAAGTAGTAGGAAATTGACAAATACAATCGGGGGAAAGGGAAGAGTGAGGGCAGCGCAGCTGCTTGTGGGAAATCGGTCTCAGAGTTCTCTCAGCCCCACCCACCTCACAGGGTGTCTGTTTTGGGGAGCGGAAGGGAAAGGAGTTTGTAAGCCGCTCTGAGACTCCGAGTGAAGGGTGGGGTATAAATCCAATCTCCTCCTCCTCTTTTTCTACTACTACTTCTCCTTCTTCTATAAGAAGTCCTGTGACATTATCCCCAAATGGTAACTGAGTAATTCTTAGTAAACTGGTAAGCTGCTCAGGGTCAGTCCTGTTTAGTACTTGGATAGGAGACCACCTAGGAAGTCCAGGGTTGTTCCACAGAGGTAGGCAATGACAAACCACTGCTGAATGTCTCTTGCCTTGAAAATCCTTCGGGGTTGGCATAAATTGGCTGTGACATGACAGGACTTTCCACCATTGTAAAGGTAAAGGTTTCCCTTGCTCAGAAGCTAGTCGTATCTGACTCTAGGGTTGCGGTGCTCATCTCCGTTTCCAAGCCGAAGAGCCAGGACAGTCCGAAGACATTTCCGTGGTCATGTGGCCGGCATGAGTAAACGCCGAGGTGCACACAATGCTGTTACCTTCCCGCCGAAGCGGTACCTATTTATCTACTTGCAATTTCTTGCTTTTGAACTGCTAGGTTGGCAGGAGCTGGGTCCAGAGACGGGAGCTCACTCCGTCATGCGGCACTAGGGATAAAAAACATCTGCAGGGGCTTAGCTCACACTTCCAGGCATCATCTGCACTGGAAAAGATGCCTCAGCAACCCTATGGAATCTTGGTTTAGACCTGGCTGGTGGAGAGGTGGACGCAGGACTGGGGGGATAGACCTTGTTGGGGTAAAAAAAATAATTGAACCGTGGTAGAACGGAGAAGCGTGTTTCCAAGCAGAACTGATCTGTATGGCTCCCGTAAGAGGAGATGATGATGACACGACAGTTCTGGTGTTTTGTTTTGTGAAGCCTTAATAAACCCCACTGAGGTTTTGGAGCACCACCTTTTTTAGAAACAACAAATGACAACAGAAAGGTTCACTGACACGGGGCAGAGAAAAGACAAAGCAACGTCCACGAAAATGAAGGTGATTTGAATTCCTCTACAGAACCGCTAAATGGATTTAGCAATTTCTCAAGGTCACATAAGTGCTATTAGCAGTATGCTTGCTGAACAAAAGAGAGAGAGAGAGAGAGAGAGAGAGAGAGAGAGAGAAGTATTGTCTCATTTTTCTATCAATTACATTTTACAATACCTCTGGCAGGAACCTGTGTCACTGCTGTATGCAATTACATTTCCCATTGTTTTACACTGAACGCTAAATCCCAGCATGGGTTGTCATGTTTTGCTACTGGGAAATCATTCATGGGCAGAAAGATAAGGATATCAATGCTGTACCAAAAAAAGGAAAAGGAAAAATAGAGAAAGAAAGGCAGGGGGAGATTCATTCACTGGACTTTTGACAAATGCTACATCATCGGTAGCAATAATCCTGTTTTAAATTTTGTGCAAGGGATCCCTGCTTTCCGCCAGGAGAAAAATACAGTTTTAAGAACTGAGCCGTTTCTTGGTTTATCTTTCAGTGGGTGAAATGATGGCAGTGGTTGCAGGGCCCTAGATTCCTGGAGATTTGGGGGTGGGTGGTGGAGCTTGCTGAGTAAGCTTGCCAACCTCCAGATGGGTCCTGGAGAGCTTTTGGAATTACAACTTTTCTCCAGGATATAGAGTTTCATTGCCCTGGATAAAATGGCTGCTTTGGAGTGTAGACACTAAGAACATAAGAACATCAGAGAAGCCATGTTGGATCAGGCCAGTGGCCCATCAGGTTCAACACTCTGTGTCACACGGTGGCCGAAACCCAGGTGCCATCTGGAGGTCCACCAGCAGGGCCAGAACCCCAGGAACACTCCCACTGTTGCCCCCCCCCAAGCACCAATAATACAGAGCATCACTGCCCCAGATGTATTGTACCTTGTGGCTAATAGCCACTGATGGACCTCTGCTCCAGAGGTTTATCCAATACCCACTTGCAGCTGTGCTTGCAGCTGCCACCACTTCCTGTGGCGGGGAATTCCACGTGTTGATTACTCTTTGGGTGAAGAAGTATTTCCTTTTATCTGTTTTAAACCTTCTGGTCACATGATTTCATTGAGTGCACACGGGTTCTTGTAGTGGTTTGGTGAAGCGGTTAGGAGTGTGGACTCTAATCTGGGAGAACCAGGTTTGATTCCCCACTCCACCATATGCAGCCGCTGGTGTGAACTTGGGTCAGTCACAGTTCTCTCAGAGCTGTTCTTTCATGAAGGGTTCTCGAAAGAGCTCTCTCAGCCCCAGTTACGTCACAGGGTGTCTGTTGTGGGGAGGGGAAGGGAAAGGAGTTTGTAAGCCGCTCTGAGACTCCTTTGGGTAGTGAAGGGTGAGGTATAAATCCAGTCTCTTCTCTTCTTCTATTGTGAGAATGGGAGAAAAGTGCTTCTTTCTCTACCTTCTCTATCCCACGCATAATTTTGCAAACCTCTCCTCACCCCTCAGTCATTGTTTCTCTAAGCTAAAAAGCCCTGACCTCTTTAACCTTTCTACATAGGAACAAATTTAGAGTCCAGCGGCACCTTTAAGACCAACAAAGTTTTATTCAAGGTATGAGCTTTTGTATGTATGCACATTTTTCGAATACTTGTTGGTTTTAAACGTGCCACTGGATTCTAAATTTGTTCTACTGCTTCGGACCAACATGGCTGAGCACCTGGAACTATCTTTCTACATAGGGCAGGTGTTCCATCCCCTTAATTATTTTAATTGCCCTTTTCTGCACTTTTCCCAATGCTATAATATCCTTTTTGAGGTGTGGTGACCAGAACTGTACGCAGTGTTCCAAATAAGGTCGCACCATCGATTTATACAGGGGCATTTTGATACTGGCTGATTTGTTTTCGATTCCCTTCCTAATAATTGGGTAGTTAAAATCACCTATTACGACACAGTTATTTCGTCCAGCTGCTTTCCTTAATTCTTTTGCTATTTTTAAATCATCCTCTAACCTTTGATCTGGTGGGTGATAAACTCCCAAAGTTAAACTTCCTTTAGGACACACTGTTTCCACCCATAGTGTTTCTGTAAGTGAATCTATTTCTCTTAAATTCTCAATCTTACTGGACTGTATAGCCTCTCTGATATACAGAGCCACTCCACCTTCAACCCTTCCCTGCCTATCCTTCTGATATAATTTATATCCAGGAATCACTGTATTACTGTATTTTCCTCATCCCACCAAATTTCTGAAATGCCTACAATGTCTGTGTTCTCCTCTGACACTAAGCATTCCAACTCCCCCATTTTACCTCAGATACTTCTAGCATTTGTATATAAAATCTATAATTCCCCAGACATCATCCAATCATAACACACTTCACTTGCCCATCCTGTCCCTTTCTTTCTTACCCTACCATCCAGTCATAACACACTTTCTTACTCTCCAGGCCTACATCTCATACCACAGCAACATACATTTAAAATATCATAATAAAACGTAGTGAAGTCAAGTCAGTAGTCCGGTTAGGATTGCCAGGTTGCCCCTGGCCACTGGTGGGCGATGTGGGGGTAGGGTTCCCAGATCCAGGGTGGGCAACTCCTGGAGATTTGGGGATGGAGCCTGGAGAGGACAGGGACCTCAGTGGGGTACAATGCCATTAAAGTCCACCCTCCAAAGCAGCCATTTTCTCTAGGGAACTGATCTCTGTAGACTGGAGGTAAGCTGTAATTCCAGGGAATTCCCAGGTCGCACCTGGAGGCTGGCATCCCTAAATTGTCTGGGGGCTGGCTCCCAAATTGGAAAACTCCTGGAGATTTGGGGATGGAACCCGGAGAGGCCTGGGATCTCAGTGGGATACAATGGGCGATCCTGCATCTAGCATTCGCTCCACATTTTCTCAACTGGGAGGAAAAAGTACAGCTCCAAACCACATTCAAATACCTCGGGGGCAACTCCGTACTGAGTGCAAAGTCACCCCTGCCATAAAATGGGTGTAAATCTATGCAGAAGGTACCATAGAATCCGGCAATCAAAGAACTCGAAAGTGGCATGGAATGTGGAGGCGATCATAAAACCAGATCGTCAAAGGAAGTGAAACCAGCATGCAATGCAGAGGGGAGAGGGGTTCCACGGAGGGAAAAGCCAATGCAGAATCAGCCATTGCCATGGAGTCCGCCCTCCAAAACATCCATTTTATCCAGGGGAACTGATCTGTGTGGTCTAGAGACGAACTGTAATGCCAGGGGATCCCCAGGTTCCACCTGGAGGTCCGGCATCCCTGGTCTGCAGTTGAACAGCTAGAGTGAAGCCCAGTAGCACCTTAGAGACCAGCAAGATTTTGGGGATATTAGTTTTCGAGGGTCAACGCTCCCTTCGTCAGATTTCAATCTCAGCTGGGACTCTGATACAATTCCGTATCAATTTCTGAAAGTTTCCTTCCAAGTTCAGCATTACGGAATTTAATTTTTTCAACCGCGGCTTCTGGAAGCAGACTGTGTAAGCAAAATTATCGGAGTCCCGTTTCTATTATTTCATTATTGCCTGATCCCAGTGCTGTTGTTCAAGGGACTGATAGAAGTCGGCTTCCCGAAGTTGAATTTTCTTTTACTGCCTACAGCAGCACACAGGGGGGGTGACGTTTTCCATAATGCTTCAGTTAATCTATCTAGTAATGCAATAACCGATTGCAATAAAAAACAAATACAATATTGCCTTCAAAAACAATCTAACAAGCTCAACGGATCCAATACACCCAAGTCAGGTTGATATAAATACCAGCAAACCACTCAAAGAACAGATGAAAAACACAAGTAACTCTCTGTCAGTCCTTTAGAAGAATTCTATACACCGTGTTAAGAGAACCATGTCTTTTTAAGGATAAAAACTAGTATCACAATAAAGACAGCAAAATTCTGAGTTCACCAGAATCCCCCCCCCCTCCAGTGTTTGTAAAATAAAACCAAACCACCACAACTAAAGGGCATAGGCGTAATCTTCGTGGGGGTGTCGGGGCGTCAGCCCCCGCCGAAATTTTCAGGAAGGTGCTC
>NW_015174850.1:590216-591308 GCF_001447785.1 Gekko japonicus
GAAACGCAATCCCTCGGGCCCAGCCCCAGCCCCCCCCCCCGGGAAATTGGAAAGTATACACCCTTGCTAAAGGGTGTGTAGAATGGGTGTGGCTGGGTACGATGGGGCCCCCACTATGGAGTCTGTAAAATAGAAGGAGAAGAGATCGGGTTTATACCCTGCCCTTCACTACCTGTAGGAGCCTTAGAGCTGCTTACAGTCTCCTTTCCCTTCCCCTCCCCACAACAAACACCCTGTGAGGTAGGTGGGGCTGAGAGAGCTCTTTCGAGCACTGCTCATGAAAGAAAAGCTCTGAAGGAACTTGTAACTGACTCAAGGTAATACCAGCTGCTGCATTGTGGAGGAATGGGGAATCAAACCGGGTTCTCCCCGATTAGAGTCTGTGCTCCTAACCACTATACCAAACTGCCTGGGGTCACCAATCTTTTTGAGCCTGTGGGCAAATGTAGAATTTTGAGAAGTGGTGGTGAGCACCAGTCCAAAATGGCTGCCACAGGAGGGGAAGCTGAATGGAATTACCTCCCTCTTCATACCTCCTGAGAAAAAGGAAAGCCTGAGGGGGGAATGGAACCACACATCACTGAGGAAATCTCAGGGGTTTCCCACTCTTCCTGATTTTTCATTTGAATAAAGGCAACCAATAACAAGTCCTGCCTTATGAGGGCTTCACCCAGTTTCTGAAAAGCTCACCAGGGACCAAGGGAAGTGCTGGCTGCCATGGCAGCCATAGGCACCATTCTGGGGACCCCTACTATAAAAGATTTAAGAAGAAGAAGAAGTTGGATTTATATCCCGCCCTTCACTTGGAGTCTCAGAGCGGCTTACAAACTCCTTTCCCTTCCCCTCCCCACAACAGACACCCTGTGAGGTAGGCGGGACTAACAGAGCTCTGACAGAAACTGTTCTTTTCAAGAACACCTCTGACAGAACTATGGCTTGGCCAAGGTCACATCAGCAGGTGCAAGTGGAGGAGTCAGGAATCAAACCCAGTTCTCCCTAGGGCTGCCAGCCTCCAGGTGGGGCATGGGGATCTCCCGCTTTTACAACCGATCTCCAGCTGACAGAGATCAGCTCCCCTGGAGAAAATGGCTG
>NW_015174850.1:591520-626746 GCF_001447785.1 Gekko japonicus
CTCCACCCCCAAAGTCTCCAGGTATTTCCCAACTCAGACCTGGCAACCCTAGTTCTCCCAGATTAGAGTCCGCACACTTAGACTCTACACCAAAAACAGAATGGCGGGGCTATTTAACCAATGTCAGACTGTGTTTGTTTGCAAAAAGATCTCCAGAGGCAGGAAAGCATTCAAAGACACAGGAGATGCAGACACAGAAATGTCCCCCGGTTACACAGGAGACAACCAGCCGATGGGAACTGGAAACTGGGAGGAAGATTAAGGTCTGACCCAGGGAGATCTGTGAGGGCCAAACTGTATGAGAAGGCATTCCCAAATTTGCCCTGAGCACACTCTGCCCTCTTGTAGATCGAATTCTGACCGGGGAACATCTTTCAACGGTGATGCAGGGGCCTGATTCTGATTAGGCCCACTGAACAAAATGTAAAGCATGAAAGAAAGGGAGGGAGGGAGGGAGGGAGGGAGGAAGGAAGGAAGGAAGGAAGGAAGGAAGGAAGGAAGGAAGGACCCTGGTCAGCTTGAGGTGGTGGCCGTGCTGGCAGTCAACTTTATTCTGGGATTCTGGAAACATGCTGGGTCTGTCCAAGCACCTACCCAGGCTGTTTTTCATCCTTTCTCTCAAAATGGCCGAATGGATGAAGACAGCCCCGGTTTTTTGGAGGTGACGCCAACTATACTTGTTCACACTCGATTAACTTTAGATTAGACACACTGAAAACATCCTTCACTCTTCAAAGATGCTCAGCTCAAGACTGTTGCATAACCAGCTATCAACGTTCAACCCTCTTGAGACTACCCTGCAGAGACAACAATGTGTAGATTATCAAACTGCCTGCTTAAAGCTTCACCCTGCATATACACAGTATAGGGTTGCCAACCTTCAGGTGGGGTCCTAAAGAGTCCCTAGGATTACAACTGATCTCCAGGCTATAGAGATCAGTTCCCCTTCAGAACATGGTTGCTCTGGAAGGTGGACCCCATGCTGAGAACACACCCTCTTCAGGTTCCA
Source organism: Gekko japonicus (assembly GCF_001447785.1). Taxonomy (NCBI): domain Eukaryota; kingdom Metazoa; phylum Chordata; class Lepidosauria; order Squamata; family Gekkonidae; genus Gekko; species Gekko japonicus. The sequence continues at coordinate 592,530 of NW_015174850.1, forward strand.
CCCCCAAATCTCCAGGAATTTCCCAGTTGGCAACCCTAAATGCTAGTGGTTCTTCGGCCCCATTCTGGACTTTTGTCTACGGCCCAGACTCACTAAAACTAGAGTTGCCAGCCCCCAGGAGGTAACTGGAGAGCTCCCTCTATTACAACTGATCTCCAGGCAACAGAGATCAGTTCACCTGGAGAAAATGGGCGGACTCTGTGGCATTATAACCCATTAAAGTCCCTCCCCTCCCCAAACCCCGCCCTCCTCAGGCTCCACCCCCAAAATCTCCAAATACTTCCCAACCCAGAACTGGCAACCCTATCTACAACCACCCCAGCGTGGAGCTTCCAGTTCTACTTCTTCATAATTGCATGTATCAGACAAGTCTACTTATCAACGATCCGTGATCTGGCTTTCTCTTCAGTGCACGTTCATCGGCAAATACAATTTTGTTTCCGTGTAATGCGCTAAGCTCTCCCACCCACCCCCCAAGTATTTTTAGAAAGATTAATTCTTCAAAGGAAGTGTTTGCGATTTGGCAGAAATTCAGCGGGGAGGGAGAAGATAGTATTCTCTTCGTTAACAATTTGTTACTTCAAACATTTACACTAATCTGTGTCATAATCATTTTAATTTGCAGCTCCGACTAGTTCCTGATTACTTGTAAAGTCTCCAGCTACATTAGATCCACTTTAAATCATTTTAATTTGGGCGCGTAGACGCAAAGGTTGCGCGTTTCTAATAGAGGTTCCAGATTTTTCATTAAAAACGTGGGGTTTTTGACATCACGATAATGTGCGAATTGTCTAAAATAAAAAGGCCCAGAAGCCTCGGAAATGTTTGAAAAGGATCAGGGGGGACACACGGTCTACATGCTAATGGTAAACTCTCCCAACTCCGGATTCAATCAGATAGTTTAGTCTGTAAACTCCCCAGAGGATGGAACGATGGTTAGACTTTGATTTGTCCTTGGGGCTGGAAGATGCAATCACTGTTAGATGCTGAGGGGAAGAAACTCATTAGAAGATGGAAGCTGTTTGGAAAACTGCGCCAGGAGCCTCTGCTGTTGCCAGGCCTCTTGTTTGCTTTCATTAAGAGCGAGTGGATTATTTTTCAGAAATAAAGAGGCATTTAATAGTTGCAAAGCGACTTGAGTTCCCATCGTTTCCGAGGGTGGCCACGCTGGGCTGCAGTAGACGAGCGAGATTCGAGTCCAAAAACCCCCACATAAAATCAGTACAGTCAATAGAGTAGTACATTAGACATGATTTAATTTTGAGCCTAATTGTTGCGGCACGAACATGTATAGCTTCAAGGTGGGAGTCCCCTCAGGCTCCCACAATTGATCTCTGGTACACGGAAGTTTGGGATCAATTTATCGTAGAAAAGATTATAGACCATGTACGACAAACCAAACTAGTTCTCAAACGATCTTGACCTCTTCGGAAATGGTTTCCATTCCTGGAATTCACAACTACAGCTAATATTCAACCACATATCTCAAGCTAATATTCAACCAGACATATCTTGAGCTGATTTACAATTAAAACCAATAACCATACTCTGCAATTCATTAACCCTTCTGCATCCTGGTTGTGATGCACCATTAGTTACAACATTGTTCACCTGTTAGCTTAAGACTTTGAGATCACATATTGTAAAGTTTCCTTTGCTATATCTTATGAACTATTTCTCATTGGCCCCCGCCCCGGTTGTAGATATGTAGTGAATTGTAACATGATTTAACGTATCTTTGTAACAGTCTATATTATTAACTGTATTTCTATGTTACTGTTAAATCTTCAAATATATACACACACACACACACACAGGGGTCATTTCCTGCAGGAGTGCACAGGAGTGGAGCTCCAGCAGTAAAGAGACCAGGGGGCGGGCACATGCAACAAGCCCCACCCCCTGCTCCCAAAAGCCCTCAGTCAGAGCAAGAAGCACCAGGTAAGTTGCAGAGCTCCCAACGGCCCCCCCACCCCGGTCCAAAACAGTCCTGTGGCACCTTTAAGACTAAGTTTTATTCAGGTACAAGCTTTCCCTCATCTGCAAGGACAGATCTGCACGTTCACCCTAGGGTTGCCAAGTCCATCTTCCACCCCCAGCGGGGGACTTTGGGGGCGTTCCTGGAGGGGGCGGGGCATCCCCGATGTGATGACGTCACATTGGGGACGTCTGCCGCCCCTCCCCCACCCGCCCGTGCGCCGGATTTCCAGAAACTGCAGTTCCCTGGACTTAAAGTAGCTGGTGTTTCCCTTTTCAATGCAAGAGCTGGCATTTCCCCTTTAAGAGCAGCCGCGTTTCCCTTTTAAGACCGAAGCTGGCATTTCCCTGCAAGCTTGCGGTAGTCGTGCTTGGGAGGAAACACGGGTTGCACAGGAGAGAGATGGGCGGCTGTGGGTGTTGGGGGTGGGGCTTCCCCCGCCGGCCATCTGGCCAGCGGCGGGTAGAACCCCCCCAAAACGGGGGACCCCTGGCAAACCGGGGGGGTTGGCAACCCTAGTTCACCCCCCCCAATAGCTAGCAATCCAAAACAGTCCAGTGGAGCCTGAGTGGTGGGTGTTGCCATCTGACACACTCCCGGTGATGTCAGGGGGTGTGGCATATGCAAATAGATTATGCTAATTAGTTATGCTAATGAGCTCCTGCACCTCTTTTTCTACGAAATGACCCCTGTGTGTGTGTGTTTGGGGAGGGACCGCAGCAGGGTATGGCACCACAGAGTCCCCAAGGCAGCCCATTTTCTCCAAGGGAACTGGTCTCTGTTGTCTGGAGATCACTTGTAATTCTAGGAGCTCTCCAGGCCCCACTTGGAGACTGGCAGCCCCGTTGCCAGAAATTTTGGGTTGGTGGGACATGGGGAAATTTTGTGGGGCAGCAGGGGAGGGGGGAGGAGCCCTTTGAATGTCTTCCCTGAGCTCCCAGCGGTGATTTGAAGGGGAGCCCTTTGAAGGTTTAAAATGCTTTTAACCCTTTAAATTGTCCAAGAGGTGATTTAAAGGGAACCCTTTAATTCTTTTTTCCAAGCGAGGGCTGCCTGCGCCTGAACTCCAAGTGGCGAAATCGCCTCATGGAGTTCAGGGAAGGTGTGCAGCTGCCCCCTCCCTTGCAGGAGGTGAGGGAGAGGGGCAGCAGCTGTTGTGGGGCGTGCCTCAAATTTGAGGGGGTGGAGCCCCAAAAGGCCCCACTGTAGCTACGGGCCTGAAGACTGCCAACCTGAGTTTGCAATTTTTCATTTGTCTTGAGACCCAGCCAGCATGTTGTAGTGGTTCGAGTGTCTGACTAAAATCTGGGATGCTCACGTTCAAATCCCCACTCTGCCATGGAAGACTTTGGGCCTAACTTACACTCTCAGCCTAACTTACCTCAGAGGGTTGTTGTGGGGATAAAATGAAGGAGAGGAGAACAATGAAAGTTTCTTTGAGTCCCCATTACTGTGGCTAGCTCCAAATGGAGAAATACCTGGGGATTTTGGAGGTGGAGCCTAAGGAGGGCAGAGTTTGGAAGGGGAAGGGCCTCAGTGGGGTATAATGCCATGAAGTCCACCATTTTCTCAGATGAACTGATCTCTGTCACCTGAACAACGCCTTTTAAAAATGAAGATCACTTGTAATAGTGAAAGATCGCCACTGCCACCTGGAGATTGGCAACCCAGTCCCCATTGGGGAGAAAGACAGAATATAAATGAATGAAACACATTTTTTTAAAAAAACAGCCTGATGAAGGCTTTTGGAGAATTTGGCTCAATTTTAATTTGGCTCGATCTTAATTAAAGATCTTTGGAATGCCTTTGTTTCTTGTTTTTGCTATGGACTGGTGTGGCTACCCACCTCTTTCGTCCTCTTCTGTTGCACTCCATTTCCCCATAATCCCGTCTCCCCCTTACCACCCCATTTCCTCATTATCACTCCTAACTTCGCTGTCATTTTTCACTGTTTTTCACCTCCATTAACCACTTCATTAGGACCATCCATCTCAATCTCAGACTCGAAAATGGCCGCTTCCTCTTTAAATGGTCCAAGTCGGATTCATGTGCTCTAGCGCTCTGTAAGCAGTTTTTCTATCATTTCCACCACCACTCGGCTTAAAAATAGGGGCACCGCCTGCTGAAGAGCAGAGAAGTGACACGGGCAAAGCTGAGCCCCAAATTAATCCAAGAGTGTTAAAATATTAGAACAGAATCACGCGGATTCTGACCTTGGCAATCTGATCTGAGACAAATCCAGCCCAGAACTCCACGTCCGTTGCCTATGAAAGACGACATTCCCCTAAATTATGGATCACTAAACTTCTAACAGCTCTGATTCAATTGAATTATGCTAAGTAATTGCAGTCATCCTGAATTTCTCCCTCTGACAGGCCTTTTCTATCCACTGAGGAGATGCACACAGCCCCCTATGATGTGGGGGGAAATAGGTTTTGTTTTCAGCTATGAACCTTCCCCTCAGTTATCAAGTGTTATAAAAGTATCAGGGTTTGCTGCCATCGGGTACCTTGCCCAACGTGCCCAGGCTTTTAGTGGCTTCCATGATCTCAGTAAAATACAGAACGAAGTCACATCAAACCACTCCTACAAAACACTGTAAACAGTTCCACTGCCTTCAGTCCTCAGCATCCTTAAATGCAGGGGTCATTTCCTGCGGAAGCGCACAGGAGCGGCGATCCGGCAGTAAGGAGCCCAGGGGGCGGACACATGCAACAAGCCCCGCCCCCTGCTCCCCGCAGTCCTCAGTCGGGCCACGAGGAGGAAGAAGCAGCCAGGCAAGTTGCAGAGCCCCCCGCCCCGCCTCGGCCCGCCTTCAGGTACAAGCTCTCTGTCCTCTGTGAGGGCAGATCTGCGTGTGTCCCCCCCACCATAGCTAGTGTAGTGTATTGGAAACAGCTACATGAATCGTTCCATTAAGCCCCCATGTTAAGCTTGAGCCGATGGAAGGCTCCTCAGAGCGGTCTTGCTATTGGCCGCTTCACAACAGTGGCCAATCAGGACTCTACCAATTCCCCAAGCGGGAAGAACTCTCATTGGTCCTTATCCGCACAACCTCATTGGTTGTTAATTGTAAATAGGCGTGGCTATGTTAGCCCGGGAATGTTTAAAAGGAGCCTAGCTCCCAATGTTAATCTGTTCTGGTTATGAATGCGTTTAAGTGCTTGTTCGTTACTTCAATAAAGCTGAATCACTTTGCTGAAATCACTCTCCGGATCTTTGTTAGCGGCGATCTAACAGCTAGCAATCCAAAACAGTCCAGTGGCACCTTTAAGACCAAGTTTTATTCAGGTACAAGCTCTCCCTCCTCTGTGAGGGCAGATCTGCACATTCCCCCCCCCCCAATAGCTAGCAATCCAAAACAGTCCCGTGGAGCCTGAGCGGTGGGTGTTGCCTTCTGACACACTTCCGGTGATGTCAGTGGGTGTGGCACATGCAAATAAGTTATGCTAATGAGTTATGTATGCTAATGAGCTCCTGCACCTCTTTTTCTACAAAATGACCCCTGCTAAATGTCCTGGGTAACAACACTGCCCTGTAACATTTCTTAGAGGCCAGAAATGACAACTTTTATCCAGACTACAGAGGTCAGTAGGGATGAGTTACTGAGGAAGTTCTTCGAAACGGAGTTCTTCATATCCAGATTCTTCATTTATCATTCTTCATACGTCTTCATCTCAAGAGGAAACTGTTCTACTTTAAGATTGGAATTGATTGTGCTTATATGATTGTATTTGTATCAACGCTTTGGTCTTTATTGAAGCAGTGTTAGCGTCTTTTTCACACAGATCACTATTCCCTGGGTGACAACTCTGCCTTGGAACATTTCTTAGAGGCCAGAAACGACAACTTTTCTCCAGACTACAGAGGTCAGTAGGGATGAGCACAAAATACATTTTTGTGGTTTGTTTCGTGGTTCATGGCTGAACCATAAACCGAACCATGAACCCATACAAATGGGGAGGTTGGTTCGCAAACTGCCTGGCTCGTATTGGTTCATGAGCCATTTTAATGTTTGTTTATATACTTTTTAATCGCTGAGTGTCCTTAATATCTGTAAAAATTGCCCTTTGTATTGTGTCTTCATAATTTTATTTTCTCTCTCTCTTCCCCTTACACCCTTTCTTTATTCTGTATTCCCTTAAAAAGTTAAGAATAATTTTTTTAAAAGTTTATTTATTTATTTATTAAATTGGATTTTAAGCTGCCCTTTCTTGTAGGGACAGGGCTCAGGGTGATGTACAACATGGAATGCATTCATATAGAAATACATAGTTAAAACAATTACCGTAAACCATAGTAAAGAAAAAAAGTACAACTATCAACGTAAGAGATGATGCAAAAAAACTTCCAGTTGTGCCACGGCCTCATGGGGGGAAGGCAGGGAGTCGGAGAGCCAGACAGATGGAACCATCGCTGTCCTCAGCCAAAAGCCTGATGGAAGATCTCTGCTTTACACACCCTGTGGACCTGCATCAAGTCCCTCAGGGCACAGATGTTATTCAGCAGAGAGTTCCATCCGGTTGGAGCTCTGGTCGAGGACAACTGGATATCTTTCGGGCTGGGGACCACCAACAAGCTCTTATCTGCTGAACTTAGTGTTCTCCTGGGGGTACACCAGGAGAGGTGGTCCCAAAGATATATGGGCCCCAAACCATTAAGGACCCTAAAGGTTGAAACTAAAAACTTGAACCTGATCCGGTACTCCACTGGTAGTGAGTGCAACTCACGCTGCAAAGGTTGAATATGTGCTGTTCGTGGAGTCCCCATGGGGACCCACGTCGCCCCATTCTGTACCAGTTGGAGTTTCCAGGTCAGTCTCAAGGGTAGCCCTACATAGAGCGAGTTACAGTAGTCTAATCTGGAGGTGACCGTTGCATGGATTACTGTGGCAGAATGACAGATCATATATTCAATAACATGTTTTACAGGTCACTGAAACAATTGATGTCAACGATGGACGAACTCCCCGGAGTATATCTAGGACGGGCTGATTATGGTTAAGAACTCTTGTGAGTAACATCAAAACATATAGGAACCAAGGAATATCCAGTTTGGAAGATTTGTGATCATGTGGAAGCACACTTATGAGGTTTGATGTATGAAAAAGACGCCTCGAAACGAATATCAACTCCGGGGGAGTTCGTCCATCGTTGACATCAATTGTTTCAGTGACCTGTAAAACATGTTATTGAATATATGATCTGTTATTCTGTAATTGTACATAATATAAGCTTGTAATGCACAGTTTGCAGTAGTTCTATTCTGTTTATATCTTTACCATACTGCAACCCCCTTCTATCTTTTGGATTACTGTGGCAGCATCACGGCAAGACAGTTAGGGAGCCAGTTGTCTGACCTTGCATAGTTGGAAGAACACCAGTCTGGCAACATTTGTGACCTGGGCCTCCACTAATAGGGAAGCCTCCAGAATCACACCCAAACTCTTGATGGTTGGTGCCAGTCTTAAGGGCGCACCATCGAGGGCTGGGAGTTGGCAGCCCAGCCCTGAATCCCACCCCACCCCAGCCACAGAACCTCCATCTTAGCAGGATTGAGTCTCAGCCAGCTCTGTTTCAACCATCCCACCACAGCCTCAAAGCCCTCAGCCAGATTTACTGGGGTGGTGTCCGGCTGGCTGCCCATCAACAGATAAAGTGGGGTGCTTTCTGCTGTTCATGAACCACCACGAACTGCATCAGAATTTGTGATGAACTGTAGCTCATCCCTGGAGGTCAGTTCATCTGGAGGAAATGGCAGCTTTGGAGAGTGGACTCTATGGTATCACATTGATTTCCCTCCCCAAATCCTCCCCCCGATACTGCCCCCAAATCTCCAGGGATTATGTAAACTTGAGTTGGCAATACCACTTCCAGCAGCACAGCCCCCCCATCTCCATTCCTTTTTTTTTAATGGCCCCCCGTAGGGGATATTTTATTTGCATTTACTAAAAAACTACAATGAAATTAGGGAGGGAATCTGCACACTATAGGAGAAAGAAAAGAAAACCCACTAAAAACCCAAGGGTTGGAGGTCACATACAGCTTGTGAAAAATTTGTTTAACAATAATAAAGAGCTTTCTTTAACATTGAGAGTGATCAATCATCATCATAGCTTGTAAAAGGTAAAGGTTTCCCTTGCTCGAAAGCCAGTCGAATCTGACTCTAGGGTTGTGGTGCTCATCTCCGTTTCAAAGCCGAAGAGCCAGCACTTGTGGCCGGCATGATTAAACACCAAGGCGCATGGAACGCTGTTACCTTCCCACCGAAGTGGTACCTATTTATCTACTTGCAATTTCTTGCCTTCAAACTGCTAGGTTGGCAGGAGCTGGAACTAGAGAGGGGAGCTCACTCTATTATGCGGCACCCGAACTGCTGAACTACTGACCTTCCACAGCCTGCAGTTCAGCGTCTTAACCACTTGAGCCACCGCAGCTCCTAGCTTGTAAAAACATCCCAACAAATCTGACTATATGAAGAGTAGTCCAGGAGAATCGCTGTTTAACTTAGACACAAATTACAGAGAGCAATGGCATCTCATATAACCATTATTTTTCCCTCCACCACTAAAAGCAAATTAACAATAAGTCTCCCTCAGTAGATATTATACAGTCTCATTTTCTCTTCCATTGCTGCTTTCCTCTTTCTTCTTCCCCGTGGCACCATCTTGCTGTATCAGGAACTGGCCATCTCAAAACAAAGTCCCTTCTCCTTTTTCCAGGACTGTTCCTCTTAAATTCTTGCCTTCAATCATAGGTGTCAGTCCAACTTGCTTTTCACTGCCCGACTTGAAGAGAGTCTCTGGGACCCATTCCTTAAAGTAGGAGGCACCACTGAAAAGAAATGAGCTTTGACGTATGTCAGGTAAATTACCCCGAGTGTGGGAATGGCTAGAAGAAACTGTCCTGTTGAAATGAGCCATATCACTGCCTCACAATCGCACAACAGAAAGGGTTGTAGATCTCAGGGAGAGTAGATGTGGAGAAGTTAGCTGAACTATTAGAGAAGTTCAGACTCTCAGCTTAATGTTCTAATGGAGACATCTGGGAGATGTCAATATATGTAACTGCAGACTGGTTTTGGACCGACCCCCTCTGCTAGGGTTGCCAGATGGGGCCTAGTTAGGGTTACCAGGCGGTACCTGGCAACCAGTGTTCCCTCTAAGCTGAGTTAGTGTGAGCTATCTCACAGTTTTTTAGCCTCCGGCTCCCACATTTTTGTCTTAGCTCAGAAAGATGGCTCCAAAGCAAACTGATTTACGCAGCAGCCAAATCGCTCGCTCGCAACTTTAATGCCAGTAGCTCACAAAGTAGAATTTTTGCTCACAGGACTCCACAGCTTAGAGGGAGGATTGTGGTTGGGGACATGGGGAAGGGATGCCAGTTGCAAAGATACATCACATTTGGTAAAAACCTGAAAGTGACGTAAGGTAGTTCTAGGAATCAGAAACTCGATGGTAAAACCTTAGATTTTAAAACCTAGATTCATAGAGCTACCCTATGTCACTTCCTGTTTTTTGCATGTGATGCTAACTTAAAAAAAAAAATCTCCCACCACCTATCAGAATGACGTTGGGCAGTAGGCACTGGGGACGAGTGATCCCCTCTCCCCACTGGGGACTTGGCAGCACTGGAATTACGGCCCTGGCAGTCTCCTGGAATTACGGCCAGTCTCCAGACTAAAAGAATCAATCCCCCTGGACAACATGGTAGGGTGAACTCTGCGGCATCACATCCTTGCTAAGATCCCTCCCCTCCCCACGCTTTGCCCTCCCCAGCCTCCACCCCCCAAACCTCCAGAAATTTCCCAACCCGGAATTGGCAACCCTACCTGCTCCAGAGTGTGTGCATTGTTGGGCCCTAGACTTCCACCCCAAGGCACCAGGGAGAGAAGCAAAAGAGCTGGGCCTTCCTGGAGAGCTCCCACCCAGCTCAGGCCCTTGTTTTCACAACTCCTGCAGAGGGACGCCGGGAAGGATTCGTACTTCAAAAGCGGTTTCCAGCTGGAAGAAAGCACCGCAAAGATACCAGACTGGCGCTGCGACTTAAGAGTCTGCAGGCTGAGATTCGGCTCCCGCTGAGCACCCCAGATCCTGCATACTGATGCACGGGAGAAGAATAGGTCATCATTCTTCGAGGGCTCCTTTCCCGGATGCCGAGGCAGCAGCTGCTCATCACCACCATTCTCGGAGAAGGATGCTGATGAAAAGCACATCGCAGCCTCTCGTACAGTCTGCCATTTGCTAGTCAGATTGGGGAGAATCAAACATCTGCGGTTTACCTGCCAAGTCTTGAAAATTTTAGAAGGAAGCTACGGAAAGCGCGAGACCTTGAAATGAGCTCCCCGAAACACAGGGGCAAAATACTCAATTGAGCCTGGCAGGAAGAGCTCCCCAACCGAGAAGGCGTCCTTAAAACGATAGAAGGTACCACGAATAATCATGAATGGGGGGCTTGTTCTTTTCATATCTCCCCCTCCCTAGATTGCTGTTCCCCCCTCCCCTTATAGAACTGAATCTGCCCAAGGTCAACAGATTGGATGAAGCTGCAGATGATATTTCTACCAGGGCAATTGTCAGCTGATGATGAAGACACTGAAATCTTTCAAGGTTTTCTATCCCTCGGCTCCATCTTCAACCAAAAGGGAGGCTGCAACCAAGAAATCAGAAGGAGACAGAGAGCGGGAAGGTCAGCCCTAAAGAAGAAGAGTTAATTAGTATACCCTGCTTTTCTCTACCTTAAGGTGTCTGGAAGCAGCCTACAATCTCCTTCCCTTCCTCTCCCCACAACAGGCACCTTGTGAGGTCAGTGGGGCTGAGAGAGTTCTGAGAGAACGGGCGACTGGCCCAAGGTCAAAGGTGGTTTGCTGTTGCCTGCCTCTGTGCGGGGAACCTGGTAGCTGGTCTCCCATCTAAGTTCTAACCAGGGCTGACCCAGCTTAGCTTCTGAGACAAGATCAAGCTAGCCTGGGCCATCCGGGAAACGGTGCCTTGAATCTACTGCCAAGTCTTCTCATAGAGAGACAAGACAATGCTGGATGACTTTAAATCAGCATGGCTGACTGATGTGCTGGCCTTCCATGCCACACCCCCAAACGGAGCATCTCAAAACTGAATGCCTTGTCTTGGGACCAGTTTCATGGACCACAAATACAAAATTTGCCCCAAGCTCTTGTTTGCATTTGGGGTGCTGTCTGACAATGGAACATAACTTTGAGGACATTCTTATCAGGCATTTGTTTGGAATCTGTCCCCGCTTTCCATAGGAACTAGTTTTGCATCACTAGGATTAACAAAACTCTTGCTGAAAGGGGGAAAGAATTAGTTCTGACTCCCCTGAGGTATTGTAGTCCCTGTAAGGCCATTGCCCTGACCTGGGTAGCCCAGGCTAGCCTGATCTTGTCATATCTTGGAAGCTAAGCAGGGTGGGCACTGGCTAACACTTGGATGAGAGACCCCCAAGTAATACCAGTAGGGGTGTGCACAGAAAAATCTGTATTTTTCATGTGCTATACCAAACCCGAAAAATATTGGTATTTACCAATATTGGGATATTTTTTTTTGGGGGGGGGGGGTATTTATTTGGCTCGGTATAAACCGAGCACACACCTCTAAATACCAGGGTCCCAATGTGGAGGCAATCAGTGGCAAGCTGTCTCTGAACATCTCTTGTCTTGAAAACCCGCATGGTCCCGGGTTCAAAATGAGTCACTTGTGACTTGATGGCACACAGTTTTTAAACCTGACTTGGATGGTCCAAGCTAGCCCCATCTCGTCACATCTCAGAAGTGAAGCAGGGTCGGCCCTGGTAAGTACTTGGATGGGAGACTGCCAAGGAAGTATACTAATTATAATCATCATCACACGACATTGTGTGTAGTGTATAGCAAGGAAATCCTAAGATTGTCTGGCAGCCTGAAGTTTTAACTCTTTTAACATTATGCACCACCAGATGGCGAGCTAGAGTTATTTGGGGGGGGCTGAGAGAGCTCTGAAAGAGCTGTGACTGACCCAAGGTCACCCAGCTGGCTTCATGTGGAGGAGTGCGGAATCGAACCCATTTCTCCAGATCAGAGTCCATTGCTCTTAACTACTACACCACGCTGGATCTCCGCCAAGGAAGACCCGGGTTGCTGCACAGAGGTAGGCAATGGCCAACCACCTCTATTTGCCTCTTGCCTTGAAAGCCCTCCGGGGTTGCCATAAGTCAGCTGTGACTTGATGGCAAAAAAACTCCGAATAAATACGGCACTTAACACAAGTGTGCTTGAGGTTGGTACACTTGGGCACCAGCCACTGACAGGCTTCAAGGCAGGAGTGGAGTTCATTTCCCCGATCCTTTTCCTCCACAGCAGCCTTTAGCTAGGCAGCGAAGCTCTCCCAAGGAGATTCTCCAACCTTTCAGAGAGGAAAAATAGCAGCGCTCTTCTGGAGGGCCCTGTTCCCGTGCCAGGGACCTCTTCCACTTACACCATTCTGCATCGCCGCAGACGATTCTCCCACCTGCTCCCTGTTTCCTCTGCTGTCACTTGTACAGCCCCAGAAGGCAGTCAACAGGCACTAGAATCATGTAACTGCAGTTCATAGAATGTTGGATCTCCCAGCTAATCTGGAGGGATCTGTTTGGGTTCCTAGCAGGCCTAGAGAAGAACACCCCTGTCCCTTTAATTAGGGTTGTCAGCTCTGGGTTTGGGAAATAGCTGGAGATTTGGGGGGTGGAGCCTAGAGAGAGTGGGGTTTGGGGAGAGGAGGGACCTCGGTAGGGCATAATGATATAGAGTCCACCCTCCAAAGCAGCCATTTTCTCCAAGGGATTGTTTTGATGTGTGTGTGTGTTCCTTTACACGTTAGTTTGACTGCATTAATGCAAGGAGGGCAATAAGGGGAGATGTGTGTGCTGTGATTGGTCGATGGCTGAGAGGGTGAAAGGAGATGTTCTGAGAGGAATTTCTGTGTGTGTGTGTGTTTTAAGACAGAGTTCAGTGTTCTGTGTGTCTTTGGAGAGTGAAGTGTGAAAAGCTTAAAAGAGAGTCTGTGGAGAGAGAATGTCTATAAGGAAAAGAAACAGGCTATGTTTAAACTGTGTGATTAGACCAATGTTTTATCCTGTGTGGAAAAGTCAAAGAGTTTAGCCGGTTTTGGCTACATATGTGAGAAAGAGAGAGAATCTTGTCAGAGTGGAATTTTGGTGTCTAAGAGACTGGTCTGAGAGACTGGTGTGACACCAAGTTTGCTAGTTATATTTTACAAGTTCCTTTTTCCAGAAACCTATTTTGTTCTTATTTCAATAAATCCATTTTTGTTTAAATATCCCAGAATTCAGTACAGTACTTCCTCAGGGCCACATAGTCCTCTGAAGTGCTCAGACCCTGGGTTACACTACCAAAGGAGAGACATTTGGAATTTTAAATCCCTGGTGGCAGCAGAAATTACCAAGTTTATATATACAAAGTGTGAATTAAAGGTAAAACAGTTTTCCCTAAAAGCAAGCACATCACAGAGTATGATTTAAAGGAAACACAACCCCACCACCAATAGGAAGGACGCCACAGAGCTACTAGGCTTTTTACTATTTTTCAGCAACTGACTAACACAGCTCAACTCCTCTGGATTTAAAGGACAGGACACCCCCCCCCCCAGGCAGGTGGCGACCCTAATGGCTACATTTACTAAAAAAGAAAAAATAGCTGCCGCTTAAATACATTTATAGTGTCGTCTTATGCATATCTGCAGAAGTAAATACTGTGATGTTCAATCGGGCGAAGTCCCGTGGAAGTGTGTAGTGGATTGCAGCCCTAGGGATTTGCCCTGTGGGTCCAGCCTGCCCTCCATTTTGCTCCTCCTGAATTCTAGTCTGAATAGGGGAAAATTTCTAAAATCAATTCCTGATGTGGAATGCACACACACTTTGTGCTGCAGCTTTTGGTTCCCTGAGCTCCTCTGCACATTTCTCCCCTTTGTCGACAAAACAATAAAAATGGATAAAACAGTAAAAAACATTTATGAGGTTGTATATGGGATTGCGTCAAGATTCGTCACACAGCATAAACACTGGAGCTCCTATGTGTTGGTTAAAAAAAAAGCCACGCGGAGTAATTAACACAGCAAAGGTGCACAACCTGATTAAAGAGAAGATAAAAGGTTTATTTAGGAATTAACATACTTGATAGGAAAGAGGAGAGACAGAAATAGGCTCCTAACAAAGTCTCCAGCTGAGAGAGAGGGAGAGATTTAGAGTGATTCTGCATTGGCTTTTCCCTCCATTGTTTTACCAAACCCACCCTGGAACAGAAATTTCCCTTTGCATTGCATGCTGCTTTCGCTTCCTTTGATCATCACGTTTTATGGTACCCTCCACACTGCATTTCGCTTTCGCTTCCTCTGATCATTGGATTTTATGGTACTCTGCACTGCATGCTGCTTCCTTTGGTCACCAGATTTTATGGTGCCCTCCGCACTGCATGCCGCTTTCGCTTCCTCTGATCATTGGATTTTATGGTACTCTGCACTGCATGCTGATTTCACTTCCTTTGATCATCAGATTTTATGGTGCCCTCCACACTGCATGCCACTTTAACTTCCTTTGATCATCGGGTTTTATGGTACCCTCCGCACTGCATGCCGCTTTCGCTTCCTTTGATCATCGGGTTTTATGGTACCTTCTGCAGAGATTTATGGCCATTCAGGGTTGACTTAGCAGTCAGTATGGCATTGCCCCAGGGTATCTGAATGTGAGTTTAAGATGCACCTTTGGTAAAACAACGGAGGGAAAAACCAATGGAGAATCGCCCTGAATGTGGCACTTCTGAGAAGAAGGGGGAAATTGCCCAAAGAGTAGCAATCTGGAGACAGACAAGGAGCGACACTTAAAAGGAGAGAAGGTGCTGACCTCACTAACCTATCTAATTGTCTTCTTGCTGCCCCCTGCAGGGTCTTCTCTTCTCCTTTGTACACCAGGCATTGCCTTTTCCAGTTTGGTGTAGTGGTTAAGTGCGCGGACTCTAATCTGGGAGAACTGGGTTTGATTCCCCACTCCTCCACTTGTACCTGCTGGATGACCTTGGGCAAGCCATAGTTCTGACAAGAGCTGTCCTTGGAGAAGAGCAGTTTCTGTCAGAGCTCTCTCAGCCCCACCTACCTCACAGGGTGTCTGTTGTGGGGAGGGGAAGGGGAAGGAGTTTGTAAGTTGTTCTGAGACTCCAAATGTAGGGCGGGTTATAAATCCAATCTCTTCTTCTTCTCTTCTTCTTCCAACATGAGAAACCACTCTCACATCAAGATCGCATTTTGCATGTGTGTGGTGTTTTATTCGTTGCAACCATTCTTGAACACGAATGAAACACTGGATAGAAAATAATCTTGACTGAGTCGTATCTATGCTTGACTTTCTTTTTGGAAAGTTTAAGGTGTGTATGGGGGGTCTCCAACACTTTTGAGCCTGTAGGGACCTTTGGAATTTTGACGTGGGGAAATGGCCACGAAATGATAAAATGACCGCTGAAGTAGGCGGAGCCAACCACGACATGTTAGGAAATGAGGTTATATATAACTCTTATAGTAACATTCCTGGCAGAAGTTCTGCTTAACAGGATGCCTTTCTGAATGAACAGATTGTTCGTTTTCTTGTTTACACAAAGCTTACCTTCAGTCAGACAGTGAGTATCATTGTGTTGTGGTGGCGGCAGCCGCCAAAGCAATGATTTTTTTGAATTTGCACTGACAGTCAGGTCTCTACTGGTAGCAGGAACTCCTTTGCATATTAGTCGACACACCCCTAATGTAGCCAATCCTCCAAGAGCTCACAGTAGCCCCTGTAAGAAGAGCTCTGTAAGCTCTTGGAGGATTGGCTACACTAGGGGTGTGTGGCCTAATATGCAAAGGAGTTCCTGCTACCAGTAGAGCCCTGCTGACAGTTCTTTAGTAGCCAATCAGAATCCTTGCTGGACAAAAGCCCCACTCGCCTTCTAAAATCACTTGGCAGGCACCAGGAAAAGTGTCTATGGATGCAATGGCACCCGTGGGTACCACGTTGGGGACCCCTGGTTTAGGGTATTGGAGGAGAGATGCGTGAAGGAAGTAAAAGTGGGAAGATGTGAACAAGATGCAGTCTAACAAGGATAAGTGCCGAGTTCTACATGTGAGTAACAAAAATGAAGAACACGCATACTGGATGGGAGATACACTTCTGAGTGGGTGTGTGAACAAGATCTTGGAGTACGGGTGGACCGAAAGTTAAATATGAGCAACCAGTGTGATGCGGCGACAAAAAAGGCTAATGTGATCTCGGGGTGTATCAACAGAGGATTAACATCCAAATCACAAGATGTCATAGTCCTGCTGGACACTGCATTGGTCAGGCCGCACCTGGAGTATTGGGTGCAGTTCTGAAGGCCTCACTTCAAAAAGGATGTGGACAGAATGGAGCGGGTGCAGAGGAGAGTGACAAGAATGATCAGGGGCCTGGAGACCAAGCCCTGTGAGGAAAGGCTGAGGGATCTGGGAATGTCCAGTCAGGAGAAGAAAAGGGGGGGCATGACTGCTGTCTTGAAATATTTGATGGGCTGTCACTTAAAGGAGACGCAGGGAGCTGTTCCTGTTGGCAGCAGAGGGCAGGACTCACGAGAATGGGTTTAAATTAAGGGCGGGAAGGTACCGGCTGGATATTAGGAAAAACCTTTTTACAGTAAGAGTTGTTCAGTGGTGGAATCCGCTGCCTGGGGAGGTGGTGAGCTCCCCCTCGCTGGCAGTCTTTAAGCAGCTGTTGGATAAACCCTTGTCAGGGATGCTCTCGGCTGATCCTGCACTGAGCAGGGGGTTGGACTAGATGGCTTGCATGGCCCCTTCCAGCTCTGCAGTTCGATGATTCTATAAACCGCATGCCAAACTGTGTATGCTCAAGTTCAGAAATAACAATGGGATTTCTAAAGCATCAGTTCTAAGAGTGCTTTCTACAGAGTTCTACAATCTTGTAAGAAATTCTAGCAGGAAGAATTTTAGACGCATCCCTAAATTTGGGGGTAAACACAATGTATCGTGCATATATCAGAAATGCTTTTGAATACATTTTATGCAAGTAGTGTGGAAAGATGAATTGCAATTGGAATCACACATTTGCAAACAAATGCTCTGAAATTGACTTCCCAGAGAGAAAATATTTTTAGGGTAATGTTGGATGAGCGTCGCTCATTCTGTACTATATTTGCTCCATAGTTTTGCTACCTAACATCTTCCGTTCTGCCTCTGTTTGATAGCTCCCTGAGGATATCTGGATGTGTGCAGAATGCCCATTTCAATACCTGTCTTCCAGATTGAACCAGGTTGCTGGATCCACATCATCCCAAATCCTAAAACTCATTGGGTGAAGCCAGATGATGTCATAGATGTAATCCAATGAAGTTATGATGAGGTTACATTGAACAGGTAAGTTTCACACACTATCATGTGTGTATTTTGTTACAAAATGTAGAAGAAGAAGAAGAAGAAGAAGAAGAAGAAGAAGAAGAAGAAGAAGAAGAAGAAGAAGAAGAAGAAGAAGAGGAGGAGGAGGAGGAGGAGGAGGAGGTGGAGGAGGTGTAGGATATTGGATTTATACACTGCCCTTCACTACCCAAAGGAGTCTCAGGATGGCTTACAAACTCCTTTCCCTTCCCCTCCCCACAACAGACACCCTGTGAGGTAGGTGGGGCTGAGAGTGCTCTTTTGAGAACTGCTCATGAGAGAAGAGCTCTGAGAGAACTTGTGACTGACCCAAGGTCACACCAGCACCTGCATGTGGAGGAGTGGGGAATCAAACCGGGTTCTCCCAGAGTCCGCACTCCTAACCACTACACCAGACTGGCTCTGTACAACCACAGGATTCCCCAGTGTGGTGCCCGCAGGCATCATGGTGCCCACCAAGTGTTTTTAGAAAGTGGGTGGGACCGGGTGGATCTTTTTCCCAGCAAGATTTCTGACCGGTCACTGGAGATTTGGTTGCCTGTGCAGATTGTTAAAAACTTAGCTTTAGGTTGCCTGTGCAGATTGTTAAAAACTGAGCTTTAGCAACAACTGCCACCACAGCACAGGGGTCTTCACAGTGTGCCTAAGCTGTGGTAGCCATTTTTTGGCTGGCTCTGCCTCCCGAAGCAGCCATTTCGTGGTTGCCCCCGCCATGCTGATTCAGAATTCCAAAGGTGCCCGCAGGCTTTAAAAGGTTGGGGACCCTGTGCTACCGCATGGTGCCTGGCAATACCAGTCCTCTTCAGAGTGTCTCCGGGCTAGGCCCAGTAATTGCAACAGGCTTAGACAGTATCGCTCCATAGGACTGCGCTCTGTGTGTAGTCACAGACATGTCACTGTGGAGAGAGAATAGTGCAAGTCCATAAATAGTACACAGACAAGGATGAAGACTCCGGATTGTGATCTTCGTTTCGATAGCTCTTCATCAAGAAGCTCACACTACTTCATAAAGTACTCATAATGTACAGAAGACTTTAAAATGGTGTATGTAGGAGGAAGAATCCTTCGCACAGCACTCACAGTGTATAAAAAGCCTTCAGACCAGTATTACAGGAAGAAAACTCAATCCTATTGCAATCATTCAAAGCTGGGCACCCGATCACCAATAGCACAAACTCTCCAATAGGCTTACCGACGAGTGCTAAGGTTTTATTCTGTTTCCTTTTTGTTCCTATAAAAGCCTTTCCTGTAAATAACGGCCTGATTCTTTCCGAGAGTTCTCACAGGCATGAATCCCCATATACAAATTTAGAGTCCAGTGGCACCTCTAAGACCAAGAAGGGTTTATTCAAGGTACGAGCTTTTGTGTGCATGCACACACACGTTAGAATGGAAGGTAAGGTTCAGACTTATAGACGGGCTGAACAGCACAATAATGTGTAACATGGTGAAGATGTTTTAAGATATGCGAAGACAAAACTAAGTAACAAGCTAAGGTTATAAGGTCAACAGTTGTAAAGCAATGAATATGTCAAAATAAGGCTGAGACTCTCCATTCAGAGTGCCGCTGGACTCTAAATTTCTTCTACTGCTTCAGACCAATATGGCTGACCGCCTGGATCTATCCCCACATACAAAGGTAGAGATCTCAGTCGCCTCTCGCTCTGTCTCCAAGCTAACAAGAGGAGCTCAAATGAGGAAGAACACGTGAACAAAGAGCTTATTTGGGGTGGGATACTTTGGTTGCCCAATTTTCAGCTTCCAGTATTACATTTTTTGTGTGTTTTCATTTGCTACACAGTGCTCCAGTGATCTCAGTTGTTCGAGGACGAAGCTTATCTCCCAGCAATAGAATAAAATAAAATGTTATTCTGAACCCAAACTGCTGTCTTTGTATTGTCAAGCAAATCCTTCTGGTCTTCAAACACACGTATCTTCTCGTGTTTTACAATATTAGCATTTCTCTTTGCATAGATGAGATGCATTTTGAATCTTCAATACTGTTTTTTATCATATTCTCCTGTCAGTGTCTGATGTGCAAAATGCATTTTGCAGGTGGAATTAATCTCGGTGGAGATACAACCCGCCCTTCAAATAAACTCTAGGACAATACTACAGCGGAAGTGAACAGCCTATCCCTGTGGTTCTATTAGGAGCACAATCAAAAGTCATCCGGGTGATGTTAAATGCATGGAAATACACATCCGGATTTGCCTTGACAGACTCTTGAAGCCTGCATCTCACAGTCCTAGATTTTTAAGTGATATGCTAAAGATCTTGTAAGGCCGTGACTGAGCTCTCGAGTGGAGTCTTGGGTAAATCTCCGAAATATAACTACGATATTGAAGTACACGTGTGACTCTGCGGGTACACATCTTTTTCAGCAGCTGGGATGAAAAAGGCAGCGCTGTGGTGTAACGTTGCTAAAATGAACGGTGCCTGGCATTTCGTATGAAAAGGCCGAGGACAGATACAAATTGTAACATGCGTGCATCACCGTGATGTGAAATCAAATACTGTGTCATCCAAAAAAATGGGAGCCGGAATGTTGAATTCAGCGGGACTTTCTTCCAAGTAAACATGCATGGGACTTGGCACCCTCTTTCAAAAGCATTTCCAGTCCTACAAGTTTTCCAGGTTTTCTTCCAACCACTAGAAGGCTATCCCCTATCAAGAATCCTGGGGTGGGGAGTAGTGTAGCTCACTGTATGCTGTATTATGCATTAAGAAAATAAGAGAAGCCATGTTGGATCAGGCCAATGGCCCATCCAGTCCAACACTGTGTGACGCAGTGGGCAAAACCCAGGTCCCATCAGGAGGTCCACCAGTTGAGCCAGAGAAGCCCTCCCACTGTTGCCCTCCAAGCACCAAGAAGACAGAGCATCACTGCATAAGAACATAAGGGAAGCCAATGTGTGATCAGGCCAATGGCCCATCCAGTCCAATACTGTGTGTCACACAGTGGCCCAAACCCAGGTCCCATCAGGAGGTCCTCCAGTAAGGTTGCCAGCTCTGGAGTGTGAAATTCCTGGATATTTTTTGGGGGGGAGCCACAGGAGGTTGTGGTTTGGGGAAGGGAGAGACCTCAGTGGGGAATAATGCTGCAGAGTCCCCTTTCCAAAGCTTTCATAGCTTTCTTTTTAAAAATAAAAAGGTAGACCTTTTCACTGTGCAGATATAGAGGAAAATGTGTAAGCATTCCTCAGTGAGGTATAATGCTGCAGAGTCCCCTTTCCAAAGGTGTCAGATGCTAAATTCATGGCTTTCTTTTTAAAAATAAAAAGGTAGCCCTTTTCACTGTGCAGATATAAAGGAAAATGTGTAAGCATTTTTTACATGGAACTGATCTCTTTTACCTGGAAACCAGGTGTAATTCCAAGAGCTGTATTCAGGAGGTCGGTTGCAGTTCCAGGGGAGTTCCAGGCCTCACCTGGAGGTTGGCAACCATCCTAGCTGGTAAGGGGATGAACTGCTTGTAGGGCCTCTTCTGTATATGTGTAAGGACCATCTGGATCTATATGCGTGAGGAGTCACTAAAAACCACGCAAGCAGGTTGGGAAATTGCCCAACACCTTCTCTTGACAGAAAGGAAACCCACCCTGAGATCAGTAAAGTTTGCGGCAGCAGTGAAATGTGTTACAGTTAGCTGAGACATGTAACTCACAGTAAAGTTTTGCCTCTTTGTACAAGCCGATTTTGCATGTCACGTGACTTCTTTCTGGAATCCTGAAGGGGGTGGGGACTGGTGATATCATGCCACACCTCATGAAGCTCTTCCAGCCCAGCAAGGCTGTGAAATGCAATTTCTGGCTGAAGAGCCTCCGTCAAATTGCAGCCAACATAAGTACTAGGACATCAGCTATGCCGTGCGACAGGATGTCTATATCATCGGAATTGCTGTCTACCTCCACCTGTCTGCTTAAAATGGCCACAAACTCCTTCTTTTTTCCCTCCCAGAACAAATAGCAGCACTTCTTAATTTTACTTCTTTATTTAAACATTTATACCCCACCGTGCTGCTTGGCTCAGGGTGGTTTCTCGACTTCGTTTCTACCCTGCCTTCCCAACGGGGACCCAAAATGGCTTACATCGCTCCTCCATTTTCTCCTCAGAGCAACCTTGTGAGGGAGATTAGACAGAGAACATGTGACTAGCCCAAATTCACCCAGCAAGCATCTTTGGAAGAGTTGGGGGTATGGACCCTATCTCTCCGAGCCTAGCCTAATGATCTATACCACACGGGCAGCATGGATCACAATACGTACTGAATGCATATAAAACTCACATAAAACCTTAATCTAAGTGCACATTAGGTGCCCATCCACCAAAAAAAGGGGTCACAGAAATTTGCTTGAATGTGATGGAGTCAGGTGGGGTAGCCATGTTGGTCTGAAGCAGCCGAACAAAGTCCGTGTCCAGTGACACCTTTAAGACCAATGAGGTATAAGCTTTCACATGCAAGTACACTTCCTCAGATACAACACACTGGAAGAGAAGAAGAAAAGATTGATTTATACCCCGCCCTTCACTCGGAGTCTCAGAGCTGCTTACAATCTCCTTTCCCTTCCCCTCCCCACAACAGGCACCCTGAGAGGTAGGTGGGGCTGAGAGCGCTCTTTCGAGGACTGCTCTTGAGAGAACAGCTCTTTCGAGGACCTGTGACTGACCCAAGGTCACACCAGCATCTGCATGTGGAGGAGTGGGGAATCAAACCCACTTCTCTCAGATTAGAGTCCACGCTCCTAACCACTACACCAGCTTGGCTCTCACTACTGGGGGCTCCCGGCCGGCGTCCTGTGTGCGCACGTCACCCGGAAGTGACGGGAGGACGCCAGGCACGTTGGGGGCACCTTCCCATATCTGGAGCCCCCCTTTGACACCAGATGGTGGTGTAGAACTCACTGAGTCGGAAGCATGTGAAAGGAAGCAACACATTAAAGTGGCGATCAGCATTTCCCTGGGCATGTAAGAAAGGGCCACGAGAACTAAGCACTGAGGCAACCGTCCCTGCCCTCTGTCTCATGATCTGCCTAAGTTCACAGAAGAATCAGCATTGCTGTCAGATGGCCATCGAGCCTCTGCTTGAAAACCTCCAAAGAAGGAGAGGCCACCACCTCCCGAGGAAGCCTGTTCCACTGAGGAACGTTCTTCCTAATGCTTAGCCAAAAACTCCTTTGATTTAATTTCAATCTGTTGGTTCTGGTCTGACCTTCTGGGGGCAACAGAAAACAACTCCGCACCATCCTCTCTATGACAGCCCTTCAAGTACTTGAAGATGGTTATCATGTCACCTCTCAGTCATCTCCTCTCCAGGCTAAACCTACCCAGCTCCTTCAGCCTTTCCTCACAGGACTTGGTCTCCAGACCCCTCACCATCTTCCTTACCATTCTCTGGAGACATTCCAGCTTGTCTATATTCTTCTTAAATTGTGGTGAGCGCCTTCTGGACAAGTTGATGAAGGATAAAGAATCCCTCCCCCCCCTTTTCTTATTAAGAACATGAACTGTCAGTTCTACCATGCAACAGAAAAATGAAAAGGTCTTTGCGGCTACACAGAACCAGCATGAAGGACCACAGGAGAAGTCAACAAGTCGGGAAGGGGGGGGGGGAATCAAGAAAAAAAAATTACTGGCAGAGTGGAAAAGAACTCGACAACAAAGGTGAAACATGGCCACAGGAGGGGAGGAAAAGGCAGAATGATTCCGGAGCCAGACGCTAATGAAGATCTGAGAGCTGATAAGATTTAAAAAATAATTATTTGATAAGGGCAGCACTCCGAGAAGCGGCAGCGCTAGTCGGGAGTTAGTATGCTAGGAGAGTTCGAGGCAGAAGTGGTTTTTGTCAGAAGACAAAGACGGGAATGTCAATGCGGTTGGAGTTCTGTCTTTCAGATGCTCGGCGGCATAGATTGTTCTGTATGTCGCGTAAGATTCATTTACATTGCAAATGGTGGGGCTCCGAAGACTCATTGAGCATTTGACAGCGGCGCCGGCATCCCCCCCCCCCGCTCACTTGTAATGGTGCCTCTAATTGGATTTCTTGATTTCTCAGACACATGGAACATATCCTTGCTACCCAAGCAAATATCTTTCAGAATAGAGCATGCTAAAAGTGTTTTTTTCAGGAATGGGATAATGAAGGAATGTGGGTATCAGTGGCTGTAGACGTGACGGCAGAGATAAATAACTGGGCCCGGTCCTATAGCCCAGCTAGGAAGCAGACAGGAGCAGAGATGCTGAAATAAAAGGAATTACACAGGAATTAAAGTTACTGGAGAGGCCGAATTCTCTGATGGAGTGTCTGTAGATCAATTAGAAGGCATTCAGATGTCAACAACACCTAGGGCAGGCCGATAAGCAGATTTTTTTTTGTTCGGGGGGTATTTAAATTTTTGAGGGGACAGTTAAATGACAGTTAATTAAATTAATCTGAATGCTTTCTTGCCCTGTGGAAGAGAACTCGAAAAGGCATTTAAATGCCTTCTGGAGGCAAGTAAATGCCTGAGCTGTCTTTTCCCAGGTCCCATGATACCACCACCAACAAACTTCCACAGTGGGGAGGGATAGGGAAACTCAAGGGCAAGCCGCACCACTCTCACCCTAGCTGCTGCCAGCAGCAAGCAGCGGGGGGATGTCTCCTCAAAAATAAGGTTTCTGATATGGCTAATTGTGGGGCAGGGCTTTTAATGCCCCACTGTAGCTACAGGCCCGACCTAGGGTTGCCAATCTCCAGGAGGAGACTGGAGGTCTCCTTAGGGTTGCCAAATGGGGCCGGGGGGCGGGGAATCCCCCGCTTCGGAGGCCCGATTTCCACCGCAGAAGGAATTCGGCCCCGGGGGGAACCCCGCCCCCGAAGCTGCGTCACCAGTCGGGGGGGAAACCATATGGTTTTCCCCCCGACGAGCTCGGCCACGCCCCCAACGTCAGCAACGTTGCACGTCACTTCCGGTGACGTGCTGCTGGCGCACGCGCTTCGCACTTTGAGACCTCCCGGACGCCGGAAAGGCTCCCCCGCTCCGAGGGGTGAGTCTACTTGGCAACCCTAGGTCTCCTGGAATTAAAACTAAGACTAATGAGATCATTCCCCCCGGGCAACATGGCTGCCTCAAGGAATGGACTCTATGAGATTATACCCTGCTGAAATCCCTCCCCGAGCTCCACCCCAAAAGCCTCAAAGGTTTCCCAACCTGGTGCTGGCGGCGACCCTCACAACAATGTCCAAGGCTCCTGCATGACCTGCAAAAGGCCTTTGGAAGCGGCCTTTAAAAATCATTATTCTCTTGCTTTTCTACAGAGGTGGCACTCTGGAATAAAACAAACAAAAACCAATAAAAACCGTTGGCAAGAAAACCATAAAAAGCTCATCACCAAAATTCCAGACAGCAGAGGAAACAGCTTGATCAGAAACATAAAGAACTGACATACTGGAGAAGACAATCAGCCAAATGCCTGTTGAAATAAAACTGCTTTTCAAAAAACTAGTAGAGAAGGTCCCCTGAAAAGTCTGTCCCGTTAAGTAGGACCTATAGTGAGAAAATGTAAGAAGAGGCTGGCGGAAGAAGAGAAAAGAAGATGAGAGATTGGATTTATATCCCGCCATTCACTACCCAAAGGTGTCTCAGAGCGGCTTATGATCTCCTTTTCCTCCCCCTCCCACAGCAGACACCCTGTCAGGTAGGTGGGGCTGAGAGAACTCTAACAGAAACTGCTCTTTTTCAAGAACAGCTGTGCCAGAACTGTGGCTTGCCCAAGGTCATCCAGCAGGTGCAAGTGGAGTAGTGGGGAATCAAACCCGGTTCTCCCAGATTAGAGTCCACGCACTTAACCACTACACCAAACTGGTTTTTGAGAGAGAGGTAGACAAGCAGCTCCAGAGTTTTCTGGTTGACACATCGGCATTGGACCCATGCCAGTCTGGCTTCCACCCTGGCCATGGGACAGAGACAGTGCTGGTCGCCCTGACAGACGATCTCCACAGACAACTGGATTGAGGTGGGTCAGTGCTGTTGTTGTTGCTCGATCTCACAGCAGCATTTGACACAGTTGATTATGCTCTTCTGACTCACCGCCTTGCCAATGTAGGAGTTCAGGGGATGGCAAATATACAACCTGTGCTGCACCAGCTACACTGGCTTCCAGTGGAGTACCGAGTCAGATTCAAGGTGTTGGTATTGGCCTTTAAGGCCTTGAGCGGTCTGGGACCAGCGTATCTCCAGGACCATCTCCTCAGGTATGTCCCCGGGAGACCTACACCAATCATTTGCTAGATATTTGTTCTCTCTCTCTCTCTCTCTCTGCACACACATGCACATAAAGCCAATGACACTGAAGGCATAAGTAAAGTTTTCAGGCCTATTATGATCTGCGAATACAATATAATATGTATGAAACTTCCATAAATTAAAAGTATTCCCGTTATACACCATGTGATTGCACTGAAGCCTGTGTAGCTCAGGAATAGCAGGCATGACATTTTATGGCTTATTACTGCTAATTTTTACGCTGCTGCCTTTGTGGGTTTGTTACACTTCTTTTTTTACTTTGCGAGCTGCCAACAGCAAATCTCTGGAGAGCAGGAATATAAATAAATAACCCTTTTTAATCACCGGAGTGAATTGCACCCTTCTGATGACCTTGGGGAGATGCTTCAGAGCTACTGAAGAAACCCTTGAGGCATTGCCGTTTAGGGCGCACAAGTCCTAAGCATGTACCGCTGTGAGCTCAAATCCCCAACACCACATTTAGATCATGTTTCTGTCTTCTCTCTCCCCCTTTTTTGGAACTGGGTGAAAACTAGGTTTGCTAGCCCAATGTCTGCAAATGCCAGCAAATGAAAGGCCCGAGGGGAAATGACGCGGCCAAAGTGCGGCTTCTTAGAGCCACACCAAAAGAGACACGTGGTGGCGGGATCAGACAGATCCCCTGAGCCGCCGCACAGTTGCTCCCCAGCATGATCAGATGCCGGGGAGGGGGGAGCCACGGAAGGGAGGGCGAGGCAGCCGGCTGCACATGTGTGCGCATGCGCAGTTCGGCCAGGAGCCTCAAATGCTCCTGAAGATGGGCGCGCCGGCGATCCCACGGCCGCACTTGCTGCGGCGTTTCAGGTAGGTACTGCTCTTTTGTAGGTTCTTTTTTGCTGCACGTTATCGGCCTGAAGGAACGGATTGGGGACGGGTGCGAGCCGCTTCTCAGATTTTGCAATGTGATCGCGCCCGTTTGATGCGCCCCCGATCTGTCCCTCTTGTGGGGCAAAACCTCCCGTGTGACCGGGGCCCCAGAAGATTTGAGGGGCAGAGCCTGGGAAAGGTGGCGTTTCAGGGGATGTGATGTCATGTCCTCCATAACATGAAAGGAATGTCCCCAATCTCTATGGTAAAGATCATAGAGACAGGAGCATCATGGAGGATGTGATATCACTCCCTGCTTGAACAGGTTATTTTGGTGGATGTGACATCATTTCCAGGTGATGCTTTAGACATCCCCATAAATTCAATTTAAAAGAAGAAAGATTTGGGGGGCAGTGCCTGGGAAAGTTAGCATTTCAGGGCATGTGATGTCACGTCCTCCATAACATAAAAGAAATGTCCCCAATCTCTATGTTAAGGATCATAGAGACAGGAGCATCATGGAGGATGTGATATCACTTCCTGCTTGAGCGGGTTTTTTTTTTTTTGAGGATGTGAAATCACTTCCAAGTGATGCTTTACACATCCCCACAAATTCAATTTAAAAGAAGGAAGCTTTGGGGGGCAGTGCCTGGGAAAGGTGGCGTTTCAGGGGATGTGACATCACATCCTCCATAACAAAGGAATTCCCCCAATTTCTGTGGTAAAGATCATAGAGACGGGAGGATCATGGAGGATGTGACATCACTTCTAGGTGATCAGTGTGATCAGGGTTTTTTTTTTGTTTTGCCATTTGTTTCCCATGGGCTTAAACGAGGAATCGAGGAATCGCACCTCCGCACTGAAGGCTCCCTATGGCGTTTGCGATGATGTGCATGCTGAGAAGGGGGGGGGAAACAATGGCACGGAATCAGACCATCCCGATGGCATGAGAGTGCACTGGAGTGATCAGACAGGGGAAAGTCTGTCCATGGTCCGTCGCAACCCATTTACTACCGGATGTTCCCCGGTTGCTGACGGTTGCAGGATGCTTTCCAGATGTTGCTGTCTGATCGCTCCCTTTAAATCTGCCCAGCATTCAGAGGTCATTTCAGGGGGATCGCAGGGGATCGCAGTTCCCCCGGGTGAGGTACGGGGGGCGGGGCACATGACGAAGCCCTGCCCCCTGCTTCCGGCTGCCCCGCTTCTGGACCTCATTCAGCCAGGAGGAGGCAGGAAAAGAGGGAAAGTAAGTTGCTTCCTCTCCCCACCCCTGCCTGCCTGGGGCCAGGGAGGGCCTTCGCAGGGCTTCCTTGCACTCCCGTCGGCCTTGCAGGTCCACCACCGAGCCCCTCGTGGGGCTCGGCAGTGGAGCTGCAAGGCCGGCGGCGGCGGCCGGGACCGTTGGGGGCGGGGTGTGTGGCCTTATGACACACTTCCGGTGATGTCAGGGGGTGTGGCATATGCTAATGAGTTATGCTGATGAGTTCCTCTAGCTCTTTTTCTACGAAACGACCCCTGCCAGGATTCATGCCTGTGTCTGATCTAATAGTGCGTGTGATCATAGCCTTGGTCTCTAAAGTGCTACTGGACTGGAATCTGGCTGTTCTACTGCAGACTATCATGGCTGCCCGCTGAAACTAGGGTCCCTTAAAGCAGACATACAGAGATGTCACACACGAGGAGTCACTCCCCTCCCCCTCCTTTCCCCCACACCATGAATCTATACTTGAAAGACTCCTGATGGAATTCACCTTCTGCCTTAACTCCCCCCACCTGTGACGGGCCCTATAAGAAGAATCCATACACATCTGAAGAAGTGAGTGGTGACTCACCACAAAAGCTACTATCCATCCCATGGTGGGACTCAGGGGTCCTCAACAAAATGGCTGCTGCAAGAGGTGGACTCTAACAGTAATTCTTGAGCCTTTCAGGCAGAAGCTCTGCTTAGCAAGATGCCTTCTCAAATGGACATGGTGTTTTAAAATAGTTTCTTGTAGGCAGGAAGCTGACCGTCAGTCGTCCAGTGAAGATCCTTGGGGTGCGGTGGCAGCGGCTGCCAAAAGAACCTCTTACATCAGCAACCCTGGGGCAACAGCCCCATCTGGCTCCACCCACTTTCTAAAAACATTTGGCAGGTCCCAGGAAAAGTGTTAGTGGGTCGTATGGTGCCCAGGGTCGCCACGTTGTATCTGAATTGACAGCAATAGCCAGAAAGCTTCATTCATGTATTTATTTTATTCGGTTTATATCCTGCCCTCTCCCCAAAATGGGTTCAGGGCAGCTCACAACTATTAGGCTCTAAATAAATAATAGTACCATATAGGGTTGCCAGGTCTGGGTTGGGAAATACCTGGAGACTTTGGGGGTGGAGTCGGGAGAGGGCGGGGTTTGGGGAGGGGAGGGGCCTCAGCAGGGTCCACCCTTCCAAGCAGCCATTTTCTCCAGGGGAGCTGATCTCTGCCAGCTGGAGATCAGGTCTAAAAATGGGGGATCTGCAGGCCTCATCGGGAGGCTGGCAACCCTTGTACCATATAACAAAACCAACTTAAAACAATGAGACACTAAAACAAGATGGCAAGGAAAACAGACAAAAACTCCAGGGCAGTCCTTAATGCCTCCTGTAGGATGACTAGTTTGATGATGTATTTCTGTGGGCAGGGGAGGCCAAGATGGAGTGGACGTCCACCGCCTCAGCCAACGGCCTGATAGGACAGATCCATTTTGCATAGGGTTGCCATGTCCTATCTTCCCCCCCCCCCCGGGGGGCAGTCCTGGAGGGGGCGGGGCATCCCCGACGTGATGAGGGTGCCGGCTCCCTGCAGTTAAAGGAGCCCCTTTAACTCCGTTGAGATCGAGTGCCCGTGGAGATTGGGCGCGTGGAAACACCAGCTCCCTGCACTGCAGGGAGCTGGTGTTTCCATGCGCCCAATCAGCTGGGCCGCAGCCCCCCCTCTTTCTCAAGAGAGAAGGGAGAGGGGTGGCAGCGGGTGTTGGGGTTTGGGGGTGGGGCTTCCCCCAACAGCCAGCTGGCCGCCGGTGGGTAGAAGCCCCCAAAAAGCGGGGCAACCCTAATTTTGCAGGCCCTGCAACCAAGCCCTGGCCTTGGTTGAGGCTAAGTGGATGTCTTTCAGGTCAGGGACTACCAATAGGTATTGGTTAGCAGAGCACAAGGCTCTCCAGGGCACATACCGGGAGAGGCGATCCCATAGGTATGCCTATATTTTGGACTCATTCATACAAGCAGCAGCATCAATAAAGGTTCCCTTGCTCGAAAGCCAGTCGAGTCCGACTCTAGGGTTACGGTGCTCATCTGCGTTTCAAAGCCGAAGAGCCAGCGCTGTCCAAAGACGTTTCCGTGGTCATGTGGCTGGCATGACTAAACACCAAGGCGCACGGAACGCTGTTACCTTCCCACCAAAGTGGTACCTATTTATCTACTTGCAATTTCTTGCTTTCGAACTGCTAAGTTGGCAGGAGCTGGAACTAGAGACAGGAGCTCACCCCGTCTTGCGGCACCCGGGACTTGAACTGCTGAACTACTGACCTTCCACAGCCTGCAGTTCAGCGTCTTAACCACTTGAGCCACCGCAGCTCCACTAGCAGCATCAATAAACTGCTTCAAAACAGGCCCCTGTGGCATGTCTCCTTCCTGATGAGCTCGTCTCCGTGCAGCTAGGCCTGGAATGAATCAGAATCAAAGTCCTGCCATCCTGTGACCTTTGGCATAATTAACGCCTGCCGATAATTTAGTGGCATGAAGAATCTGGGACAAAGAAGCTATTGACAACTAGAGAAGCAGTTCATGACCCGACGTTTCCAGTTCTTGCTGTTCTTCTCTTTGCAGCCACCGAAACCTGTTGATGTTTGCCTGCCAAAAAGGAAAACAAAGTGTCTGTCGGAGCCACAGATAACTGGCAGTTTTGCTTAATAGAGTGTCAATGTGCCCGTCTGTGCAACAAACCCGTCACTGCCAAGGCAGACTTGTACTGAAAGGGATTTGAATGGTGTGCAATTAATAGACAGTCGCTTCCCAGCTCTCTGCACGCATGCCTGAACTGAAAAGATGCAATGTTGGTGCTTATTCTTAAAATTTATCTTCCGCTTTCTTTTTTAATCAGGACCTAAAGCGGCTTAATCACTTCCTCCGCTTCCACTTTTTTTTCTCTTTCTCCGCTTTTCTCAGTGCCATTTTTATGGATTGTTTACTTTTTAAAAGTTTTGCTAAAGTCTCTGCAATTTGGCCAAGAGCTTATTCACACTCTCGTGTGCTCTTCAAAACAGATTTTAATGCTTATAGTTCTGCCCCCCCTTGGGAAATCACTGCTTTACTCATGCATATGGGCTCGCGAGTCTCACCGATCCCGGGGGGGCTTTCTTTTATAATCCTGGTGTTTGCGTTAAACTCAATTCACTGTTCATTGGTGGTCCGGAGACCTCGCCACAGGCACATTTGCAACGCCCAATCTTCAACGCTTGTCCCGGTCGGCATCTCTAGTTCCATTCAGATGCCCAACGGCCGGACCATCAGGGCGGAGGAGCGCCTCAATTCACCAGCATCGCACTGGCAAAGAGGGGAAGAGGCCACCCCTCAGAAGCCCCATGGCTAGGAGCCTTTCATCAAGGCTCCGGGGGGTGTTTTCAAACAATCGCCCTCCCTCCGAACCGCCGGCACGCGGATCGCCTCCCCAGGAAGTCCGGGGAATGCGTCCGCTAGCGGGTCGTCATTAAACCAGAAGTTCAGCTGGTTCCGCTTCCACTTTATCCCCACAATGACAACCTTGTGAGGAAGGTTAGGCAGAGAGATTATGATGGGCCCAGGTGGAGATGCCATCTCTAGGTTCGGAAACACTTGGAGATTTGGGTGGAGCCTCAGGAGGGTGGGGTTTGGGAAGGGAGGGACTTCAAGGGGAGGGTAATGCCACAGGGGCTGCCTTCCAAAGTAGCCATTTTCTCTAGGAGGACTGACCTCTGTTCCCTGGGGATCAGTTATAATCCCTGGAGATTTCCGGGCCATCACCTGAAGGCTGGAAACCCTAGGCCCAGGGTCACCCTGCAGACTTCCATGGCAGAGCGGGGATTCAAATCCAGTTCCAAGGCCTAGTCTGTGTCATGGGCTGGGCTGGGCTGAGAGGCAGGTCCGGTCCGAGGTCGTAGCCAGGAAAGTCAGAGCAAGGGCAGAATCATGAGTCCGAGAGAGTGGTCATCCGAAGCAGGGGTCAGGAAGCCCAGGAAATCTGAACAAGAGCAGGGTCTGAGAACAGGAGCCGGATATGGATGTGAGGGCCTCATGGAAGCAACTCGTCGCTTCCACAGGGAGCCTGATCCCGAGTGGGAGCTATATAACCCTCTGACCGTACTTCCCGTGGTGGCAGCACCACTCCCGCTAGTACTCAAGACTTGGTGCCTGCCTTGCCTGCCAGCGTGCATCTTGGAGGTGGGTGGCTAAGTCCCTGCAGAGCCACTCCCTCATCTGCGCCACCCATGGAGGTGAGTCAGGCAGGCTTCCTGATTGCACCTGTACCTTATCGGCTGCTCCAGGACCAGGTGTGGGAGTTACAGGCTCAGGTGCTGGTGGTGGCAAGCTGTTAACTCCCAAGGAGTAGAAGGGGCCGGCTTCTGGCTCTGGCAATGCCGGTGACTCTGACTTTGCTGCCAACTCAGGTGGGGGCCCGGCACTGCCATCATCGGCCATGACAGTCTGACACTTTCACCACTACACCACGTCAGTTGCCTGTGTTGGATGTGCATGTTAATTCACACGGCAGTGTGTGTGTGTGTGTGTGTTAAGGATCACCTCTGATGCATTGAATGTGTGATATATACTATTTCCTATTGTGATTGTTTCTCATGAGAAAGTATTTACAAATTCTATGCATGACAAGTTGTTTATTAAGTATGAACATAATAGGGTTTTTCCTGGCAACCAGTAGGGGATGGGGAAAGACTTACCAGGCATGTCATAGGAAGTTGGTACAAAGCCTTACTTGATAATGTATGAAAAATTGCCCTTCAATGGAAAAGCTGCCCAATTCACATGGAGTTTGATAACAGTTTCTAGGAAAAATTATAGCAAAGCTATGAAACCAGACTGGACAATTCAGACCCAAAGCCCATGTGAGAAGGAAAATACTCAAACCTACTTACCACCTATTACCTTGCACAAATAATAGAGGAGAACATCTCTCAGACAGATTAAAGCTTATGTGTTAACCAGATGTTGGTGGCATTGATGTTTCTATATATATTATATTATTTATTGGCTTATAGACTATTGGTTAGAAGAAGATGTCGTAGAAAGTGACATCATCATGCCAGCAACTCTCAAGTGACAGTCTGGTATTTGGGCTTCTGCCATAGTGTTTTTTACTAAATACCAGAGCATCACCAGGAAGTCACTGGTGTGATGACGTCTTTTCCTATAGAATGCCAGTAACGTGGTCTGGGCCTTTCTCTTTCTACTGGTAAGTCCCCCTGGCATCTGATGGGTAGCTGGGTGGCAGGGTTGCCACCTCTGGGTTGGAAATTACCTGGAGATTTTGGGAGGTGGAGCCTGAGGAGGGCGGGGTTTGGGGAGGGGAGGGGCCTCAGTATGGTACAATGCCATAGAAGCCATTTTCTCCAGGGGTAAGTTCAAGCCTCAAATGGACCACAGTGGCTAACCCAAGATTGTACCCTACCAGTGTTCACTGTGCAAAAATGATTCTAGTCCAATTACAGTCCACGAATTTCTTCTTCTTCTTTTGTTTCTTTATTTTAAGTCATGCAGTGCTGCTGCTTCCGACAACTGCCATGCGACTACAGATTTCCCAGGTAAACAATCTGTTTCCCTCAATGCCTCGTCAGGCCGCTTTATACTTGGAACCCATGCTCTACGTCTCCTACTCATAATGCCGAGAAAATACAAGATTAATTCTGATTAGGAGAAAGCTGGGAAAGCTGTAGTCGCATGGCAATTGTTGGAAGCAGCAGCAGCACTGCACAACGTCAAATAAACAAAAGAAGGAGGAGAAATTTGTGGACTGTAATTGGACTAGAATCATTTTTGCACAATGCAATTTTCTCCAGGGGAGCTGATCTCTGTCAGCTGGAGATCAGTTGTAAAAGCGGGAGATTCCCAGGCCCCACCTGGAGGCTAGCGACCCTACGGGGGGGCAGGGCCTGTCAACAGGGACCCCCACATCTACAAGGGGGTCTGTCAACCCTGGGACAGAGCTCCAGACCTGTGAAAAAATAAGGAGCAAGGGAAGGGCGGCCTGTTCAGGCTCCATGTCTGACTGATTGATTGCAGCATCAGTCAATCTGTGTAAGCTGCCCTGAGCCCACTTTTGTGTGGAGGGTAGGATACAAAAATCATCATTATCATCCTCCTCATCATCATCATCGACGAGGGTTGTATACTGCCTTTCCAGTGCCCAGCCACTAAAGACTTGGCTGCCACCATGGGCACGGCTGTCGAGTCGCTCCCAAGAGAATATTTCTCTCTCTCAGGCTTTTTAGGAGCTCTTATCTAGGAAGCCTGATTTGTTTCCTCTCACCGCTAGACGCCAGGTGCAAGGTGGCCTGGCTTATCTCAATGTCTGGGGTGGCCTGATTAATTATTTCTTTTACACATAAATATATATGTGTGTGTGTGTGCGTATAAAATATAAAATATACTTTTATTTATATAATATAACAGCAATCTATAGCACATCGT
>NW_015174850.1:627792-675312 GCF_001447785.1 Gekko japonicus
GGCATGACTAAACACCAAGGTGCACGGAACGCTGTTACCTTCCCACTGAAGTGGTACCTATTTATCTACTTGCAATTTCTTGCTTTCGAACTGCTAGGTTGGCAGGAGCTGGAACTAGAGACGGGAGCTCACTCCGTCATGCGGCAACTCGGGTCTTGAACTGCTGAACTACCGACCTTCCACAGCCTGCAGTTCAGCGTCTTAACCACTTGAGCCACCGCAGCTCCTTTACCATCTTTATCGCCGCACAATAAGTTGGGTGAATGGAGCTGGCATCAACACCACTGTAACACGCGGTCACCCAAGCTGTACTATAAATAACTTTGCTCTCGTTTTTATCAACTCATGTTCCAGCATTTCGGGAGCATGTTAAATTATTGTTATTTTATATTTATATGTTTATGATAGGTTTTAACTGTATTTTATACGTGAGTCTACGTGAGCCGCCCTGAGTCCGCCTCGGCCGGGAGGGCAGGATATAAACTGAATCGAATAAATAAAGCTTACTATGTCTTTCCATATATTCTAGAAAAAAAATAAAAGTCTGGATTCTCCACCAAGGACATAACATCTGATATTTTGTCTATGACCAAGTACTCCCATAACTTATTGAACCACATCCGAAGGATGCCAGGCTCGCCAGGGCCTTTTCAGTGGCAGCTCCATACTGGTGGAATGAGCTCCTGGAAGAGCTCAGGGCCCTGTGGGATGTTTTACAGCTCTGCAGGGCCTGCAAGACGGAGCTCTTCCACCAGGCTTTCAGTTAGGAGCCGCCACCACTATTACCATCAGTAATCTTAACCATAGAGCCCTGGCCCCTGGCTTTGACCTCTAGCCTATGCCGCCACTCACATTAGGAAGAGAACTGAGCAGAAAAAAATGTTTAGACCTTGTAGGCACTCTTCAGGACACCATCTTAAGCAATCAATGAAACATCACCAGCACTTTTTGATTTATGATCTATTTATAATTGATTTGTTTTAGATGTTTTTATGTGAATTTTAACTATTATTTATGTGTCAATCTGTGTAAGCTGCCCTGAGCCCACTTTTGTGTGGAGGGTAGGATACAAAAATCATCATTATCATCCTCATCATCATCATCATCGACGAGGGTTGTATACTGCCTTTCCAGTGCCCAGCCACTAAAGACTTGGCTGCCACCATCATATAAAAATATGAGATCTTTCCTGACAGCAGGCACCTCTATCCCCTCCCATAAATTAAGCAAGACAAGTTCTGGCCTCATAGGGATACTGTGCCCAGTAATACTACATATCAGTTTAAGAATAGCGGTCCAAAATTGCAGCAGAACAGGGCACATCCACCAGCAGTGAATGTAAGAGCCAGGCTGCCCACATCCCCTCCAACAATTGGTGCTATATGATGGTGAGATGTGGTGTAAACGTAGAGGGGTCAAATGCCATCTATGAACAATTTTTCAGAATTGGATTCTTATATTAATAGCCCTCGTTAAGAGAGAGCATAGATGACCAAATTTTTGCCCATTGATGCTCAGTGACATCCATTGCACAGTCCTGTTGCCAGCATTGTTGATAATTTGCCACGATTAATGATTTCTTGACTGGTAGCCAGCACTTAGGGAATAAGATGCTTAGTTTTAGCTATGCATCTCACCTCAAGGTCTGGCTAAGTTTTGCTGTGTCTTTGTGCATTTGAGACCCAGCGGATGGGAGCTTAAGCTTGCTATTTCTGTAAGTTTGATCATTGCTTATTAAAAATCTCCTTGGAAGCAACCCTGGATCTTGCATGTTGTTTCCTTGGGATTTCTCTACCTGCTCTATTCCATGCATAATCTTGTTATTTTTCATTGCGAAGTAATTATTATAGGTATGTGATTTACAACAGAAAATCAGGTTTTAATTTATGAGAGCATATATATAAGCATTTATATCCTACCTTGCTGGTTTATTCCAAGATGGTTTACAATGGTGACATGACCACAAGGCCAAGGAATAGAATTACTAAGAACATAAGAACATAAGAGAAGCCAATGTTGGATCAGGCCTTCTGCTCCATTTGGTGTATATTTGGTGCAGTGGTTTGGCGTAGTGGTTAGGAGCACGGACTCTAATCTGGGAGAACCAGGTTTGATTCCCCACTCCTCCACATGCATCAAGCCGGGTGACCTTGGGTCAGTCACAGATCTTTCACAGCTGTTCTCTCAAGGGCAGTCCTCGAGAGAGCTCTCTCAGCCCCACCTACCTCACAGGGCGTCTGTTGTGGGGAAGGGAAGGGAGAGGAGTTTGTAAGCCACTCTGAGACTCCGAGAAGGGCTGGGCATAAATCCAATCTCTTCTTCTCCTCCTCCTCCTCCTGAAATAAAACAGAGGAAGAGATCAGACTCCAGTCCAAAGTACAGCATACCCTTGTATGTGCCTGATCTCAACGCCCCAGGCTAGCCTCATCTCATCAGATCTCATAAGGTAAGCAGGGTTGGCCCTGGTTTGTACTTGGATGGGAGACCACCAGGGAATACCAGGGTTGTGACACAAAGGCAGGCAATGGCAAACTGCCTCTGAATGTCTCTTGCCTTGAA
Source organism: Gekko japonicus (assembly GCF_001447785.1). Lineage (NCBI taxonomy): Eukaryota > Metazoa > Chordata > Lepidosauria > Squamata > Gekkonidae > Gekko > Gekko japonicus. The sequence continues at coordinate 630,352 of NW_015174850.1, forward strand.
ACCACCACCCCCCCGGGTCACCATAAGTCAGCTGAGACTTGACAGCCCTTTCCACCACTACCAGGCAAGTGTGAGAAGTTCTGGGCTCACCAAATGCTACTCTAACAGCCATCTTTGATCTGTAAATATTTTACTGGGCTTCCCTTCTCAATCATATCTCTGTTTCTTAGCAACTGTTCAGGTTTTCATGTGATAAGTCTGTAACCGAGGAGTGGGGGGGGGGCGAAATCTTGGGAACGTAACTGTGATCACACCAAAAAAACCCTACAGACGAAATGGAAACAAGAGCCAGTTCATTAACTCTATTTAGTCCATGCGAATAGTCGTGATCATGTTGGTTGTGGTCTCATAGGGAGAGATGTAATGAACACACACACACAAGGCTGTCTGACACTGAATCAGACACTTGGTCCCTCAAGATCAGGATTGTATGCTCCGACTGGCAGGGGCTCTCCAGGGTCACAGGCGGAGGTCTTTCCCATTATCTGCTGCCAGATCCTTGAACTGGAGATGCCTGGGATTGAACCTGGGACCTTCTGCATGCCAAGCAGAGGCTCCGCCACTGAGCCACAGGCCACCCCCAAGGAACAGAGGGGCCAGAGGATTATCAATGTGATCAAAAATTCCAGGCAGAATGGTGGCCCTTTTGCTGACCAGTGCTCCCTCTCAGCTGTAGAGTTGTCAGACTCGGGCATTTGACCAACTGTACCTGTTGTATTTCTACCCAATGTACTTGAGTTTTAGAAACCCCAAAAGACCAACAGGAACAACAAGCCTCTCCTTCAAACACCCTCCCTCCCAGAGCAACTAACAGCACCGTGGGAGAAACGTAATTTTTGTTCCCACCATAGAGAACAATGGAGGGGATGGGGCATCCTGTTTGGGGGCCCGTAGAATAGGACCCCCTGGTCCAATGTTCTTGAATCTTGGTGGGTATCTTGGGAAGAGGCTTCAGAAGCTACGCTGTGAGTTTGGAACCTCTCCCTCAAACCCCCTTCCTCCAGCCTCCAGAATATACCCTATGTTTTCGCCATTGACTTCAATGGCCCATAGGATATAATGGGCCGAATTGCCGCCGAATTTCGGCGGCAGTCCAGCAGCAAGCCAATTCAGATTAGATAATCTGATTTGGCCCGCAGCAGCCCGAAAGGGGCCTGAATGGGCCATTTTCGGGGGTGCATTCGGTTCAGACGAACCGAATGCACATCCCTACTTGGGGTGAAGAAGTACTTCCTTTTTCTCAAGCATATGTGCCAAAAGGCTATATACTGGATTGGGACCCCTAACAGCATTGGAATGAATATGCATATGTGTATGTGAAACAACAGAATACTAACTTCTTATGAGAAATCCTTATGGTTGTGAAAGAACTCCCCTAATACACAAAGTCTGTGTGGGTATGAGACGGCAACATGTATGCAGTCCTGTTTTAACCTTTCAGAATTTGGGGGTTGTTATCTCAAAGGTATTCTGTTCAACTTTTAGGAAAACCAGTGATGGATTCTAAATCCAGAATTGGTCATAGGGGCATTCCGTAACCCTGATTCCCAGTTTCAAAATATGAACTGGTATTCTGGATAGAAGAAATTCCACACTGTGATCATTACACACTGTGTTAAAACCTGAAAAAGACAAACCCAGACTTTGCAGTGTCTGGGTCAAGGAGGCTTTTAGCTTTGTATCAGAAAAAAAATCCTTTTTGTTTGGGTATAAAGAATCCTTGGCTGATGTTATTCAGGTTAGGTTACGTAAACTCTTAAGATACTAGGTAGGAGCTGCGGTGGCTCAAGTGGTTAAGGCGCTGAACTGCAGGCTGTGGAAGGTCGGTAGTTCAGCAGTTCGAGACCCGAGTTGCCGCATGATGGAGTGAGCTCCCATCTCTAGTTCCAGCTCCTGCCAACCTAGCAGTTCAAAAGCAAGAAATTGCAAGTAGATAAATAGGGACCACTTCGGTGGGAAGGTAACAGCGTTCCGTGCGCCTTGGTGTTTAGTTATGCTGGCCACATGACCACGGAAACGTCTTCGGACAGCGCTGGCTCTTCGGCTTTGAAACGGAGATGAGCACCGCAACCCTAGAGTCAGACTCAACTGGCTTTCGAGCAAGGGAGACCTTTACCTTTACCTTTTAAGATACTAGGTAGGTACACCTTTTTTCATAATTGACCAATGGGTGAATTATTAGTCATATGACGCAGTGTCCTTTGTAACCAATTGTGTTCTTTGAATTTTGTTTTTGAAGGTTTTGTCATTTTCAGTATAAATTCTCGTGTACTTCCTGATTGTGTTCAGAAAGCAGTCAGTTTTGATGGGCTGGTTTGGCCTAACTGTTTTCAAGTGTTCTGTTGCAATAAAACACTAAGGATCGTCCTCCTCATTTTGACTTCTTCTTTTTTGACTGGAATTAAATTTGTACAACAGATAGAAGAGGGGGGTGAGCACCACTATGAGACCAGAAAGGATCAAATGAAGAGGTATCTGAGGGATACCGAGATCACTTTGGGTATAAAGGTTTAACGGTGACTATGTTCGCATTGACTTTAGACGGTTGTTGCCGACTTCCAGGCTCAGAGCTAGATAAGGGTCGAAATCTTTACATCTTTTTAATCCCATGAGGGAGATAAACCCTGCTCAGCACTGCATCATCAGGAGTCTAATTTCCTGAACAGAAAATAAACATTCTGTAACGGTGGCTGGGAGCTGGCGGAGCAGCCGCAGTGGCAGCTAATATTGGAGATGCTAAATTATACATTTCTTCTCCAAGTTGCTATTCCATTGACAACAAGGAACACTATTTTGGGCCGAGTTGTGAAGATGTGACAGGGGGGAGAGACGACTGTAAGTTTGCCTAGTTTGACTTAATTAGAGAGGCGCTTGGGACCACGTCGTCAAGTAAGCCATGAAAAAAAGCCCATTTTCTTCAAGTGAGGAGACAGTATTGGATCAAGATCATTGTCTCTCTGAAGGATGAAGACCGTTACCAATTAAAACATGCTTCAGCCGCAGGGGGAATGTAATTCTGAGGCTGTTAGGTTGAGCTTGGAGTCGTTTCTGAGCAAAGGCGCCCTGGAACTCGCCTGTGATCTTCTTAAAGGCCCTGATCTAAAGCAAACAGTTCAGTGAAGACTTGAAGACTAACCACAACAGCAAAAAATTCCTTGAATCAGAGCTCACATCATAAGATGCTCTTGTGCCTGGAGTTATGACTGCATCCGAAGTGAATTTGTTCTTATCTTACTCAAGGTCTGGAACAGATAAAAATTGAACCCTCTTACAGGCAATCAGTGCAGCTAAATGTTTAGCAACTGCTAAGGTAGCTTTCCAATCCTCATCTACAAGGAAAACAGGACAATTTTTGAAAGATAATAAATGAAATGAATTTTGTTAATCTTTTATTATGTTTCTAGGCTTGCCAGGTCCCCTTGGCCACCAGCATGGGATGAGGGGGTAGCATTGCCAGATCCAGGACGAGAAACTTCTGGAGATTTTGGGGTGGAGCCTGTGCAGGACAGGGATCTCAGTGGGATACAATGCCACAGAGTCCCCCCCTACAAAGCATCAATTTTCCTCCAGGGGAACTGATCTCTGTAGTCTGGAGATGAGCTGTAATTCCGGGGGATCCCCAGGTCCCGCCTGGAGGCTGGCATCCCTATATGGTGTCAATGGACTCCTGTTTTGTTTTCTGGCTGCTACAGACTAATGAAGCCACCCATCTGGAATTCTGATCTAAAGGACAATCAGGACATTTTGAAAGGTTATTGCCAATGGGCAGGGAAATGGTAGCCGATATCCATGGTCCAATAAAGTTAATTTCTATTACTTGTAATACGTTTTACATGGAGCTGCCCATGAACACTGTTTGAAAACATTAGCTATTTCAGTATCCTGTGGGTACCCTAACTGGGAAGAGTAGAACTCACCCCATTTCATCAGAACTAAAGGTGGTGTTGCCAACCTCCGGGTGGGGCCTGGAGATCTCCCGGAATTACAACTGATCTCCAGACTACAGAGATCAGCTCTCCCAGAGGAAATGGCTGTTCTAGAGGGTGGACTCTATGGCATTGTACCCCACTGAGGTCCCTCCCCTCTCTAAACTCCGCCTTCCCCAGGTTCCATTCCCAAATCTCCAGGAATTTTCCTACCTGCAGTTGGCGACCCTAGATAAAGGAAGTGCCCTGCTGCCAGTTTGATTCCAGGCACAATTCAGTGCTGGTTTCTATGTATAAAGCCCCTTTTTCAATGTAGTTAGCTAGTTAGCTAGCTAGCTAGCTAGCTAGACTTATATCCCGCCCTACCCACAATGTAGGCTCAGGGCGGATACCAACATATTAGCCAGTGTGGTGCAGTGGTTAAGTGCGCGAACTCTAATCTGGGAGAACCGGGTTTGATTCCCCACTCCTGCACTTGCACCTGGCTGGATGACCTTGGGCAAGCCGTAGTTCTGATAAGAGCTGTCCTTGAAAAAGAGCAGTTTCTGTCAAGAGCTCCCTCAGCCCCGCCTACCTCACAGGATGTCTGTTGTGGGGAGGGGGAGGGAAAGGAGTTTGTAAGCCACTCTGAGACACCTCTCGGTAGTGAAGGGCGGGGTATAAATCCAATCTCTTCTTCTTCTATTAGGTCCGCAATAATGCAGATTTGCCGTTAAAACAATTCCTAATTGACGATTAAGATCTGCAATTAAAGTAGATTTACAAATAAAACACATTACAACAATTCAGTTCAGGGTAGCTGAAGGATTTAGGGATCCCAACACTGCCTCTTGCAAACGGCTCTATGGTCTTTATCATAGAGAGTAGGAGAGATTCCTACATTACCCGGAGGCCATTTTTTCTCCTGCTCCTCAGTTTCTCAGAGGCAGGAAACTGGGACTGGGAGCAGGCAGTTCCCCTTGTGGGTAAATGGGAGGGACAGAAGGACTGCAAGGCTCCCATATAATGTTGTCTGATTGTTTTTGAGAAGACCCTATTTTGGGGGCTTCCCACCTCTGGAGATAAGAGAGGTGAGTCCCATTGACAAGGCTTCCTTGGTGGTGGCCGTCCAGCTGTGGAACGCCTTCCTCTGATCCACTTGAGGGCCACCAGTCCTATTAGCATTAAAGAAACAGCTACAGACTTGTGCTTTTCTCCCCTCCGTTTAGCCATGCAGAATCCCTTTCGCTGTTTCCCAGCTGATTAGTGTCCCGGAATTTATGCTGCATCTTAATTTCTGTGACATTTTCACTATACTATTGTTGTTAACGTTTTGTTGTGTGAGCTATCTGGGGGTGCTTCTGTCAAAAAGTAGGAAACAAATATTTGTAGTCAATAAATGAATAATCTGGCCCATCCGCCTCCTCGCCTCAAACAGCTCAGAATTTATTGTCCCCTGAATAGCACACTGTGCTAAGGGGGATGAATCCTTATTCCCTGTAGTCACAAGACTACGCATAACACTAAAGCCCCCTTTATCCCAAGAACTAGAGTTGCAAGACAGCAACTGGTACCCCACAGGAGATGGGAAGAAGAAGAAGAAGAAGAGATGGGATTTATACCCCACCCTTTACTTGGAGTCTCAGAGCGGCTTACGAGCTCCTTTCCCTTCCCCTCCCCACAACAGACACCCTGTGAGGTAGGTGGGGCTGAGAGAGCTCTGAGAGAGCTGTCCTTGAGAGAACAGCTCTTATCAGAACGATGGCTTGCCCAAGGTCATCCAGCAGCTGCAAGTGGAGGAGTGGGGAATCAAACCCGGTTCTCCCAGATTAGAGTCCGCACATGACATCATTTCTGGGGAAACCCGGAAGTAATGTCACACCTCTGTAAGGATTCAGCAGAAACCCTTGAGCAAAGTAAAGTCACTTTCAGATTCACCCCAGAAATGACATCACACCATTGATGCAACAGGTTTTTTCCCTTAATTTTTTCCCACTGGCCTACCAAGTAGCTTCAGGAGTGAGGGGTTTCCAGTGAGATGTCTCATGAGACTCAGCAATTCTACCAAGAATGACATGGAGCATGCCCAAAAAAAAGAGGCTGCTTTCTGGTGAAGGAGGAGGAAGAGACGATGAAGATGACGACGATGAAGACGAACCAGCAGCAGCTGGGTTGTCTCCTGGAATTACAATTTGTTTTCAGATGACAAAAATTAGTTCCCCTGGGTGAAATGGAAGCTAAGCAGGGTCAGTAGAATCACAGAATCACAGAGTTGGAAGGGACCTCCAGGGTCATCTAGTCCAACCCCCTGCACAAGGCAGGAAATTCACAAATACCTCCCCCTCCACACCCTCGGTTACTGCTGTTCCATGCCCAGAAGATGACAAAAAAACTTCAGAATCTCCAGCCAAACTGGCCTGGAGAACAATTGCTTCCTGACCCCAAAGTGGTGATCAGCATTTCCCTGGACGTGTAAGAAAGGGCCAGGAGAACTAAGCACTGAATGCACCTGGATGGGAGACGACCAAAGGAGATGGGGGCTCCTAGGCAGAGGAAGGAATGGCAGACCACCGGTGCTTATCTCTTACCTTGAAAGCCCCATGAATCGGTTGGGACTGGACCACACACTTTACCTTTACTAATGCTCAATAACCCATTACTGTGGCATAGGGTGGTCCGTTTTGTCAGATGTGTCTCTTCCCGTATACGCGAAAGTGACCTCTGGAACCGGGTTGCCTCCTGGAGTTCCAATTCATTTCCGGATGACAGAGATCAGTTCCACAGGAGAAAATGGCTGCTTTGGAGGGCGGACTCTATGGCATTATACCCTGCTGAGGTCCCTCCCCTCCTCAAACCCCGCCCTCCCCAGTTGGGTTGCCAGGTCCGGGTTGGGAAATACCCGGAGACTTTGGGGGTTGAGCCAGGAGAGTGTGGGGCTTGGGGAGGGGAGGGGCCTCGGCATGGTCCAAGGCCACAGCGTCCACCCTTCAAAGTGGCCATTTTCTCCAAGGAAGCTGATTTCTGTCCGCTGGGGATCAGTTGTAAAAGCGGGAGATCTCCAGGCCCCACCTGGAGGCTGGCAACCCTACCCCCCAGGTTCTGCCCCTCAAATCTCCAGGAATTTCCACACCCAGAGCTGGCACACCTAAGACTGGAGCCCAAAGGTTTCCACTACAGTACGTTTGGCTCCACAAGGCCTCTTTCCAGTGCGACACGGGAATGTAAATGATTTCTCAAGTTTGTTGGTTCAACTCAAACCTTTGATGGTTCAAGTGGGTTCTTTTAAATCTAAGCCTAGGGATAAAATGATGGCTGATGAATATGTTTGCCTTGCAAACAAACCTCTGTGGGGGGGGGGCAGACCTCTATACTGATGCCTGTTCCCAGTTTGGAGGTTTAAGGAGCATTCAAAGTTGCAAATAATTTTTCCTTCTTTTCTCTGCTGATGACTCAGCAGGTCTCCTGAATGGCTGTAAATGATCCCGCTATGTCTTCTCAATAGATGCAAATTAGGAGCTCAAGGCAACAGAGATCCCACCATTCCAATAGAAATGCTCGGTTGAAAGGGAAACAGCAGTCAGCGACACGTTTCCTAGCCTGTTAATAATTGGTTTTCATTGGCAAAGTTCACCCCAACTTTATCCCGGGCTCCCCAAAAGCCAGCCCAGCCCCCTGGAAAAAAGCTTCCCTTTGGATCCACCCCACACATATAACTCAAAAAACTTATGAATACAAATCGAAGAAGAAGAGGAGGAGGAGGAGGAGGAGGAGGAGATTGGATTTATACCCCGCCTTTCAGTACACAAAGGAGTCTCAGGGTGGCTTACAAACTCCTTTCCCTTCCCCTCCCCACAACAGACACCCTGTGAGGGAGGCGGGGCTGAGAGAGCTCTTTCAAGAACTGCCCTTGAGAGAATAGCTCTGAAAGAACTTGTGGCTGACCCAAGGTTACACCATCAGCTGCATGTGGAAGAGTGGGGAATCAAACCCGGTTCTCCCAGATTAGAGTCCACGCTCCTAACCACTACACCAAACTGTCTCCATAAGACCCCAGGAATTTGGCTTCTCGTCTCTGTTAGGGGTAGGGGATACCTTCAGTTCCCTCTGAGCTCTAGGGCTGGAGCTGGGGATATGGAGGGGCATGTGACATCGGCAATATTGATGATGTAGGGATGCCAGCCTCCAGGTGGGACCTTTGGATCCCCTAGAATTATAGCTCATCTTACAGAGACCAGTTCCCCTGGAGAAAATGGATGTTTTGCTGGGTGGACTCTATGGCATTGGGTGGACTCTAGGGCATGAGGTCTCTGCCCTTCCAAGGCTCTATCCCCAAATCTCCAGGAGTTTGCCAACCTAGATGTGGAAACCCCAACAGTCATCCCCTGCTGGTGGCTGGGGGGATCTCGCAATCCTATGGCGATTACAGTGATTTTGCTACTCCACTTCTGGGGGAAACCTGGAAGTGATGGAGGTAGCTCTAGGAATTGCTGGAAACTCTTTGGTTTTGAGCAATTCCTACAGCTGTGCTACGTCATGACCAGGATTTCTACAGAATTAGTACCATAGTATCATTAGTATCATGAGCTGCGGTGGCTCAAGTGGTTAAGACGCTGAACTGCAGGCTGTGGAAGGTCAGTAGTTCAGCAGTTCGAGACCCGAGTGTGCCGCGTGACGGAGTGAGCTCCCGTCTCTAGTTCCAGCTCCTGCCAACCTACCGGTAGCAGTTCGAAAGCAAGAAATTGCAAGTAGATAAATAGGTACCGCTTCGGTGGGAAGGTAACAGCGTTCCGTGCGCCTTGGTGTTTAGCCATGCCGGCCACATGACCACGGAAAACGTCTTCAGACAGCGCTGGCTCTTCGGCTTTGAAACGGAGATGAGCACCGCAACCCTAGAGTCGGACTTGACTGGCGTTCGAGCAAGGGAACCTTTACCTTTACTATCATTAGTATCAGTGATAATATCGAGATAATATCGGAAAGTATGAGGCAGGATCTATCCGCCAATTGGCACTCCAGCTCTGGATGGAGTGCCCTTTCCCCCACCAGAGCCTGATTTTCCCCAACCCCACACATCGCGACCCCCACCCCACTTGCAAAAAGACCCTTTAAAGGGCCGAGTGTGTGGCCCGCAACCACCCCTTTCCCTTCCTCCTTCTAGATTTTAAGGGCCCTCCAGATGGTTGGTGGGCCACGTGGTCCCTGCCCATCAGCTGAAGGCATTTAAGTCGGGCAGTAGGAGAGGGAGAGGGGTGGCTGGGTGGGTGGTCACTCTTGGGGGCAGGGTTTGGGGGCAGGGCTTGGGGCATCCCTGTCCACCCCTGGAACACCCCCCCCCCAATCTCCCTGCCAGAGCAATGAGGGGACCTGGCCACCTCAGGCACCACAGTCTGGATAACATGGCAAGGCCATCTCTCTCTGTCCAAGAGGCACATCCACTCAAACTGGCAAAGGTTGCTTCATGCCATGATTCAAAACCAGGGTCGTGACACGGAGGCTGGCCATGGCAAACCACCTCTGAACATCTCTTGCCTTGAAAACCTCATGAGGGATTTCCATAAGTCAAGTTTGATTTGACAGCGAAAAAAGAGGGGTATGTAACTGGGTATAGGATTGTACTACATATATATATGAACATAAGAGATGCCAATGTTGGATCAGGCCAAAGGCCCATCCAGTCCAACACTCTGTGTCACCCAGTGGCCAAAAATACCAGGTACCATCAGGAGGTCCAGCAGTGGGGCCAGGACATTAGAAGCCCTCCCACTGTTGACCCCCCCCCCCAGCACCAAGATGACAGAGCATCACTTGCCCCAGAGTCCCTATCTATATACCTTGTGGCTATAATCTGGGGTTGTTGTTTTTTTATTTGGTTATGGAGGCTGTCGTTCAAAAGTAGAGTTAGATTAGCGTCACACTTCCTTCAGCCCTACAGTCTATGGTTCTCGTCAACAAACTTTAAAAACCACTTCACTCAGCACATCTTCTACGATTAGGGTCGTCTTCCACGGTAAAACTTGAGGTGTGATCCAGTATGAGGGGGACAAAAAAGCGTGAGAGGCTTATTTTTCCTCAAGCTACTTGTGTTAATCTGTGAGAGAGATAATACAGCGCTAAAAACTGTAAAGGGGAATGTAGAGGGTGTACAACAATCCCAAATTAATTAGCGCTTCGGGAGACAAGGATAAACTACAGGACGTGTTCGTTGTCTCCTAGGTAGGCATCTAAGCATTCCAGATCTAAAGACTGCATGGTTTCGCATCTGAAGACAATTTATTAAACTCCTTTTCTGAGAAATCTTTGATCCCCCCCCCCCCGCTTGACCTCGTTCTTTGAACTTCCAGCACTGTAGTGCTATAAAATGCTTGAGGTATCGTGAATGTCAAGAGAAGCGCTGAAACATTTCCATCACAGCCACATTAAAATGTTACAAAGTGGCTCGTAATACAAGTAAGAAACTCTCCCGCTTTACCTTTCCCCCCAAAAAAAAACATACTTCAAAAATGGGAAATTGGAGCAATTTTGTTTCCAGAGGGAGATGCACCATCAAAAATTAATTCATTTCACCTCAGTCGGGCCGGAAGCCTCTTTGTACATTTTAACCAGCTCCCGTAGCTGTCTGTTTGGAGCCACTTTTTTAAGGTCAGTCGGCTGAATCTTTATCTACACCGAATTGTGGCTCTGAATCCCTTCATTGGGGGGGGGGGGAGATGAAAGCAAATGCAAATTGACCCAAATAAACAAGGGAGCTTTAAACTGCTCTGAGCTCAAGAATAAAAGAAGGGAGATTAAGTCTTTCCTCTGTAGGTACTCAGGTAGAAAATGTTCTCAGAAATTGCCCAAGCTGGTTTCTTCACAGCAATTTCCACCCCCCACCCCCCAGTGAACGTGAGCCAGCCAAAGAGGCTACCATTTGGAGTCAATAGGTTAACCTTTTGATCATGTTTCGAAAACATTCTTCCAATTAATCGGCAGAAGACTTTTCTTTAATTTAAAAGCTATTTTGAATACCAAAAAATTATCTGGTCTGTTCCTAACCTGAGAAGAAATACACACAAACCATTCTCCCCCACAGGAAGTCATGTCACTTTGATGTTTTAAAAAGGGGTCAAGAGGAGATCTAGGGAATTACAGACCAGTTAGCCTAATACTTGTTCCAGGTACATTAGCAGAAACTTGAAGAGAGCATTATAAAGGAGGCCCTTTTGCCAGCCAATGGCTGGCATTTGCAGGGCCACGGAGGACACCATCCAGACACGAGGTGTGACATCAGTTCTGGGGAAAACCAGAAGTGACATCACGGCACTCTAGGAACGACCAGAAACTCTATGGTTTGATTTTACTTCATGTGTACTCAGCCTTTCTTTCTGAGAGGGCCGTGGTGGCTCAGAGGTTAAGATGCTGAGCTGCAGACTGGAAGGTCTGTAACTTGGCAGTTTGAGACCCGAGTGCCGTGTGACGGAGTGAGCTCCCAACTCTGACCCCAGATCCTGCCAACCTAGCAGTTCGAAACCAAGAAATTGCAAGTAGATAAATAGGTACCACTTCCGTGGGAAGGTAACAGCGTTCCATGCGCCTCGGCGTTTAGTCATACCGGCCACATGACCACGGAAATGTCTTCAGACAGTGCTGGCTCTTCGGCTTGGAAACGGAGATGAGCACTGCCCCCTAGAGTCGGATTCGACTAGCTTTCGAGCAAGGGAAACCTTTACCTTTTACCTTCACCTCCCAGATCTTAGTCTAACACTCTAACCACTACACCACACTGGCTGTCACACTGACTCTGGTAAAGCAGCCAAGTTTCAGGCCCAACTTCATTTTTTGGGTTTTCTCCAGAAGCGATGTCATGTCGTCCGCAGTCATGGTGATTTTAAAAAATATTCCTCCCACCACCCAGGCAGTGGGAAATGCAGGCTGCCAGTGGAAGGTATCCCACTGTACTGGGAGACCTGGCATCCTTAGTGATGTTACATGAATGTAGTCTAAAATGCAGTAAATAGACTTTTCTCTTCAGATCTATTTGTTATTCATATGCAAACTAATGCATGCTTAATGAATGAATGGATGATGATTAACCATATTTGCCAGCTGATCCCATGTATGTTTATTCAGAAGCAACTTTAATCGCTCTGAATGGGACTCACTTCCAAACAAATGTGCCCACAAGAGCAGTTTCATATTTCTTTGACCGAGCTAAATAGATGGCACTGCCTTAACCAAACCTTTTAATCACATGTCCTTGAATTTAAGAACATATGAAGAGTCCTGCTGGATCAGACCAGTGGTTCATCTAGACCAGCGCTGTGTCTCACACAGTAGCCAACCAGATCTTCTGGAGGGCCAAGGGTAGGGCATAGAGGCCAAGTCCTTCTCCTGATGTTGCCTTCTGGTATTCAGAGGTTTACTGCCTCTGGATGTGGATGTGCCCCTTATTCATCATGGCTCATAGCCACTGATAGAACTATCATCCATGAATCTGTCTACTCCCCTTTTAAATCCTTCTATGCAAGTGGTTAAGACGCTGAACTGCAGGCTGTGGAAGGTCAGTAGTTCAGCAGTTCGAGACCCGGGTGCTGCATGATGGAGTGAGCTCCCATCTCTAGTTCCAGCTCCTGCCAACCTAGCAGTTCGAAAGCAAGAAATTGCAAGTAGATAAATAGGGACCACTTTGGTGGGAAGGTAACAGCGTTCCGTGCGCCTTGGTGCTTAGTCATGCCGGCCACATGACCACGGAAATGTCTTTGGACAGCGCTGGCTCTTCGGCTTTGAAACGGAGATGAGCACCGCAATCCTAGAATTGGATTCGACTGGCTTTCGAGCAAGGGAACCTTTACCTTTTACTATGCCTGTGGCCATAGCTACATCCTCTGGCAGCGAATTTCACATTTTAATCACTCATTGTGTAAAGACTATTTCCTTCTGTCTATTTCCTTCTGTCTGAACTAGAACCTCGAGTTCAAGTATTTGGGGAGAGAAAGAAAACGTTATCTTTGCCAATTTTCTCCACCCCATGCATAATGTTATAAACCTCTACCATGTCCACCCTTAGTAATCTCTTTTCTAAAATGAAAAGACTCGTCAGTCTTTAGTCAATACAATACCATACAAGAAGCCTTTATTGTCATATGTCAAGTTATCCATACAGACAGTAAACAAATATAGGGGTAACAAGGATAATTTAAATATAAGCAGTCAACCAATTTTCAATTGGTCCTTAGTTACCAAACTTAAAAATAGGGATACTTTTCCAGTTAATTTGGGTAACAAGTTGTTAAGAAGATGGTACACCATCAGAGTGTCCGAATGGCCGGACAGATTGGATAAAATTGAATCTAAAAGATTAGAACGTATATCGGCATACAATAAAGAAGGATATGGGAAATCGAGTCATAGGGAAGGCGCTCCCAACCTCCTAATCATCTTGGTTGTTCTCTGTACATTTCCCAGCACTGCGGTGCCCTTTTGGAGATACAGTGACCAGAACTGTACACAGTATTCCAAAGAGGTCGAACCCTACTTCCATACAGGGGCATCCCACTACCGGCCATTTTATTCTCAATCCCTTTCCTAATAATCCCTGACACAGAGTTTGCCTTTTTCACCACTGCAGTGCACTGGGTTGACACTTTCATTGAGCTATCCACTGCGACCCCAAGATCAGTCTCAGGCAAATCGAGACCCAATTAGCCTATACCTGAAGTTGGGATTTTTTGTCCCAGTGTGTATCACTTTAGGAGCTGCGGTGGCTCAAGTGGTTAAGACGCTGAACTGCGGGCTGTGGAAGGTCAGTAGTTCAGCAGTTCGAGACCCGAGTGTGCCGCATGACCGAGTGAGCCCCCGTCTCTAGTTCCAGCTCCTGCCAACCTAGCAGTTCGAAAGCAAGAAATTGCAAGTAGATAAATAGGTACTACTTTGGTGGGAAGGTAACAGCGTTCCGTGCACCTTGGTGTTTAGTCATGCCGGCCACATGACCATGGAAATGTCTTCGGACAGTGCTGGCTCTTCGGCTTTGAAACGGAGATGCGCACCACAACCCTAGAGTAGGACTCGACTGGCTTTCAAGCAAGGGAACCTTTACCTTTTTAAAAATTTATTTAAAAGGTTTTATTTCCTCCCCTAAAAAGGAGAGAGATTTCGCTTAATGGAAAAAGGGAGGGTATATAGAGGGGTCAAGAAAAGCTGAGTGATGTTATAACTGGTATATAAATCTGTTAGTAATATTAAAAAAAAATCTTCTTTGGCTTCTTCAGTGTGTTGTCGAACTTCTTTCTTCAATCCAGTTGTAGATATATCTGTTAGTATATTAGTAATGTCCCAATGGTGCTTTGTTAATAAAATCTTTTCAAATACAGCTGCGGTGGCTCAAGTGGTTAAGATGCTGAACTGCGGGCTGTGGAAGGTCAGTAGTTCAGCAGTTCGAGACCCAAGTGCCGCATGACCAAGTGAGCTCCCGTCTCTAGTTCCAGCTCCTGCCAAACTAGCAGTTCGAAAGCAAGAAATTGCAGGTAGATAAATAGGTACCACTTTGGTGGGAAGGTAACAATGTTCCGTGCGCCTTGGTGTTTAGTCATGTGCTGGCCACATGACCACGGAAACGTCTTCAGATAGCGCTGGCTCTTCGGCTTTAAAACTGAGATGAGCACTGCAACCCTAGAGTCGGATTCGACTGGCTTTCGAGCAAGGGAACCTTTACCTTTACCTATATCACCTTGCACTTACCAACATTGAACTTCATTTGTCACATTGTTTGTCCACTCATCCAATTTGTGGACCTCTTCACAGTCATCCTTGGCTTCCATCATTCTAAATAGTTTGATTGGCCACATGTACCTGTTTCTTCATGTCACTCATTTGTATTGTATTTAAGGTATTTGACTCATTTATACCCTGCTTTTCACCCCACTGGGGAACCCAAAGCAGCTTCCATCATTCTCCTTCCCTCCATTTTATCCTCACAGAAACCCTAGCAGGGCTCTTTTTGTAGCAGGAACTCCTGTAAGAAGAGCTCTGTAAGCTCTTGGAGGATTGGCTACATCAGGTGTGAGTTGCCTAATATTCAAAGGAGTTCCCGCTACAAAGAAAGCCCTGCTGGCAGGCTAAAGTGACAGTGTTCCCTCTAAGCTGAGTTAGTGTGAGCTAGCTCACAGGTTTTTTTAGCCTCCAGCTCACACGTTTTTGTCTGAGCTCTGGAAATATGGCTCCAGAGCAAACTGATTTATGCAGCATCCAGATCGCTCACTCCCAACTTTAGTGCCAGTAGTTCACAAAGTAGAATTCTTGCCCACAAGACTCCACAGCTTAGAGGGAGCACTGGTGACGGACCTGGGGTCACTCAGTGAGCTTCCGTGGCACAAGTAGGGATTCAAACCTGAGACTCCTGGATACTAGCCCAGCACTTGTAGCCTGTCATATCCTTTAACTTGAAACCTTCACAGCTGGCATCATAACCAATACTCCATCTAAGCTATGTGAGCAAAAATCCTGCTTTGTGAGCAACTGGCATTCAAGTTGTGAGCGAGCGAATTGGCTACGGCATAAATTAGTTTGCTCTGGAGCCATCCTCCTGAGCAAAGACAAAAATGTGTGAGCTGGAGGCTAAAAAATTGTGAGCTAGCTCACACTAACTCAGTTTAGAGGGAACATAGGTCATACAAAATCTTTAATTTAAAGTTTTGGGCTTGAAAGCTGTGTTTGTTGATCAAAACCTCTTTAGATGTTTCACTGGTCTTTGCTGGCGGCATCATCAGTAAGAGAGCCAGTTTGGTGTAGTGGTTAGGAGTGCGGACTCTAACCTGGGAGGATCAGGTTTGATTCCACACGCCTCCACATGCAGCTGCTGGTGTGACCTTGGGTCAGTTACAAGTTCTTTCAAAGCTGTTCCATGGAGCAGTTCTCAAAAAAGGTCTCTCAGCCCCACCCATGTCACAGGGTGTCTGTTGTGGGGGAGGGGGAGGGAAAGGAGTTTTTCAGCCACTTTGAGACTCCTTTGGGTAGTGAAGGGTGGGGTATAAATCCAATCTCTTCTTCTTCTCCTACCCCACAGGGTGTCTGTTGTGGGGAGGGAAAGGAGTTTGTAAGCCGCTCTGAGACTCCTTTGGGTAGTGAAGGGTGGGGTATAAATCCAGTCTCCTCCTCTTCCTCCTCCTCCTCTTCTTCTTCTTTCCCACGCTTTACTGATAGAATATCCTTTCTCCCGATTGATGCTATTAGGGTGCTGTTCTAGCTCAATAGACATAGTCATATCCTTCTCCTCAATGTTACCTTACCTACATGTGCACATGTACACCAATAGGTAATTATGGAGACACGTAGAGTCCTATGGATATGTCTGCATTCAGTCTTTTTAGGTGGTGGTACAGAAGAGGAAGAGATTGGATTTATACCCCGCCCTTCACTACCTGGAGTCTCAGAGCGGCTTACAATTTCCTTTCCCTCCCCCTCCCCACAACAGACACCCAGTGAAGTAGGTGGGGCTGAGAGAGCTCTTCTGAGAACTGCTCTTGAGAGAACAGCTCTGAGAGAACCTGTCACTGACCCAAGGTCATACCAGGAGCTGCATGTGGAAGAGTGAGGAATCAAACCTGGTTCTCCCAGTTTAGAGTCCGTGCTCCTAATCACTACACCAAACTGGCTCTCGCCAGTGTAATGATGCACACCAGCACGCCTGCCTTTTGGAAAAATATATTCTGCACATGGTGTTACAGCCTTACATACAAGATAGTTTCATTGTGTCTGATGAAGTGTGCATGCACACGGAAGCTTACACCTTGAATAAGACTTTGTTGGTCTGAAAGGTGCCACTGGACTCGAACTTTGTTCAGAGTATAGCCATGTTGCTTTGCAGGAGAAGAACAGACTTCAAGTCCAGTGGCACCGTAGAGGCTTACACCATTCTCGGGGTATAACCATGCATACCAGCACCTCACATCTGGACTCGGCAGTATTCAAAACTGCCATGTGCTGACTGGTAATATACAAATATACGCAAATGGACAGAAAGCTGCTGCAACTTGCCCACGCACAGTTCCCCCAAATGGCAGAAATTCTGAGGAGGTGAAAACGTCTACGATCATTTGAGAGATACATTCCTGGAGTACAGTTTGCCAGTAGACACTGGGGCAATATTTTCTGTCTTTTCAAACCTTTACAAAGGAGAGAGGCAAAAACAAAACCTGGATAAAGACGAGTAATTAATAAATATGAGTCAAGAGTAAGTACTACATGGGATTCACTGCCGCAGGAAGTGGCGGCGGTACAAGCATAGACTGATTCAAGAGGGGATTGGATAAGCACATGGAGCAGAGGTCCATCACTCTGGGGCAGAACAAAGTTTGAGTCCAGTGGTACCTTTAAGAACAACAAACTTTAATTCTGGGTATTTTGTCCTGACAGAAAGCTTATGCCCAGAATTAAACTTTGTTGGTCTTAAAGGTGCCACTGGCCTCTGTTGGGTATTACAAGTTGAAAACACTCAGTAAATCTGTTTGTTTATGTTATTCACAGGAAGTCACATGTTTCTCATGTAACCAATATTCTTTAGATGTAGAAAGCCCGGGAATTTTCTCCCTGATCTAGGGATTTGATTGGGACTAAAGTGTCAAGGCGTATTACCATTTTATGGCTTCTCTTCCCGTCTTTGTTTGGTGTTCTGAAGAAGAAGAAGAAGAGCAGCCATAATCTCTCTTCTAGTTTTGTCTTTGTAGTGTAAGGATGTAGCCGATTATGCTCTGTTGTTATTTTTATCCCAGTTACCCTTCCCATGCTAGAATTTAGTAAAAACTTTATATTTTAATCACACATGGACTCTCAGTCTGAATTATTTTACTCTGGCTCTGCTGGACTATCTCTGCTAAATACCATTTTTTCTATATCTCACTATCACTCAACAGCCTCACACTTTGTTCTGTTGCTTCAGACCAGCACAGCTACTCGCCTGAATCTATGTCTGGGGCAGTGATGCTCTGTATTATTGGTGCTTGGGGGGGGGGTCAACAGTGGGAGGGCTCCAGGAGTTCTGGCCTCACTGGTGGACCTCCTGATGGCACCTGGTATTTTTGGCCAGTGTTGGACTGGATGGGCCATTGGCTTGATCCAACATGGCTTCTCTTATGTTTTTATGAGAAAAATTATTTTCTTTCTTTTCATTACATCTGAAGGAGTGAGAAATGCTGTTAGTCATTAAGATGTCACAGGAGTTCTGCTTAAAAAAACAAAACCCTGAAAGCCTATAACATTTATTCCCTCTATTCCTGGACTTTAGACAAATAAGTGCTTTGCTTTATGCAGAAAATTCACACAATTTCTATATTGGCATGAATTGTTCGTAAGATTCGTTTGGAGAAAGCCTTTATAGTGCTGATTTTGCTTTAATGGCTGGGAGAAATTGACACCTTCCGTAATCTTCCAAGACAGCAGCACATCTCCATCATTTTCTCACTAGAACTTTCAAAATTAGTAGCTAAAGCTCTCGGCCAACAGAAATTCAACCCCATACAGAGAAATGGCAGTTCAGTGCAGAGGCTACCACAAATGCCACCGCTATAATTGTATTCTTTGACCAATGACCAAATTCTCCTATTGAGAATATAACCCCCAATCATGAACAGTCCTTTAGGATCCTGAGAGATAGTCATCATTATATCATCGGAGTACGGCAAATTAGAATTGCGGAGCCCCTAAAGCCAGGAAGGAAAAGTGACTTTTGATGAATAAGAACCACCTTTATTAACATACCCAGTAAAAAGATTTGTGATAACCTTATCATGCACTCCCGGGGATACCAAAATAGGCAGGACATTATCCGAGCTGCTTTCTGACCCTGTTTGTATTTCTTTAATGTGACCTCCCAGACTGACTCCATCCTGACGGATTTATAGCCGCAAATAATTCGTTAGAACATTCTACCAGGAGCTAGAAGGTGAGTGATAAATCTCCACCCCACTAGAGGCCTTATTATGTGAATGAGCTCGAATAAATCAGGGGGGCTCTTCAGCCTGATGGAAGGCCGGTATTTTAAGTTTAATGGAAGCTGCAGTACTGTAGATTTTGTAAAATCTCTTTAATGCTGGTGTTTTACAGAGATAACTCACCTCCACTGTTTATGAGTGCTTCTGGACCCGGAGTCACTCTCAGAAGGCCAAGTGATGATGTTGGACGGGAGTAAAACTCAGCTATAGCTTAGGCAGGTTCTCTAATAACACTCCCCACCACCTCACTTCCTGCCCTACAGTCACATCAGCTAGGAGATGACTTAGGCTGATTTTGCATCCATCTGTTTCCCTGCATTTCCACATCAGGACGTTAATCTCCCTCTACCCTCCATGCCGCTTTCACTTTTTTTGTTCATTGGGTTTTATGGTACCTTCTGCATAGATTTATGGTCATTCAGGAGTGACTTCGCAGTCAGTTGCCCCGGGGTATCTGAATGTGGTTTTGAGTGGCACCTTTTCCTTACTCTGCTTATGATTCAAAGTGAACAATAACCAGACAACTTGAAGTGGCTTCATTGAGCTTCATCAGTTCCCCCCACCCCTATTTCTGCCTCTGTATTTATCACCTCGCCATGAATGACTTGGCTCAGTCAGGTGCAATTCACCATCTCCTATGCTGCTAAGGACCACTGAGGCAAGTACTGACACAGGAAAATCTGCATACCAATGCAGGAGTGAGTGCTGAAAGCAAAATAGATGGCAAGCTGACCCGGGAGTTAATGGGTAGTCAATGCAGAAACCAGGATCCGAGGCAATGCAATGAAAACAGATATTCCGAGGCAAGGGGGAATCAGGTCGACTGCTGATAAAATGTGGAGCAAATGCCAGATGCAGGATGGACCAATATCACAAGTCACTCCTCAAGAATCCTTTAAAAACTTTGTAACTCTGAAACTGAAGCTGATGGTAGCCAACTCCTGATTGGGAAATTTCTGGAGATTTAGGGGCAGGGCATGGGGAGGGCAGAGTTTAGGGAGGAGTATGATGTGAGTTAGGGTTCCCAATCCCCAGGCAGTGGCTGGAGATCTCTTGGTATTAGAACTGATCTTCAGGCAACAGAGATCAATACCGCTGGAGAAAATGGCTGCTTTGGAGGAAGGTGGACTCTATGACATTACATCCGGCTGAAGTCCCTCCCCCCCAAACCCAACCATCCCCAGGTTCCACCCCCAAAACCTCCAGGTATTTCTCAACCCAGAACTAGCAACCCTAATGCGATGCCATGGAGTCCACCATGCAAACTTGCCATTTCTTCCAGGGAAGCAAATCTCTGGAGTATGGAGATCAGTTGTGATTCTAAGAGACTTCCACGCCCTCTTGGAAGTGAGAAACCCCCCCTGTGGACTGCACAATTCCCTCCTGCCTTGGTGGGGATTTGTGTAGCCCTGCATGACCCGGGATGGCTGTCCAACTGGACAACTTTGAATAACGTTTTCAAGGTGAGAATCAACCTGCACGTGCCGATTTTGATGTGGCAACTAAGACAAACCAATTTTTAATTTGGCTCTGGACAGGAATGCACTCTGGTTCCCAGAATGCTCAGGAATAAAGCAGCGTTTAATTGGAGGAATGTCAGTCTTGAAAACAATCAGAACAAGATGGCAACTAAAACCAAGGCAACAACTCCAAAGCAGTCTGTAGTGCCTCCTACAGGATGTTAGTTAGATAATCAATTACTGTGGGCAGGGGGAGGCTGAGATGGTTGAATGTTCCCCAAAGGCCTGGCAGAACAGCTCCATTTTACAGGCCCCGTGGAACTGTAATGCCCCACAGGGCTAGGGTTCCCAGGTCTGGGCTGGAAAATACGTGGAGACTTTGGGGGCGGATCCACGAGAGGGTGGGTTTTGGGAAGGGGAGGGGCCTCCGCATGCCAAAATGCCATAGAGTTCACCCTTCAACGCAGCCATTTTCTCCAGGGGAGCTGATCTCTGTCAGCTGGAGATCAGTTATAAAAGCAGAAGATCCCCAGGCCCCACCTGGAGGCTGGCAAGGCTAATACAAATCGGTAAAGCAGTCTTTTTATTTATTTATTTATTTTCCTTTCCGAGTAAAGGTTTATATAACCTATCATTTTAAGGTAACGTAAAATGGAGTCTTTGGGGGGAAAGAAACATAGTGGTATAAACGTCAAACAATCTCAAGAATCGCGGCCAAAAAAATAACAATAATAATGCAGCCTTGCTGTGGAACAACTTTCCTCAATGAATGTCACTTAAAAGCAGGTATAACGCTGCCAAATAAATCAAAGGTAAGAATAGCCGATCCGCCTGATTCCTTGAGTGGTACATCATTATCGAAATTGTCAGTTCAAAACCACAAACCAATGTCAGAGCTGCCATTCTAATAAAATAAATGCTTTGACAGGAATATACAATGCCCCAAATTGGGCCAATAGCTTCACAGCAGGGTATTCATTTACTGCTGATTCCTTGCCTGTTGGGAGAAATAGCAAATGTACCGAGAACATTGGTCGTGGCCGAACATGTCCCTGGCCTGTTTTTTGGGAGTTGCATTAACCTCTTGCTGCCTCCCTGCTGGGAATGATCAACTGAATCATCCCTTTCTGCAGATTGTCCAGGTTTTAACTCATATAAATTAGGACACACTGATTTTTCACCCTGCCCCAGGTCTCCCTGTTCCCCCACCCTGCACTATTATGCATTTCTACAGGCTCTACTGTACTATTGAACTCCGGTCCAATTTGTTAGCTGTTGTAGATTTTCCGGGCTGTGTGGCTGTGGTCTTGGCATTGTAGGACCTGATGTTTCGCCAGTAGCTGTGACTAGCATCCTCAGAGGTATAACACAGAAAGATGGAGTACTCTCTGTGTCAAGGTGAGAAGGAAAATGGTAGGTAGGTAATTTATATCTACTCAGGAAGGTGGGGTAGGGCTGAGTCATTATCTTGTAGGAGTTCCCCAGGCTGTGAAACATGCTAATGGAAGAGCTTTCCTGAGGAGGTTCTTTTGTACATGGATTGTTTCCTGAGGAGGTTTCCTGTTTCCTGAGGAGGTTCTTTTTCATGTGGATTCTAATCTTATCTGTAGTGCTGTTGTCAGATGTAAAGCCTTTTGTGTTTTTCAGGGCAGGACACAGAAAGTACTCCGTCTTTAAGTATTAAAACTGTGCGCAGCCCAGTCACAGCTACTGGCAAAACGTCAGGTCCTGCAATGCCAAGACCACGGCCACACAACCTGGAAAATCTATGACAGCTAATGAACTCTGGCCGTGAAAGCCTTCGACAACATTTTGGGCCAATTTCTTTGGCATCTGCAATACCCTGCCCTGTATTATTCCGGAGCCAAGATATTGTTCTTTTAGTCAAAGGTAGGAGAAAAGCAGAATTCTCGTCCCATATAAATAAACAGGAGGGTTAATGGTACGCCCTGACCTGGATAGCCCAGGTTAGCCCAATCTCGCCAGCTCTTGGGAGCTAAGCAGAGTTGGCCCTGGTTAGTTTGGTTAGAGCATGGTTGGTGTAGTGGTTAGAAGCGCAGGCTCTAATCTGGGAGAACCGAGTTTGATTCCCCACTCCTCCACATGCAGCTGCTGGTGTGGCCTTGGGTCAGTCACAAGTTCTCTCAGAGCTGTTCTCTCAAGAGCAGAGGTCGATTCGGGGGGATCGCGGGGGATCGCAGTTCCCCTGGGTGAGGTGTGGGGGGCGGGGTACACGACAAAGCCCCGCCCCCTGCTTCTAGCCGCCCGGCTTCCAGCCCACATTCAGCCAGGAGGAGGCAGGAGAAGAGGGAGGGTAAGTTGCTTCCTCCCCGCCTCTCCCCATCCCTGCCTGCCTGTTTAGTCAAAGGTAGGAGAAAAGCAGAATTCTCGTCTCATATAAATAAACAGGAGGGCTAATGGCTCCTTGCCCTGACCTGGATAGCCCAGGTTAGCCCAATCTCGCTAGCTCTTGGGAGCTAAGCAGAGTTGGCCCTGGTTAGTTTGGTTAGAGCCAGGTTGGTGTAGTGGTTAGACTTTAATCTGGGAGAACCGAGTTTGATTCCCCACTCCTCCACATGCAGCTGCTGGTGTGGCCTTGGGTCAGTCACAAGTTCTCTCAGAGCTGTTCTCTCAAGAGTAGTTCTTGAAAGAGCTCTCTCAGCCCCGCCTACCTCACCTGGTGTCTGTTGTGGGGAGGGGAAGGGGAAGGAGATTGTAAGCTGCTCTGAGACTCCTTCGGGTAGTGAAGGGTGGGGTATGAATCCAATCTCTTCTTTTTAGGATTTGGATGGGAGACTGCCAAGGAACCCCAGGGTTGCGATGCAGAGGTAGGCAGCTGCAAACCATCTCTGAATGTCTCTTGCCTTGAAAACCCCACTAGGGGTCACCTTGACAGCAAAAAAAATGAGTGGTGCCTTTAAAGATGAACATGGTTTCATTCTAGCAGGTAATTAGGGTGTCCAGCCTCCGGGTGGTGTTGGGAGATCTCCTAGGATTGCAACAGATCTCCAGGCAACAGAGATAAGTTCACTTGGACAAATTGACCACTTCGGGAGGTGGATTCTATGGCATTATACTCCACTGAAGCCCCTCCCGTCCCCAAGCCTCTGCCTCCTCAAGCTCCACCTCACAAAATCTCTAGGTGTTTCCCAACCCAGAGCTGGCGACCCTTCTGGGGAATGGAGTCCATCAAACACAGGTTATGAAATGGAACCGATGCAGCAATATGGGAGGAAACGAGAGCTACAAATTGATGCAAAAAAGGTACTTTTGCACACTGCAGGGGTGAGGCTCGGAGAGATTTATCCGACCAAAAGGTCATGAATTTTGCCCTGTTCGTGTTTTGCAAACCGAATTTCATGACGAGTCTACCATCACGAACTTCCGTGAACTTTTAAAGCAGTTTGTGGCAGTTCATGGTGGTTTGTGAACAAAGCAGGGGTTTAAGGGTACTCCAAGTCCCTTTAAACTCCTGCTTTCTGTTCCCTGTGAAAGCCTTAAAAACAACTAAACAGCAGGAACTGCAGAAGGCAGCCCACATTTTTCCAGTTTGTGCCCATCCCTGAATATGTGGTTGAAAGGTCTGCTGTTGGCTTTATGCTGCCAGTGCTGCCAAATGGGCATGCATTTTTAATGCAATTGAATGGCAAAGGAATTAATCAGAACCAACACTCACGAAACTGATCCCAAAGACCTTCCTGTACCGCTGCAAATAGGAGCTTTAAAATCTGTCATTCCTGCACAGCAGAAACACTTCTCTGAACACAGTAATAAATGGTGCATGTTACTGGTATTAGCAGGTACCAGCATTAGTATTAGCATTAGCATGTACTAGTATTAGCATTCATGCAGCAGAACATTTGTGTCAACAGCTGCAAGAGTCCTCGTCCCAAGGCTAGTGGTTCAATTATGCTATCCGCATCGTATGATCTTTTTCCCTTTTAAGATATTTGCATGACTTACCTCTTTACTTTTAATGAAGTAAGATATAGTATGTAAGGAGTCAAATCTAAAGGACAAGGAGCCGGCCCACCGAAAGGATTGTTTGGACTGGTGGATTGCTGTACCCGGTAAGGAGGGAGGGGAAATCTAATTTGTTTGTACATCAGATCATATCATTAGAAGCAATTTACCAGCCCTTTTGTATTTTGGAGGAAAGTTTCAACGGGAGTTGGGCAAGACGGGGAAATGATAACACGGTGGCAATTTCCCGAGTGCCTGTAAATAACAAACATTGTTAACCAATGAAAGATGGAGGTCAATGGGCCATGGAGTCATTAGATTATTTAATGATGTGCTTTGGGTTACAAGGGGGTCGAGAGCGCTAATGACATTCTATGCTTCCCCGGCTGGAAATGGCCTCTGCAAGCAGAGATAAGCATTGCCGGCTTAGAATTGCGGCACAACAGCCAATCGCCCAAATGAGAAAATTTCACTTGAGTGGTGTTTAATGCTCTTACTTATCCCAGCCGTCCATGAAAAAGGGAACTTTCAGTGACTTGCCAGCCAGGAAAACATCTGCTGAAAGGACAGGGTTTAATAGCGGGTGAAATCTCTCCCCGTGACTCACGTTGGAATGGACTCAGCTAAAGCACACTATTTTCCTTTGGAGGAAAAAAATCCCACAGACATATTATATGAAAGGAGGAGCCACAAGAATGGAGGGATCCTGTTTCCTCTCTCCTTGCTGCCCTGCGTCTGACTTCTCTCCTGCCTTTCAAATTTCTGCCTCTTGCTCACCCATCATTACCTCCAGTTCGCTTGCTTTGACCCATCAGTTTCCCCCGCAAGTGCTGTCAACTCCAGAATGGGAAATTCCTGTGTGTGTGTAAAGTGCCATTAAGTTGCAGTCAATTTATGGCGACCCCGGCAAGGAGCTTTCCTAGCAAGCAAGAAGCAGAGGTGGCTTGCCCTTGCCGTCCTCTGCAGAGCCTTCCTTGGTGGCCTCCATTCCAAGTACCAGACCCTGCTTAGCCTCCAAGATCTGACTAGATCAGGCTATACCATGCTGCCTTCCCTCCCCGTCGAATTCTTAATTCTGAGTAGGTGCAGTAGACTTGCTATGACAGACCCCTGTCTCTTCTCCAACACCCAGGCAGATTTTCCTGCCAAAAATATTTTTAGCCCCCCTCAGTGACTGAGCCGCCCTTCAGTAGTGTGTATTCCTTCTTTATTTTATAAGCTTGTACTGTCCCACCCTGTCATAGATATTAGTTCAGGCTTATGACCCAGCACGGGAACCAGAGGGAATACAGGAGCTGTCTTGTTTTAAAATACCCTCATGAAATGGCACGTGAGGCAAAATTAACATTCAAAACAGAATAAAGATTTTAATAAACAGGTAGGGAATACATAAATATGAGATAAAACTTTCTAATATAGAGAGAGAATTGAGGCTTTTGAACATTCAAGAGAATGTTGTTGAAGCTTAATTTCCGAGTTTCAAGTTCTTTTCAGTGAGAAGCTTTTGCTTATTATATATTTCATCTGTTACACAGAATCTTGAATAGAGTTTCTTAGATACTAGCTTTGTCTTAGTGCTTCTTGGTTTCTCCCATCAAAGATCTAGGTTTTCCCTTCAGATATTACAGTTTTTCACTAACTCCTGTGATGTCTAAGCTTCTCCCGTTTACCACAGACCGGGGTTCTCTTCCCAACCCCTTCCTACTAGCAGGAAGTTATTCCCTTTGTCCCTAAAAAGCAATAACTCCTTTTACTATTTGGCTTTTATGGGACTTCTCTCTAACTACCCAGATCTTCTGGCGAACCCTTCTCCAGTATCCTTTGCCTGTATAAGGCTGTTCTATAGCTTTCCTGACTGAGAATTTGAATTCTCCCTCAGAGCAGTTCTAATATATTCAAGACAATATGGTCCTTATTGTTCTCTCTGTAGAAGTACTCTTCTGACAATTCCCTGACAGAAATCACTGACTCCCAAAGTCTCTTCCCTCTGAAGCTAAACCCTCTGGCTACTGATCCAGATGTTAGATTTCATACAAAGACCAAAAGGTGAAAGACCCTTTTCCCCAGGGGTCCTTTCGTAGAAAAAGAGGTGCTGGAGCTCATTAGCATAACTAATTAGCATAACTCATTTGCATATGCCACACCCCCTGACATCACCGGAAGTGTGTCAGAAGGCAACACCCACCGCTCAGGCTCCACTGGACTGTTTTGGATTGCTAGCTATTGGGGGGGGGGGACGTGCAGATCTGTCCTTGCAGAGGAGAGAGAGCTTGTGCCTGAATAAAACTTGGTCTTAAAGGTGCCACTGGACTGTTTTGGGCCGGGGGGCCGGGGGGGGGGGCTCTGCAACTTACCTGGCTGCTTCTTGCTCTGACTGAGGGCTGCTGGGAGCAGGGGGTGGGGCTTGCTGCATGTGCCCGCCCCCTGGGCTCTTCACTGCCAGAGCTCCGCTCCTGTGCACTCCTGCAGGAAATGACCCCTATTTTTCCCTCCAGATCAGCTGTTTTATTTCCTCTTTCAGCTGATGTTGGCCAATCAGAGATCAAGCAGAGCAGCCAATCACCTAAGCTCTTCTCTCCAGGGGAGATTAACTCTTGAACTCCCTGACTCTCTGACACAAGCAGCATTGTCTTTGCAATCCATCACACATGTACAGGAGGAATACTGGTTTGGCTCTCTCTGCCCTGCACCCTGGACCCCTGGGGCATGCCTGTGGCCCTCTTAACTCTTCTGGTGCCCTCCACAGTCCTGGTGCCTTAGGTGACAGTAGACAGGCTGACCTAGGTGATCACCTGCCTCCAGTTTCTCCTGTACTCCTGCTTCTGGACCTGACTTCAGCTTCCCCTTCACTCTTGTAACAGCTGCTGTATTTTTATGCAGCTGCAAACACCTGGTGGACTGCAGGAGGGCCTCCTAGACTGGCACTTATAATGGGAAAAATAACCCATACATCACTAAGGGATGGTGAATGCCACCTATACCCAAGTTGCAGCTCAACCAGAGTGGCTGGGCCACAACACGGGTTTGTTTTCTCATTCTATACAGGGTGAATAAATTATTGGGTTCTTTGGTTACTACAACAGAGTTTGCCCAGGAGCATAATATTAAGTGCAGTAAATAAATCTCCCAAGGAGTATATTGCAAAAGGGAAACTTCCAGTTGTTCCAATAGGTTCAGTTCACATTCAGGTTGCAGTCGAAAGGTAGAGTTGCCATCCCCCCCCCCCGATGGGGGCAGGGGGTTACCCACTTTCCAGGTCCCCATTCTGCTGACACTCAGCTGGCCAGCAGGGGGAGCCCTGCCCCTGAGCAGCCCTGTCCACGCCAATGTGTGCGATGACATCACTCAGAGGGCACATGGGGGGGGCGCTCTAGCATCTGAGAAAAAAACTCTATGGTTACCTGTGTGATGATGTCACCTCTGGGACTCAAGGACAGCGGGCTGGAGCCCCCCGCTGGCAACTGGTAAGGACCTGGCTACCCTATCAAAAGGAGAGAGAGAGAGAGAAGCCTAACATAAGGTGTACAACTGGCCAGCTAAGTCTGGCATCACGAGCATGGAAATATGAAGGTATTGTTTGTACAGGAGAGACCTGTAGAGATGTGTGACTCCATGAAGAGCCATGCAGAGAATGGTGGAGAAGAAAGAAGACACAGAGAGAGGACGGGTCAGAGGGCAGCTCCCGAGAGAGAGAGAGACATCCCATTTAAGGAGATAATGTTTATACACACTTGGAGTGATGCAGCACACACACACACACTCAATGTCCAGGCATGCTGAGTCGCTCCCTCCAGCAGAAACGACCTGTTTCAAAAGGTTGTGGTGGAAATAAACAAGGTAAGGATTGCCAAGGACTTTGTCATCTGAAAAGTCTACATTCAGAATGAAGTCTAAGGCTGTAAAGTGGCCCTCACGAGAGGCTCTTCCGCAACTCATCCTTTCGCGCACGTTAAATGTTATGTCCGCTGACCGCCACTAGGCGACAGCGACGTTCACCAGAGCTTGACTCTCAAGAGACAATGGGGACTAGGATCCTGAAACCTCAAGCGCTCACCAATAGGGACTTTGGCAGGAAGTTTAAACCCACCAATGGGACCTAGGGGGGGTCCACAGGGACTGTATATAGTTGGCCGCCTGGCCGGTATTCTCTGTTCTTTTGGGTACCAGTAAACTATGATCTGATAATCACGCTGTTTCCCGATTCTTCAGTGCGTTGAACCCACTACGCAACATTAAACATCTGCGTGCACAACAAAGAACACGACGGAAAAGTCAGAGGCCAGAAAGTGAAATTGTGTTCCAGTCCACAGTCATAAAAACAATCATAATCTGGAAAAATGCGGGAAACGGAATTAGGATGCAAGCTGGCAGACAGTCTCGATCCCCACAGAAAATGAAATCCAGCCGCATATTTGGAGTTCTTCCCCACCTCCCCACACATCCCATCATCGACGGGGCCACGGCGAGCCAGACCTTTATCATGCAAGCACAGATCTTCTCAAAAGACCGGGATGCTTCAGTACTTGTGAGGGAGCACTCAGAATCCGAATGCTCGTGGGCAATGCGCACCACATGATGCTGCATGCACTAGAAGGTTTCCACGGTGTCCTGAGAGGCTGGCTCTTGTACAGTGAACATCCAACCTGTCCTTATTTATTCTACTAGGCTTTTGGCCCTCCCTCCCCCTGCAAGCAGTCTCAGGGTGGGTTACAACAGCATAAACGCAGCATAATACCAATCATTAAAATGTAATAATTTGAAATCAATCACAGTTTACGCTACTGATAGTCCACTATCAATAGGGTTGCCGGCAATGTTCCCTCTAAGCTGTGGAGTCTTGTGAGCAAAAATTCTACTTTGTGAGCTACCGGCATTAAAGTTGTGAGCTGCATACATTAATTTGCTGTGGAGCCCTCCTTCCTGAGCTAAGACAAAAATGTGTGAGCCGGAGGCTAAAAAACGGTGAGCTGGCTCACACTAACTCGGCTTAGAGGGAACACTCCCGAGAGCAGCCACCCGCCTGGCCACCCCTCTCCCTCCCCTCCTGCCCAATTTAAAGGGCTTCAGCTGGTCGGCAGGGACCATGTGGCTCATTCACCAGCTGGATGTCCCTTTAAATCTGGAAGGAGGGGGTGGTCGCCGGCGCAGGCTCCGCATGTAAAACGATGCTTTTAAGGACTGCTCCCTCCTGTTGTATTTACAGGGCCGTCCAGCTGGTCAGCAGGCCACGTGGTCCCCACCAACCAGTTGAAGCCCTTTAAACCGGGCAAGAGAGGAGGGAGAGGGGTGGCCGGATGGGTGGTCACTCTTGTGGTGGGACTTGGGGCATCCCCACCCACCCCTATAATGACCCCCCAATCCACCCCTGGAATACCCCCCAAATCCCCCACCAGAGCATGGAGGGGACCTGGCAACCCTAACTATCGATGGCACTAATGATACATCTACCCCAGGGCTCCCTATGTGTGGACTGATAGACATAGCTAATCTGAGAGGGGGCGGGCAGATGAGATTAGTGCCAGATGGAACAATGCAGATGGAATAGTGCAAGCAAAAAGCAAATCAGAGAAGGGGAGGCCAATCCAATCGAAGTGCCTGCTGCCTCAAACATAGGCATGGCGGAAAATCTTGATTTTACATGCCCTGCGGAGCTGCCTTAAGTACCACAGGGCCCAGATCTCACTTGGGAGGCAGTTCTACCAGGCAGCAGGCAAAGCTAAAAAAACCCTCTGGCCCTGGTTGAGGCTAGGCGGACTTCCTTCAGGCCAGGGATCACTGGTATGTGTTGGTATGTAGAGCATAATGCCCTTTGGGGGGTGTATTGGGAGAGACGGCCCTGAAGGTATGTTGGTTCCAGACTGCAGAGGGCTTTAAAGGCGTCACAGGGATGGTTGAATGGTCCAGGGACTGAAGCATGTTAAGGACATCAGTACTAGCTACACATGCTCCATAGGCATCTGGGGCCTTGCCCAAGAACATTAAGTTCCCTCTATCTTTGTCCTACAGTGCCAGTTAGCATCCAAATGGCTTTGCCCATCCTTAATGATGAGCACTTTTTCAAAACTCACAGTCTTGCTTAAAATCGTTTTGAAACAATGCATCAAATATCATCTGCCTCTGTCTTCCATGGAGGCTTCTCTGACATCATCTTGAACGGAGCTCATCACAAAAATCAATGTCTCCGCACGAAACGCGGAAAGCCTCAAAGGGGAATGCCCAAATCTGTTTGCCCTCTTTTGTATTCAGGACTGGTTTTTAATGTCCTCTTTCCTGTTGCTCATTTTGAAAAAGGAAAAATTGGCATTGCTGTGACTCTGCGGAAGCAATTATGCACAATCTTCGTTCCTGTGGCCACCGCGCTGACTAATTGGTTCAGAGTTTTGGGCAAAGTTTTTTTAAAAAAAAATCATTTGTTTTTGCCAGATTCTGTGAGCAATGCCCGCCACTCCCCCCCCCCCAAATATATTTGATCAAGTCACAGAATGGAAGACAAAAATCTGTAAGAACAACTTCCAATTTTGCCCAATTAACTTGATACAGATAGATCTTCACGATCGAGTCTTATCACAATTGTTTACCGAAGAGATTTCCAAACGAGCTGGTGGCCCAGTTTAAGAGCCAATTCCTTTACGGTGTCTGTTATGGCAGGCTTGGACCAACTGTGAGCTGGGGGAAAGTACCCGTGTTTCTTATAGCACCATCCAAACTATCCCCCCATTCCATTGCGTTATCCTTGCAAAGATTCACTCCACCTTCATTCCGATGGAGTATTTCTAAAGTTAATCCCTGAATCATGGCTTATTCTGTTTGCCACCCCTTTTTGAGCTCCTATTATATCTTCCTTTTATGCAGGGCTCTTTTTGTAGAAAAAGCCCAGCAGGAACTCATTAGCATAATAGACCACACCCAACAGCAGAAACTCATTAGCATATTAGGCCACACCCCCATGTTACCGGAAGTGTGCTCATCCAGCCACACCCACCTTTTGCTTCTTATTCTGTTTACCTTGTTTGTTGTCAAAGCCCAGGGCTTTTTTTGTAGCAGGAACTCCTTTGCATGTTAGGCCACACACCCCTAATGTAGCCAATCCTAATTAGTTTCTGATGCTGGGTGTGGCCTATTATGCTAATGAGTTCCTGCTGGGCGTGGCCAACTCGGGAGCCAGCCGGAACTCCGTTCCTGTGCATTGCTGCCCAAAAATAGCCCTGCTTTTATGTCTTTCTTGTGTGTTGGTGTCCCACTTACAAATGCCCTGGCACAAGCAAGCAAGCATCCTGGTAAAACAGAGAGAAAGATGGAATCTTGTGTACACAGATATGAGGTCAGAGAAGAGAGATGCAGATGAACAGAAGGATGAAAAGCTTCAGGAAGTTGCGTGCACAAGAACTGGCCAAAAGTTCAGAAGTCAAATATGAAAGAAGAGCAGACTGCTAATGTGTCGCTTCTGATCCGCAAAATGGGATCAGGTAATCCAGAACCCGAGAATCCAGGGAGAAGTTTGCACAAGGAGAGTTTTGCAAATGTCCTTGCCTTTATAATGATAGATTTTGAAGCATGGGGTCTGAACAATTAATTTACTAATAACATGGAACACTTTCCCTATGAAGAAAGGTTAAAATGCTTGGAGCTCTTTGGCTTGGAGAAATGACAACTGAGGGGTGACATGATTGAGGTTTACAAGATTATGCATGGGATAGAGTAGGTAGAGAAAGAAGTACTTTTCACCCTTTCTCTCAATACAAGAACTCGTGACCACGCCATGAAATTGTTGAGCGGTCGGGTTAGAACAGATCAAAGGAAGTACTTCTTCACCCAAAGAGTGATTAACACTTGGAATTCACTGTCACAGGAGGTGGTGGCAGCTACAAGCATGGACGGCTTCAAGAGGGAATTAGATAAAACATATGGAGCAGAGGTCCATCAGTGGCTATTAGCCACAAGGTATAGATAAGAACTCTGAGACAAGGGATGCTCTGTATTCTTGGTGTTTGGGGGGGGGCAACAGTGGGAGGGCTCCTAGTGTCCTGGCCCCACTGCTGGACCTCCTATGGCGCCTGGTATTTTTGGCCACTGTGTGACAGAGTGTTGGACTGGATGGGCCATTGGCCTCATCCAACATTGGCTTCCCTTACGTTCTTATGGCTAACAAGTCAGCTGAGTTCACATCAACCTCCCTGCCACAAATTAGCAAACCTGCCCAGTGGTTTCACTTGAACATATTAAATACAGTCAGCAAACCAAATCCGTACCATATTCTTGTAGATCAGTGATGATCTGAAACCAAGGTTGGCCCCGGTCACACAGGCCGGATAACGCGGGGGGGGGGGAGGCAGGGCATTAGAGCTGCCATAACAAAATCCCACGTGTCAGCGAACGCAATCCCACGCGTCAGCGGCACGCTACGGTTCCTTCCCTCCACGCCTGCGCATCAACGAGGGGTCGGAGGGAAAAACCGCTGCTGGTGTGATCACACCGAGGGACTCTGGAGGCAGCCAATGGCAAACCAGTTGCTAGTACCTCCGAGCAGGTAGTTTTTAAACCCGCATTTTCGGCGGCATGCCACGGGTTTGCCACGGGTGCGCTCCACTTCCCAGATGTTGCGGTGTGATCGCGCCTGGATAATCCGCCATGCACTTGTCACTCTCCCGCGGCAAATCCTCCGTGTGAATGGGGCTGTTGCCAGTTGCCCACCCATGGCAGGCTTACTCCTGCCCTCGCACTCCATTACTTGCACTTGTGCTTGCGCAACTAAATAGCGGGACAAAAAAAATGAGATGGGGAAACGACATTACCGATGCAGTGACATCCCTTCTGGGTGCTCTGAGAAATTCCCCAATATAAGAATTCCTTGAGTGGCACGGAAGGCTGCGATGTCACTTCTGGGTCTTCCTGAAGTGACATCAGAGCATCAGCGATGACCCCCTTCCCCAAGCACCACCTGTAAAAAGTCTTGAAGTTGGCCAGTGCACGGATGGCAACCGTATCTGAAATAACTCGAAAATCAAAACATAAGTATCTCAAACGAGCGATGGGAAAACCCCACCCCAATCCTTGCCTCGCATTTTCTTCTAGCATCCCTTTCAAGTGCTCAGGAAAAAATGTGCGAGCTCTCTCAAGTATTCAGCTGGAAGCCTGAGAGAAAAATATCAAATTCCCCCGGCGAGAACACAGATGGGCTCCCCCTCCCTTGCCAGTTCCCTACCTTCAAAAGCGACAAGATCATACCTTTGGCAAGAAGGCGGGAATACCCACCAGTGGGAGAGCCCATTACCCAGAAGAGACCAGCCTCTGGGGCCTAACCTTTTTGTAAGTACAAATCTCATCTTCCCAGCCCTCCTCCGCTGCCATGAAAGAGAAGATTTGTAGAGAAACCTCTGCCGTCCAAACTGAATCAGGTGATAAAGAAAGCTATGGATTCCACCAGTCTTTGCGGGGGGTAGCAGGTGGAGATGGCGTTTATGATTACAACAGAGCTATGTCCCAGATTAATCTTCTCTGTTCAGTGTGACCCCTCCCCAGGCCCATAGTCAGGACTTTTTTTTTGTTCAGGGAAATATTTAAAGTTTTAAGGGGGCAGTTAAATTACACTGAATTAAATGAATCTGAGTGCCTGTCCTTAAAGGGGGAGGCTCCGAGCCTGTTTCTATCCCTTCCAGGGGGCATTTCATAGAAAAAGAGGTGCAGGAGCTCATTAGCATAATTTATTTGCATATGCCACACCCCCTGACATCACCGGAAGTGTGGCAGAAGGCAACATCCATCGCTTAGGCTCCACTGGACTGTTTTGGATTGCTAGCTATTGGGGCGGGGGGGACCTGCAGATCTGTCCTCACAGAGGAGGGAGAGCTTGTACCTGAATAAAACTTGGTCTTAAAGGTGCCACTGGGCTGTTTGGGTGGTGGGTGGGGGGAGCTCTGCAACTTACCTGGCTGCTTCTTGCTCTGACTGAGGGCTGCTGGGAGCAGGGGGTGGGGCTTGCTGCATGTGCCCACCCCCTGGGCTCTTTACTGCTGGAGCTCTGCTCCTGCAGCACTCCTGCAGGAAATGACTATTCCTAGGGGAAAAACAGCTCAGAGGGTATTCAGTTGCCTTCAGAAGGTATCTAAATGCCTTTTGAGCTCCCTCCCACAGGGTAAGAAAGCTTAGAAGGGCACTTGATAGTGGCAAATGAATTTGCATGTTTCCCAAAAGCTCGTGGGAATGTTTCTGAAAGATTCACCATGACCTAGGTGGTCTACAGCGGGACTGGTCTAGCAGAAAGGGGGATTGTTGGAATTGTATTGAAGGTGCCACTCTTGAGTGCCCTTCTAAGCTTTCTTGCCCTGTGGAAGAGAACTCAGAAGGCATTTAAATGCCTTCTGAGCTATGTTTTCCCAGGTCCCATGATGCCCCCCCAAGAATTCCACAGTGAGAGGGGAGGGAAGCCTGAGGGCAAGCCATGGGGCTGCTGCCTGCGGGGGTCTCTCCTCAAAAATAAGTTTTCTATGTGTACATATGCACATATTTTTAAAAAAATGCCCCCCCAAATAAGGTTTCTGACACAGCTATTTGTGGGGCGGGGCTTTTAATTAAGGGGTGGGCCCCCAAAATGCTCCACTGTAGCTACGGGCTTGCACCTCCTTGCTTATGGTTATTCCCCCATCCCTTCCCAGATATATGGATTCATGGGTCATTTCCTGCGGGAGCGCACAGGAGCGGAGCTCTGGCAGTAAGGAGCCCAGGGGGTGGGCACATGCAACAAGCCCCTCCCCCTGCTCCCAGCAGTCCTCAGTTGAGCCACGAAGAACAAGAAGCAGCAAGGTAAGTTGCAGAGCCTCCCCCCGGCCCGCCTTCAGATACAAGCTCTCCCTCCTCTGTGAGGGCAGATCTGCAGTTCCCCCCCCCCCATAGCTAGCAATCCAAAACAGTCCAGTGGCACCTTTAAGACCACGTTTTATTCAGGTACAAGCTCTCCCTCCTCTGCGAGGACAGATCTGCACATTCCCCCCCCCTGCCTCCAATAGCTAGCAATCCAAAACAGTCCAGTGGAGCCTGAGTGGTGGGTGTTGCCTTCTGACACACTTTCAGTGATGTCAGGGTGTGTGGCATATGCAAATAAGTTATGCCAATAAGTTATGCTAATGAGCTTCTGCACCTCTTTTACTACGAAATGACCCCTAATTGTACACCACTGAGAGAGCCAGTTTGGTGTAGTGCTTAAGTGCACGGACTCTAATATGGGAGAACCGGGTTTGATTCCCCACTCCTCCACTTGCAGCTGCTGGATGACCTTGGGCAAGCCATAGTCCTGGCACAGCTGTCCTTGAAAAAGAGCCGTTTCTGTCAGAGCCCTCTCAGCCCCACTTACCTCACAGGGTGTTTGTTGTTGGGAGGGGGAGGGAAAGGATTTTGTGAGCTGCTCTGAGACTCCAAGTGAAAGACGGGGTATAAATCCAATCTCCTCCTCCTCCTCTCCATTGAGGTCCCTGTTCTCCTCAGGCTCCAACTGCAAATCTCCAGGAGTTTTCCATCCTGGATCTTGCAACCCTGTTCTGCATCCCCTGCTGGTGGCCTGGGGGCACCTGGCGACCCTAGGTCTCTGTTCTCTGGAGGTCCATTGTAATTTCAGGAGCTCTCTTGCCCCCACCTTGAGGTTGGCTGCCCTAAGACCAATGCTTCTGCATCGTGATGCTGTGAGATTGGATTAGGCTAATAAACTCAAATCATGCAAGAAGCTTTACAACTGAACATGGAGTTAAAGTGAGTTAGCCATGCGAGCAACTACGAAATCAGCAAAGGAAACACTTAGAAGCAAATCATTCTACAATTAAAACAGCTGAGGGTTTTTTTTGTTTTTTTTAAAGGATGTTCACTCTTCTGTAGATGGAGCCGACACGGTCAGGAAATCAGACAGATCGATAGCTCTAAGTACCCAAGTGTTTGGTGCCAAAAAGGATGTACAAAATCATTGCATAAAAAGAAACTTGTATTTGACTGCATCCACTCATCACTAGATTAATAGCCCTGTCGCTGGGCTATAGCAGTAATTTGCACCTGGATTTTCCTATGTGCACAAGACAATCCCAGAGTTAATGACCGCTATAGCACCACAACAGTGCAAATCAAATCGTGTGAAAATGTAGTCCCTTAATTATCCGGGGTGTCGATTTCCCATTTTGGTCAGGACCATGGAGCAAGGAGAAGAAACTGTTTAAGCATTCTCCTCCCAAAACACACTTGCCGTTTCCAAATCTGAAATAGCTGTAGTGGGGTAACTTACGCATAACTGATCGGTATCCCGGCCAGGATTGCCAGATGGCAACCCTCAGAAGACTGGAGGGGGCAGAGATTTACCCAGTGTCCCAGCTATGCCATGTACCTTGAAGTGATGTCACCATATCATGGGACACTCTAGGATTTCGCCAAAACTCTATGGTTGTGTGTCGAAAGGCGGTTGTTGTTTTTTTTACCACAATCTATATGCATTTTAAAATTGCAGGCACAAAACGTTAAAATTCAGAGCAAGTCAAATACAAAAACACAACTTTCCAGGATGCCTGCAATGCAACACTCACCGGCAGGGGCAAGAGCACAGGGGGGAAGACAGCAAAATCAAATAGTTCCTGGCAGAGGAGACAGCTTATTTTCTGAGCACAGCTCTGGTTGAAATGAACCCTTAACTGCTGGGGGGGGGGGTACCTAATAAGTTTGCCCAGATGCTTCCCACACTCTGGTGTTCTGCCAAAAGGAGATGGATTTTGTTTTAAATACAGCTGATGTACTGCCAATTCTTTTTAGTGATTCCTGTGACCCGCAGTATGACCTATGGCTGAACAGTAATCCTTGACTGATACCAGGGGTCCAGCTAGTCCAGCACCCTGTCCCACATACTGGCCAGCCAGTTCCTCTGGATGGACAACAGCAGGGCACAGAGGCCGAGGCCTTCCTAAGAACATCAGAAGAGCCCTGCTGGATCAGATCAGTGGTCCATCTAGTCCAGCACCCTGTCTCACATAGTTGCCAACCATTTCCTCTGGACGGACAACAGGGCACAGAGACTGAGGCCTTCCCAAGAACATTGGAAGAGCTCTGCTGGATCAGACCAGTGGTCCATCTAGTCCAGCATCCCACCTTACACAGTGGCCAGCCAGTTCCTCTGGACGGGCAACAACAGGGCACAGAGGCCGAGGCCTTCCCAAGAACATTGAAAGAGCCCTGCTGGATCAGACCAGTGGTCCATCTAGTCCAGCATCCCACCTCACACAGTGGCCAGCCAGTTCCTCTGGACGGGCAACAACAGGGCACAGAGGCCGAGGCCTTCCCAAGAACATTTCAAACGGGTCGTGAGTCTCCGCCCCATTAACAATTCGGCCGGACTACGGCCTGTAGCACTACAGGGGGTGGTGTGCTGCAGCAAAAGAAAGGAGCCCAGCCTCTGGCTCCAGTCCCCTTCGTCCATTTTACCCAGGGCCTCTTTGGCCGTCCTGACCATCCGTTCGGCTTGGCCATTAGATGCCGGATGGAAAGGGGCCGAAGTCATTTGGCGTATGCCATTACTCGTGAGGAAGAGCCTAAATTCCTCAGACACAAATTGAGGCCCGTTGTCACTGACGATGACGTCAGGCAACCCGTGGGTGGCAAAAAGTCGGCGGAGCGCATGGATCACAGCAAGTGATGTGGTCGATTTCATATGCACGACCTCCAGCCATTTGGACATAGCGTCCACCACAATTAGGAACATTTGCCCTTGGAGAGGGCCAGCAAAATCTATATGCAATCTGGCCCAGGGTTTACCAGATGACTCCCAGCCTTGGGGTGTAGCTTGTGGGGGATCGGGTCTGACTTGCTGGCATTTGGGACACCCTCGTACCCATTCTTCGATCTCTTTGTCCAGCCCCGGCCACCAGACATACCCTCTGGCCAACGCTTTGGTGTGTACCATACCGGGGTGACCCTCGTGCAGCGACTCTAACACTCTCGTCCTGAGTTTGTCAGGAACCACCACCCTGTTCCCCCATAATACACAGCCCTTAGAAATGGATAGTTCATTTTGACGGCTTTTGTAAGGGCCGAACTCCGGTTCAACGCTTCCAACCGGCCACCCCCTCCAAACCCAGTTTAATACTCGGGACAGCACGCTATCCTTGGCCGTGTGTGCTGCAATGTCCCTGGATGATACCGGGGGTCGAGGAAGCTCCTCAATTGCCAAGACCTCACAGGCGGGGGCAGGGTCTGCGCCAATGTCCGGCACCGGGCACCGGCTGAGGGCATCCGCATGCCCAATCGCTTTCCCAGGCCGGTGCTCTAAGTCAAAATCATAAGCCTGCAAAAATATCGCCCATCTAAGCATGCGTGGGGACATGATGTTTGGCAATTGCTTATCGGGCGCAAAAATCCCCAGTAGCGGCTTGTGGTCAGTGACCAGCAAAAATCGTCTGCCAAAAATAAAATCATGGAACTTTTTGACAGCCGCTACCAACGCCAGACCCTCCTTGTCTATCTGGGCATAGTTCCGCTCTGCCGCAGATAGTGATCTAGAATAAAAAGCGATAGGCGCTTCGCTCCCATCAGGCATCAGATGGCTTAAAACTGCGCCTACTCCAAAAGGTGAAGCGTCAGCAGCTAACACCAGGAGCTTGTGTTCATCATAATGCGTGAGTACGGCATTAGATGTCAGCAGCTCCTTGACTCCCACAAAAGCCTTTTCCTCGGCCTGCCCCCACTTCCATTTTGCCTCCTTGTGCAAAAGCGCGTGCAAAGGGGCCGCCACTGATGCCTTATGCGGTAAAAACGCATGATAAAAATTCAGGAGTCCTAAAAAGGATTGGAGCTCCTTCTTACTCACCGGCCTGGGGGCGTTTTGGATTGCAGATACCTTCTCATCCGTGGGGTGGACTCCCTCTGCGTCAATGCGAAACCCCAGGAAGTCCACACTTTCCACCCCGAGCGTGCATTTTGAGCGCTTAACTCTGAGACCGGCATTTTGAAAACGCCTGAGGACCTCTTTAACCCGGTCCAGTAGTTCCTGTTCAGACCCGCCCGCAATCAGCACGTCGTCAAAATAGGGCACTGTGCCAGGTACCCCCCTTAGTAGACGTTCCATGAGGCCCTGAAAAATCCCAGGTGCTACGTTGACCCCGAATTGCAGCCTGTTCACTTTAAAAGCCCCTTGGTGGGTTACAATTGTTTGGGCCTCGGCAGCCTCCGGGGTGACAGGCAACTGCTGGTATGCCTGGGCCAGGTCAAATTTGGCGAAAATCTTGCCACCCCCCAGGGAAGCCAAAATGTGGCTTATTACCGGGACCGGGTACGAATGTTGCTGCAGCGCCTTGTTAATCGTACATTTGTAATCGGCGCATAGTCGTATGGACCCATCTGATTTGACAGGGGTTACGATCGGGGTCTCCCATTTGCTGTATGGTACTGGCTCTAAAACCCCTTGCTCAACTAGTTTGTCAATCTCTTTTTCCACCTTATGTTTGAGAGACACAGGTACTTTCCGATACTTCAACCTAATAGGTTTGACTGACGGATCTAAGTCAAACGCAACCGGGGGGCCCTTGTACCTCCCCAACCCTTCGGCAAATACATCAGGGAACAGGTCGTACAGCATGCCCCATTTATTTTCAGACATCCTGTTAATCCCAGAAATACCAATGCCCAATGGCTCAAACCAATCTAACCCTAGCAGGTTAACCCGGTCTCCCTCTGCAATCAGGAATGACAGTTTAACACATTTCCCCTTATACTCAACAGTAACAGAGTCCCGTCCGGCCAAGGGAATTCGGTTGCCCTGGAAGTCGGACACTCTGGTTCCCGCAGGCTGGAGCCGCCGCCGGCTTCGGTTCGGGAACAACTGGCGCCAGGACGCGGCAGAAATCACCGTCACGGACGATCCTGAGTCCACCTCCATTGTACAGGGTCGGCCGTCGAGGAGTGGAGTCACGGTGATCTTGCCCTGGCTGCTGGTGCGATTTACGGCCGATGCGCTCGACAAGGTCGCCGTCAACTGGCAGCTTGCTTCCGATGCTGAGGAACGGGTCTTGCCTTGGGTGCTGACTGGAGTGCCCCTCTGCGCTGACCGGTTGTTAGTTGAGGGATCCTTCTTTGCTGATCTGCAGACTCTGGCCAGATGACCACGCCGCCCACACGCTCTGCAGTCGACATCACGAGCCCAACAGGAGTCGCGCTGGTGTTTCCCGCCACAACCGGAGCAAGGCTTGACGTTGGTAGTCTTCGCTGGGGTCCGCTTGCCTCGAACCGCGTTGACGTCATCATCCGCGTCTTCGCCCTCGCTGTCTCGTTGAGCGTGTATACTGGGCTCTGCCACCCGCTGGCGGACCTCCTTCGTGGACTTCTCCGCTGCTTCCGCGGCCACGGCCTCTTCGTAGGCCACTGCCCAGGTCAGGGTGGTGCGGGCGAACAGCCTCTGTTGCAGCCTTTCATCTTTGAGACCGCAGACGAGACGGTCTCTGAGGGCTTCCTCCACGTTGTGGAAATTACATGGCCGTGCGGCTTTGCGAAGGGCCGCCACGAAATCTGCGATGGTCTCGCCTCCGGCCTGGTTCCGCTTGTAAAAAGCGTGCCGGCAGGCGATCTCCGACGGTTGTGGAGAATAGTGAGCCTTAAGCTTCTCCGTGATGTCAGCGTAGGTGACAGTCTTTATATCAGTTGGGGCCACCAACGACCTGGCTATGTCGAAGGTCCCCTTCCCGCAGGAACTCAGGAGGCATGCTCGTTTCTTCGCCTCATCGGTGATGTCGTGGGTCTCCAGATGGAACTCGAACCTGGACAGGTAGGAGTCCCAGTCTTCTGAGGAGGGTTCGAAGCACTCGAACTTCTGGCTTCCAGCCATCGGGGGAGACTTGGGCACCGGAGCTGGTGGCGCCTCCGCCGGATCGGCTGCTGTGCTCTGCTCGCTTTCTTCCGAGTCCGAAGTGTGGATGTCCGCAGGGCTGCCTACCTGCTCTAACATCCCACCTTCGTCGCCAATTGTTAGATCGCGCTAACAAAGGACTCTTAGAGTGATTCAGCAAGTGATTCAGCTTTATTGGAAGTAACGAGCAAGCACTAACTCAGTAAGAAACCAGAACAGAAAACAGTGGGAGCTTATGCTCCTTTTAAACATAACCGGGCTAATGTAGCCACGCCTATTTACAAATAACAACCAATGAGATTGCTAGAATAAAGACCAATGGGAGTCTTTCCCTCCTAGGGAATGGTATCGTTCTGATTGGTCGCTGTTACGAAGCGACCAATAGGAAGTTCGCTCAGAGGAGCCCTGGTCTGGCTCGAAGCTTAACATGGGAGTCCTATGAGGTGATTCATGTAATCATTTCAATACATTACACCACCCCAAAGTGCCAGGATCACGGCGATGTGCCCAGTGTGATGGTGTCACCCTGAGGTGATATCATCAGGCCGGGCACATTGCGGGGGGGGGGGCGCTCTATCATTTGAGGGAAAACTCACTTCTGGGTGACATCATCACAGTACGTGCGTTTCACGTGCATGCCAATGATGTCCCAGAGAGCGGCTGGGACTACCCCTCTGGAAAAAAAGTAAGACCTGGCAGCCTAAGGGCAGAGAGGCCGAGGCTTTCCCCTGATGTTGCCTCCTGCCTCTGAAAGTGGAGGTTCTGCCTCAGTTGCCTTGGCTAGTAGGCACTGATAGATATCCTGCATGAATTCATCTCATCCCTTTTAAAAGCTGTTTTATTCCGGTGGCCATCACTGCATCCTCTGGCAGGGAATGCCACATTTTGATCATTCTCTGTGTTAGGGTTGCCAGCTCTGGGTTGGGAAATACCTCAAGATTTGGGGGTGGAGCCTGGGAGGGCGGGTTTGGGGAGGGGAGGGGCCTCAGCAGGGTACAAAGCCATGGAGGCCACCCTCCAAAGCAGCCATTTTCTCCAGGGGAGCTGATTTCTGGAGATCAGCGGTAACAGTGTGAGATCTCTGGGCCCCACCAGGAGACTGGCAACCCTAGGGGGTGCTATACCAATTCCCCGAGTTTTAAAAAAGGCATATACTGCACAACATTAGTTCACGAGACAACCAAAAGTCTCCTAGGATACCAGGATACCATTCTCCCATTTTTAATTTCATCGGCTTAATGTTACAATACGGGTTACCAGTGTTACCGCAACAAAACATTTTGCCGTTGCAGAGCTTAATATAATTCAAGCGATCCAACTCAGATTTGCATTTTGATCAGGCAAGAACATTCTCAACTATTCAAGAAAACTTTTTAAGCCACACAACTCGAATAATAAATTGTTTACCATCAATAGGTATTACATAGAACAAAGCCATGTACACTAAAGCCACCCTACCCTGAAGAGGGTTTTCAGCTGCCATACCAACAGTGCAATCCCCTACAGAGTTATTTGACTCTCAACTCACTGGTTTCAACTGGTTTAAACTGGAGTAACTCCATAAGATTGCACTGACAACCTCCTTCCAGCATTCCACAGCCTACTCCAGAGAACCCACTCATGCAAGGGCATCAATGAATTAAGGGTAGAGATGTGACGGCCCAGGAAAAAAACCGGAAAAAATCAGGGGAAAAAACGGGTTTTTTCCATTTTTTTCCTGAAGCCTTTTTGTTTTTTTCCAAAAAAAATGGAAAAATTGAAAAAAGAAAAGAAAAAAAATTGATTATGAAACGTTTTATTTTAACATGATGAATAAAATGTTTTAAGACCAGGTGTTCAAATATTTTCCAAATCATTTCTGAGATATATATATATATGGTATCAGATTGATGTATTTTCTGTGCACTGAGGACAAGCAAGTCCTAGGTTACAAACTGAACTCTCCAATGCAAGAACAAGATGCATTTCT
This sequence comes from Gekko japonicus, assembly GCF_001447785.1. NCBI lineage: Eukaryota > Metazoa > Chordata > Lepidosauria > Squamata > Gekkonidae > Gekko > Gekko japonicus. The sequence goes on from NW_015174850.1 coordinate 673,467, forward strand.
TCCTTTAGGAGGTGCGATTGTCAGAAGATAATTAAAAAGTTTCAGTTTTGTTTTTGCATGTGGGTGGGTATTCTGTAGCCGCAGTTTATTTCTCTCTTATTACTGGGATATTTGGTTAATACAGCAGAGTTTGCCCAGTCATTGAAGCGTGATCCTGATTGCAGTAAATAAATCTCCCAAGAAATATATTGCAAAAAAAAGAGGGTAAACTTACATTTATTCAGGTAGATCCAGTTCAGATTCAGGTTGCAGTCAGAAGGAGCGAGAGAAGCCTAATCTAAAGAGTACTTTCCCTTATCACAAATGGCCAGCTTGTCTGGCATCATACAGGTGGGAGGATGGGGACATTGTATATACAGGAGGAGAGACATGTTTACCCTGTGGCAGTGAATTCCACGTGTTAATCACTCTTTGGGTGAAGAAGTACTTCCTTTTATCTGTTCTAACCCGACCGCTCAGCAATTTCATTGAGTGCCCACAAGTTCTTGTATTGTGAGAAAGGGAGAAAAGGACTTGACTTCTTTCTCCACCTGCTCTATTCCACGCATAATCTTGTAAACCTCAATCATGTCACCCCTCAGCCCTCGTTTTTCCAAGCTAAAGAGCCCCAAGTGCTTTAACCTTTCTTCATAGGGTGAGTGTTCCAAACCTTTTACATTCTAGTTGCCCTTTTCTGCACTTTTTCCAATGCTATAATATCCTTTTTGAGTTCTGGTCATCACTCCTCAAAAAGGATATTATAGCATTTGAAAAAGTACAGAAAAGGGCAACTAGAATGATAAAAGGGTTGGAACACTTTCCCTATGAAGACAGGTTAAAATGCTTGGGGCTCTTTAGCTTGGAGAAACGACGGCTGAGGGGTGACATGATCGTGGTCTATAAGATTATGCGTGGAATAGTGCAGGTTGAGAAAGAAGTACTTTTCTCCCTTTCTCACAATACAAGAACTCGTGGGCACTCCATGAAATTGTTGAGCAGTCGGGTTAGAACGGATAAAAGGAAATCCTTCTTCACCCAAAGAGTGATTATAACACATGGAATTCACTGCCACAGGAGGTAGTGGCGGCTACAAGCATGGACGGCTTCAAGAGGGAACTGGATAAACATATAGTTTATCCAGAGGTCCATCAGTGGCTATTAGCCACAAGGTATACATAGGAACTCTCGGTCTGGGGCAAGGGATGCACTGTATTCTTGGTGCTGGGGGGGGGGGCAACAGTGGGAGGGCTTCTAGTGTCCCGGCCCCACTGGGGGACCTCCTGATGGCACCTGGTATTTCTGGCCACTGTGTGACCCAGAGTGTTGGACTAGATGGGCCATTGGCCTGATCCAACATTGGCTTCTCTTATGTTCTTATTTATTTATTTATGTATCTATTTATTTGACTTTTATCCTGCCCTCCCGGCCATAGCCAGCTCAGGGTGGCTTACAATCAGGTATGTTCTTATGTGTCTCAATGGAAGGCTGGAGTGAGCTAGAGTGAGAGGGCAAAGGGGGAGAGAGGAGGGGTCAGAGGCCTGCTCCCAGGTTAAGGGGGGGAAGGCACCCCCAATGTCCAGGCATGCTGGATTGCTCACTCCAACACTTATATCTGCCATTTAAAAAAAACCAACCCTGAAGTTTCTATTTGCATCATGCGGAAATGCATCCTTAAATATTAACAAAAAACATGGCAAAGTCTAGCATAACGTATCTCCATCTCAGGGACATTTTTAGGGTGATGGGAGAGATATCAGCAGATCGGCGGACAGTTTCTTTGTGAAGTGTGAAGAGCAGCATTAGGCCTCAGCCCACATCAGAACCATGTCCTGAGGAAGGGAGGGAGGGAGGGAGGCCTCAACTCTTT
>NW_015174850.1:675332-677896 GCF_001447785.1 Gekko japonicus
TTTCCCTGTCTCCATTTCCCAGTGCTGCTTATTTGCCTCACAAGGTGAACAAAGGTAAAGGTACCCTTGCTCGAAAGCCAGTCGAGTCCAACTCTAGGGTTGCGGTGCTCATCTCCGTTTCAAAGCCGAAGAGCCAGCGCTGTCTGAAGACGTGTCCGTGGTCATGTGGCCGGCATGACTAAACACCGAGGCGCACGGAATGCTGTTACCTTCCCACTGAAGTTGTACCTATTTATCTACTTGCAATTTCTTGCTTTCGAACTGCTAGTTTGAACATACGAATACATTTTCTCAATTGGGAGTTTGTCAGTTTGTACCAAGAAATAAATATAAAGTGAACAGTCTACCCCCCCCCCAAGGACCAGGACCCCAATTTGAATCGGACAGCCCCAAACAGTTATTATACACATACAGAAACTTGGGAGACATTAGTATTGCATCTACTGTGATGTCATTTTTAGGAAAAACTGGAAGTGATGTCACATTACTCTAGGAACTATGATTCCTACAGTGATATGACATCACATCTGTTTTTTCCCTGAAACTGATGTCATGTTACTTATGCCACTCCCAGGGTTTGGGGTGGGGTTTTCCCCATCTTGAGCTCCAGTCGCCCACTGCAGGGGGGATTTCCAGAGCGTCACCTGATGCAGTAATGTAACTGCCTGGTTTTCATCCAGAAGTGTTTTCAACACATCATACAATATCATTTCTGCCCCTTGGCCCACCTCAAAAACTCCTGGGATGCCGGGGTATGTGCAAATCACAACTATGAGAAGCATTTACTTTAACGATACTTCAAATTTATATACAATATTCCAAGTACAGATTCATTCATGTATTGTAACTCTTACAACACAACCGTGTTAAACAAACCGTTATTTATTTGCCCTTGAATTTCTCAGCACAAACTTGTGTGTGGCGGTGCTCAACTGTGTGAGGAAAAGTTCAGCGCAAACTGAGGCAACACATATGGCAAGCCCTCGCATATTTCTGGCGCAAACTAGGAGTGAAGTTTATTTGTTTCTCAAGTCATTTTTAGTCAGCCTTTCTCCTGTCAAGGACCCAAAGGGGATGTTAAAGACAAATAAAATGTCTCCTGACAGGTTTGGAATGTGCAGGTGTGATTAGTTTTGTTTTTTACCTTACTGGGAGGGGATTCCAATTTTTACTTGAACAATGGGGGGGGGGGGGGTCCTCGAGCCTTTCTCCACAGACTACTTGTCTTCTAAAAATTGCTCTCCTCGATCAGTTTTTGTCTCCACAGGCATGCAGGCCCAGCATGGTTTCCCCTTGCAGGAGGGAATTTGACTGAAGGGAGATATTGACTGGGAAAGCAGCCCACAGGGAAAGGGTTTAAGCACGCCGTGTCATTTGGTCTGATCAAATTCAGAGCCTCTAGAAGCAGCACTGAAGTCTTTAAAAAGTCAGGAAATACCTCACATATCCGCTGTCTGTGCCGTTTGGCTCTAGTCTCTGTGCTTGTAGCTATTGGGGAAAGTAATGCTCTTGTTCCCCAAGAGCAAAGACACCAAACTCTGCTGTATGAGTTATACTAAAGGCTTCACACATGATACACAAAACACACAGACACAAATCTTTTCTCATATAGTATAAATTACCTTATCTAACAGGAAGCCATAGTGGGCTACTAGCCCAAGCGACCTTTCTACAGAGGTGCAGTTGGTACAAACATGGGGGAGGAAGTTTTTGGCTGTTGCCTCTGACTTTGGCCCTCCCTCCTTCAAGAATTGAAGCAGCTTCTTTCAAAAGTTGGCAACCCTTTGGCCAGCTTGATGTAGTGGTTAAGAGCGGCGGACTCTAATCTGGAGAACTGCGTTTGATTCCCCACTCTTCCACATGCAGCCAGCTGTGTGACCTTGGGTCAGTCACAGTTCTTTCAAGAGCAGTTCTCTCAGAGCTCTCTCAGCCCCACCTACCTCACAAGGTGTCTGTTGTGGGGAGGGCAAGGGCAGATTGTAAGCCACTCTGAGACCGATTTCACACAAGAACTGCACAGTGGTCACGCCTCCCTTTGCCCCACTTCTATCAGTCAATTTCCCACTTGAAGCCACGTGGCCGCATTTTGACCCGTGGCTTCACCCGGTTTTCCCCGCGGTTTCATGATCCTGTTTTTTGAGGATTATGAAACCGCGGGGAAAACTGGGAGTGTGGCCGCGCGGCTTCGAGTGGGAAATTGACCAATAGAAGTGAAACAAAGGGAGGCGTGACCATGGTGCAGGTCTTGTGTGAAATCGGTCTGAGACTCCAAGTGAAGGGTGGGGTATCAATCCAACCTCCTCCTCCTCCTCTTCTTTTTCCTCTTCCTCCTCTTCTTCAAAAGGCCTTCCAAATGGGCTTGAAGGTGCCTTGAATAAGGTGCCATGAAGGCTGAGCAGAAATGATGTCAAAATGAAATGAAATAAATTGATTTATTGTATTTCGATTTATCATATTTCGAAGAGGTATTGTATTTCAAAGAGGTATTGTATTTTGAAGAGGAAGTAGAGATCAAATTGCCAACATTCGCTGGATTATGGAGAAAGCAAGGGAGTACCAGAGAA
>NW_015174850.1:678175-681463 GCF_001447785.1 Gekko japonicus
AAGGATGTATATTGTCACCTTGCTTATTTAATTTATATGCAGACTACATCCTACGAAATCCTGGCCTGGATGAATCACAAACTGGAATTAAGATCGCCGGGAAAAACATCAACAACCTCAGATATGCAGGTGATACCACTCTGATGGCAGAAAGTGAAGTGGACCTCAAGAGCCTCTTGCTCAGGGTAAAAGAGGAGAGCACAAAAGTTGGCTTGAAACTCAACATCAAAAAATCTAAGATCATGGCATCTGGCCCCATCACTCCTTGGCAAATAGAAGGGAAAGTCATGGAAGCAGTCACAGACTTCAAGTTCCTGGGATCCAAGATCACTGGAGACAGTGACTGCATTCATTAAATTAAAAGATGCCTGCTCCTTGAGAGGAAAGCGATGGCAAACCTAGACAGAATAATAAAAAGTAGAGACATCACCCTGCCAACAAAAGTCTGCATGGTCAAAGCAATGGTATTCCCAGTAGTAATGTATGGCTGCAAGAGTTGGACTATAAGGAAGGCCGAGCGCCAAAGAATAGATGCTTTTGAATTATGGTGCTGGAGAAGACTCTCAAGAGTCCCCTGGACTGCAAAGAGATTGAATCAGTCAATCCTAGAAGAAATCAACCTTGACTATTCCCTGGAAGGCCAGATACTGAAGCTGAAGCTCAAATACTTTGGCCACCAAATGAGAAGGGAGTACTCAGTGGAGAAGACCCTGATGCTGGAGACAGGGATGGCAAAGGATGAGATGGTTAGACAGTGTTATCGATGCAACGAACATGAAATTAAGCAAACTCCGAAACACAATGGAAGACAGGAGGACCTGGCATGATGTGGTCCATGGGTTTGCAAAGAGTTGGAGTCAACTGCGACTGAACAACAACAAGCACTTCAAATACAAATTAAAAACATAGGCCTTGAATTTAGCTTTTGGACTGAAACCACCAGACTAAGTCATCCTCAATGTACATTATATAGTACAAATTAATATTCACAAGTTGATGACATACAAATAAGACCACAATCACAATAAACAAGACCAAACACGTTTCCACCCTTCGGACCTTCTTCAGTGGTCACTAATACAAAGATACACATACACGAGAACAACTGTTAATATAATAAGCCAAAACCAGTGTTGATTGAGTCACATTTTATTCTGTGTGGCCGAATGGTGACATTACTAGGATCCTGGATCTTCTTCCATGATTTTCATGCTCTCACATAAAAATGTATGATTGTAAATTAGATCTAACAAGAACCAGGACGCGCGATACTCGCGAGGGGGGAAGTATTCCCCATAGCTCCCAAGCTGCCAAGGCTTCTCCCTGCCACGACCCACAACAGCAACACTGGCGAGCCCTGCATGGCTCTGCCACAGATCCCAGAGCTGAGTTCTCTGCGCATGCGCAGGGAACACTTTTCTTTGACTTTTGGGGGGATTTAAGTATCCCCCGTATAGTTTTTTAAACTTTTCAGACTTTTCTGCGCACCTGGGGACTGCTCCATGTGTGCAGGAAAATCTCTCTGCCCCCCAAGTGCCCCCCCAAGTGCCCTCCATGTGCGGATTTAGATATCCGCACAGAGGGGGAAACTTGGCTATTAGATATATAGATTTTGGCCCTTCATTTCTTCATGGTGTGTATGTATACATCAACCAGCAATCTGGCTTGTATTTTAAGTCCACTGTACAATACATTGATTTATTTTGTTTAATTCATTTTTACTTTGTTCTTAGTCAACCTTTGTGGTACCCAATTCAGTTTTAGGGCTGGGTTTTATCCCCCCTTTTTGGAGTACCTGAAGCTGCCCCAAGCCATGGAGGAAAGCGTGATATAAATATTTTAATAAACACATTAAATAATAAAACTATCTGCCTTCTTTGGAGCGCCTTTCAAAGATCGATAAGAAATGAAGTGAGAGGGGCCCTACTGGGAAACTGACCTTTATCGACGTTCTTATTTTATTGATTTTTATTAACTAGGTTTTATTGTATTATACTGGCTTTTGTATTGATTCTTATTGCTTGCCCTTGTGTTGTAAATCACCCTGGGGACTTCTTAGTCGAAAGGCAGTCTTGAAACGAAACTGGGGGCCATTTTAAACAGAGTACAGGGAGCTTTGCTGGCAGCAAAACCTAGGCCAGAGTGGAGACACCCAGCCTGACTCCACTGTAGCCAGGGAGGCCTCAACAGCCCACCAGAGAGAGCTCCTCTGGCCGCGTGATCTGCTCTGAGAAGGGAATGGGCACAGCAAAGTGCAGGGACAAATCGATCCATTCAGGCCCTGAAAGCTTTTAAACCATCGTTCCAAGTATGGGCGATTCTGCATCTGGCATTCGCTCCACATTTTCTCAACGCTGAGGAAAAGGTGCCGCTCAAAACCACATTCAAATACCCCGGGGCAACACCATACTGACTGCAAAGTCAACGCTGAGGAAAAGGTGCCACTCGAAACCACATTCAAATACCCCGGGGCAACACCATACTGACTGCAAAGTCAACGCTGAGGAAAAGGTGCCACTCGAAACCACATTCAAATACCCCGGGGCAACACCATACTGACTGCAAAGTCAACGCTGAGGAAAAGGTGCCACTCGAAACCACATTCAAATACCCCGGGGCAACACCATACTGACTGCAAAGTCAACGCTGAGGAAAAGGTGCCACTCGAAACCACATTCAAATACCCCGGGGCAACACCATACTGACTGCAAAGTCAACGCTGAGGAAAAGGTGCCACTCGAAACCACATTCAAATACCCCGGGGCAACACCATACTGACTGCAAAGTCAACGCTGAGGAAAAGGTGCCACTCGAAACCACATTCAAATACCCCGGGGCAACACCATACTGACTGCAAAGTCAACGCTGAGGAAAAGGTGCCACTCGAAACCACATTCAAATACCCCGGGGCAACACCATATTGACTGCAAAGTCAATGCTGGAGGAAAAGGTGCCACTCAAAACCACATTCAAATACCCTGGGGCAACACGGTACTGACTGCAAAGTCAATGCTGAGGGAAAAGTGCCACTCAAAACCACATTCAAATACCCTGGGGCAACACCATATTGACTGCAAAGTCAATGCTGGAGAAAAGGTGCCGCTCAACACCACATTCAGATACCCTGGGGCAACACCATACTGACTGCAAAGTCAACGCTGAGGAAAAGGTGCCACTCAAAACCACATTCAAATACCCCGGGGCAACACTGTACTGACTGCAAAGTCAATGCTGAGGGAAAAGTGCCACTCAAAACCACATTCAAATACCCCGGGGCAACACCATATT
>NW_015174850.1:681837-688106 GCF_001447785.1 Gekko japonicus
CAGAGGTGAATTTCTGTTCCAAGGTGGGTTTTGTAGAACAATGGAGGGAAAAGCCAATGCAGAATCACCCTATGTTGGCTCAATCCAGGTTCTATGGGCACAATGCCTCCCTCGTTCTTGTCACTTTCTTTCCTAACACAGGAGACCCCAGTGGAATCTGCTCTCCAGTGTATGAGAATTCCCCTTCTCATCCCATAGTCCAATGAAGTAACTAAGTCCCATCTATAACACACCTCCTCCTCATCCAAAGACTACTTTGTTTTCCAGAGCCAGCTTGGTGAAGTGGGTAACAGCAGTGGACTCTAATCTGGAGAGCCGGGTTTGATTTCCCACTTCTCCACATGCAGCCAGCTGGATGACCTTGGGTCAGTTACAGTTCTCTGAGAGCTCTTTCAGCTCCACCTACCTCACAGGGTGTCTGTTCTGGGGAGAGGAAGGAAAGGCGGTTGTCAGCCGCTCCGAGACTCCTTCGGGTAGTGGAGAGCAGGGTATAATACCAACTACTCCTCTTCGTCCAGTTTGGTGTAGTGGTTAGGAGCATGGCCTCTAATTTGGGAGAACCAGGTTTGATTCCCTACTGCTCCACATGTAGCTGCTGATGTGACCTTGGGTCAATCACACGTTCTGTCAGAGCTGTTCTCTCAAGAGCAGTTCTCTCAAGAGCTCTCTCAGCCTCACCTACTTCACAGGGTGTCTGTTGTGGGGAGAGGAAAGGAAAGGAGTTTGTAAGCCGCTCTGAGACTCCTTCGGGTAGTGGGGAGGGGTATAAATCCAATCTCTTCTTCTACACCACTACCTAAAAAGACTCTGAATGCAGACATGTCCAGAGGACTCTATAGTGTGTCTGTAGTGACCTATTGGTGTACATATAGGTAACACTGAGGAGAAGGATATGGCTATGTCTGTTGAGATAGAACAGCACCGTAATAGCTCCAGTTGGGAGAAAGGATATTCTATCAGTAAAGCGTGGGAACCTTTACTATGTAGTAAACAGATTATGTCATCCTTCGGTTACTTTGCAGAAAACAGGAAATTCTTGTGACGCCAGCGTAACAACACAAACTGAGGTTTCACCTACATAGCATTGATATAAACAGAGTTTCCCTCTTAAGACACTCATCAGTTGCTTTTATCAACAGATTTAGAACAGAAGAAGAAGAACAGGCTGGATTTATATCCCACCCTTCACTACCCGAAGGAGTCTCAGAGCAGCTTACAATCTCCTTTCCCTCCCCCTCCCCCACAACAGACACCCTGTGGGGTGGGTGGGGCTGAGAAAGCTTTTTTGAGAACTGCTCCAGGGAACAGCTCTGAAAGAACTTGTGACTGACCCAAGGTCACACCAGCAGCTGCCTGTGGAAGCATGGGGAATCAAACTTGGTCCTCCCAAATTAGAGTCCGCACTCCTAAGCACTACACCAAACTGGCTCTCTTACTGAGCAGCGAAATGTCTAAAGAGATACGTTTTTATCAACAAACACAGCTTTCAAGCCCAAATTTTTAAATTAAAGACTTCATATGACCAATGTTCCCTCTAAGCTGAGTTTGTGCTTTCTAGCTTACAGTTTTTTAGCCTCTGGCTCACACATTTTTGTCTTAGCTTAGGAAGGATGGCTCCAGAGCGAACTAATTTATGCAGTTTCCAAATCACTCACTCACAACTTTAATGCCAGGAGCTCACAAAGCAGAATTTTTGCTCACAAGACTCCACAGCTTAGAGGAAGCATTGGTTATGATGCCAGCTCCACGGTCTCAGGCAGAGGTCTTTCCCATCACCTACTGCCAGGTCTTTTAACTGGCGATACCAGGATTGAACCTGGAACCTTCTGCATGCCAAGCAGATATTCTACCACTGAGCCACATCCCCTACCAATTCCAAGTCTCTTGCTTTGGCCGAGTCCAAGGCCTACTGTCCCCCTCCCTCCAAGGTCTACTATCCCACTCCCTCCAGCTGAAACCACCTCAGAGAACTTCATCATACAGAACTATCCCGGGACAGGTTGGTACTGCAATCTTCTTTCTTTCAGCCGCTTCTCACTAATCCCCAATGTTCTCTCCTGAGTTTCCGAGTAGTGTGCATGGCCTTTGATATATCTGCTTTTAGTGTAGGCATTCCACTATTTGATGGCATAATATGTACACTATTTATTAGAAAAGAGCAAGAGAGCACCTTAGCCATTGTGGCAGGGTATATGAGCTTTCCTGAGTCACTGTTCACTTCCTCAGATGCAGCTAGAATGTGAGCCTGTCTGTCCTTATTTCTCGGAGAGTGGAACGATTTCAGATGCCAAATTACATTCGCAAAAGGGAATAAAGTTTACAACAACACTGGTCAATATGTATCAATTCTCCTGTTTCACAAACATTGACTTGCATTGGTGACAAGATAACAAAACACTGCTCCTCGTACTTCACACGCTATTCAAAACAGGTGAACAAAGTTTGAGTCCAGTGGCACCTTTAAGACCAACAACGTTTTATTCAAAGCAGACTTCTCAGACAAATGGAATGAAATTTCCTCAAGGGTTACCTACAGGGAAAAAAGGCGGTGGGAGGCAGCCATTAGGAGAGGCCATTCAGAGCCAAGATGCATATGCAGAGCTGAAATTGGATCAGGTAGCCACCAACAACGTTTTATTCAAAGCACACTTCTCAGACAAATGGAATGAAATTTCCTCAAGGGTTACCTACAGGGAAAAAAGGCGGTGGGAGGCAGCCATTAGGAGAGGCCATTCAGAGCCAAGATGCATATGCAGAGCTGAAATTGGATCAGGTAGCCAGTAAGATCAGCAGATAGCAGCAAATTAGCATGCCAAGCCAAGAGTTAACAAAGAAATGTGAGAGGATGCTTTGTCTCCCGATTGGGAATTCCTACTGCAATGTATAAGATGATGGTAAAGACTACTGGTAAAATGATGATGGTAAAGACAGCATAGTAAGAAGTAGAGACATCATCCTGCCAACAAAAGTCTGTATGGTCAAAGCAATGGTATTCCCAGTAGCCCTGAGCCCGCATGCGGGGAGGGCGGGGTATAAATAAAATAAAATAAATAAATGAATTAATGAATGAATGAATGGCTGCGAGAGTTGGACTATAAGGAAGGCCGAGCACCAAAGAACAGATGCTTTCAAATTATGGTGCTGGAGAAAACTCTTGAGAGTCCCTTGGGCTGCAGGGAGATCGAATCAGTCAACCCTAGAAGAAATCAACCCTGACTGTTCCCTGGAAGGCCAGAGACTGAAGCTGAAGCTCAAATCCTTTGGCCACCAAATGAGAAGGGAGCACTCACTGGAGAAGACCCTGAAGCTGGGAAAGATTGAAGGTCAAAGAAGAAAGGGATGGCACAGGATGAGATGGTTAGACAGTGTTATCGATGCAATGAACATGAAGTTGAGCAAACTCCGGAGGACAGGAGGGCCTGGCGTGATGTGGTCCGCGGGGTCGCAAAGAGTCACACTCGACTGTGCGACTGAACAACAAAGACTACTGGATACTTGTTTTTGAATACTGACGCCTTCAATTTCTGAGGAAGAAAATTGAAAACAGTGCATACCAGAACACTTGTCAAGTCATCTTTAATTGTTTGAGCAATCCAGGCTTATTGATAACATTCATCACTCTGTGAACATATTTTGGACAATCTTCTTGTTATAAGTTCAAGTGTCACATTGTTTTGAATAGCGTGTGAAGTACGAGGAACAGTGTTTTGTTACCTTGTAACCAACACAAGTTAATGTTTGTAAAACAGGAGAATTGAAACATATTGACCAATGTTTTTGTAACTTTATTTTGCTAATAGTAACTGCATGCCAACAAATTTACATGGTTCTGTTCTTTCGTCTTTAAGCTCTCATTCAGACTGTGGTCCCTGTGCATATAAATGGCAACAGCAGGCAAATGACAATAGCAGGCGTGATTGGATTAGGTGTGATATGCATGTAGGCATGGAGAAATCAGCATTGGTAATGAGACAAGAAACCTAGGTCTCTATTAAGTCCAGGAGGATGCATTGTCTTGAGCTATTTATTTATTTACATGTTTATAACCCACTTTCTTTCCCAAAGGAGATTGAAAAAAGCTGGTTATATCTCCCCCTCCTCCATATTATCCTCACAACCAGCTTGTGAGGTAGGTTTGGCTGAAAGAGAATGAAGGACCCAAGGTCAACCAGCACGTGCCTTCCACCACATTGGCTCCATTAGCTTGACTGCTTGGATGTATTTTATTCTGCTCAAATAAGGGATCTCTATTTTGGATTGGTGATTACTATATCCAGACCTTTTGTTATCCTTCCAGAATTGCTTTAGAGCTCCATTGCTGCACCACAGATTTCCTAAAATAAAGTGTGGTAGTCTGATTTCTCTAGTTGGGTATTAGAGCCTAGCATTGCAACTCCTGTTGGGTTAGGAGAGATGGATGGTGGTGACCTCCCTTTGCTTGGCTGTTTTATTGTCCAATGAGGGCAGCTGCAGTAGCAAGATCCCTGAGGGTGGAACTAGGGTTGCCAGGCAATGCTGGACAACTGGCGGGAGGGTTGGGGTGGGGGCATGGGGGAGCCACAGTGTTGTGTGCAGTGTTACAGCACTTCTGGTTAAAAAAAAAAATACCAGAAGTGACAAAGGGTAGTTCTAGGAATCATCAGAAGCTATAGAGTTTCCAGCAATTCCCAGAGCTACCCTTTGTCACATCTGCTAATAGCTTCCTGTAGAAACATGACACTGCAGGTTTTTAAAAAGGAATCCCCCCCCCCCCGCCACACTGTGAGCAAGAGGACTTGGGGGTAGGGCATGCCCTGCCTCCACCAGGGACTTGTCACCAGTGTTCCCTCTAAGCTGAGTCAGTGTGAGCTAGCTCACAGGGTTTTTTTAGCCTCCGGCTCACCCTTTTTTGCCTTCGCTCAGGAAGGACAGCTCCGGAGCAAACTAATTTCAACCCATTGGAGAGCCAGTTTGGTGTAGTAGTTAAGTGCGCGGACTCTAATCTGGGAGAACCGGGTTTGATTCCCCACTCCTCCACTTGCACCTGCTGATGTGCCCTTGGGTCAGTCACAAGCTCTGGCACAGCTGTTCCTGCAAGAGCAGTTTGTGTCAGAGTTCTCTCAGCCCCAGCCACCTCACAGGGTGCCTGTTGTGGGGAGGGGAAGGGAAAGGAGTTTGTAAGCCGCTCTGAGACTTCAAGTGAAGGGCGGGGTATAAATCCAATCTCTTCTTCTTTTCCTAATTTATGCAGCAGCCGAATCGCTCGCTCACAACTTTAATGCTGGTGGATCACAAAGTCGAATTTTCGCTCACAAGACTCCACAGCTTAGAGGGGGCACTGGTTGTCACCCCTAAGCAGAAGGCACAAAGGGCATACGAGCAAAGATATGTTCTTCCGCCATTATCTCCGAGTCCAGTTCCCTCCTGCAGAACCTGATTCTTTCTGTTCTGTTGCTCTAACTCAGGGCCCCCCAACATGTTGCCCATGGGCTGACACCTTTCCTGCCCCCCCCAAAGTGTTTTTGCAGCGTGGTTGGCGCCAGGTGGGGCAGAACGTCCGATTGACCATTGAAGATCTGATGGGCTGCGCAGATGTTTAAGCCATTGCTTCAGCAGCAGCTGCCACAGCAGAACAAGGATCTTCTCCCAACGGGTTGAAATTAAATCAGAAGAGTTTTCGCCTAAACATTAGGAAGAACTTCTTGACAGTTAAAGGGGTTCCTCAGTGGAAAAGGCTTCCTCGGGATGTGGTGGGCTCTCCCTCTTCGGAGGTTTTCAAGCAGAGGCTAGATGGCCATCTGACAGCAATGTTGATTCTGTGAACTCAGGCAGATCACGGGAAGGGAAGCTGCAGGAAGGGTTGCCTCCAGGCTAAGTTCTCGTGGCCCTTTCTTACACGCCCAGGGAAATGCCGATCACCACTTTGGGGTCAGGAAGCAATTTTTCTCCAGACCGGTTTTGTCAGGGGTCCTGGAGGTTGCTTGTCACCTTCTGGGTGTGTAACGGCGGTCACTGGGGGTGTGGAGGGGGAGGTATTTGTGAGTTTCCTGCATTGTGCGGGGGGGGGGACTAGATGACCCTGGAGGTACCATCCAACTCTATGATTCTATGATTCACTACATGATTGAAGGTAAGCTGTGTGTGTGCCAGAAAAGACTTTTAAAAAAATATGTTCATGATAAACAGCATCTTGTTAAACAAAGCTTCTGCCTGAAGGCTTATTATTAGAGTTATGTATGACCTCACACCTTCATAGGGCTTGGAAATACCTGGAGATTTTGGGAATGGAG
>NW_015174850.1:688265-689841 GCF_001447785.1 Gekko japonicus
CCCGTGGTGGCAGCCATTTTGTAGTTGCACCCAGAACCCCGTGTCAGAATTCCAAATGTGGCTGCGGAGTCAAAAATGTCGGAGACCCTTGCCCTAATCTGTGTCGGATGACACACAGCCACATATTCCAGGTGTATGTTTACAATACTGCAAACGGCTGTAGTTTTAACAAAAACCCACCAGCTTCGGTAGGAACCTTAATGTATATTTGATATGGAAATACTGTATAGTGGAAATGTTCAAAGTCTTTCTCAGAAGTATCTCAGAAGAAGAATGAAGTAAAGTCTGCCCTGCAGAGCTATTACTAAATTTGGCGTCTGTCAAACTGCCCTGTGTATTAGCTCTCCTAGTCCCGTGCCGTATGAATAAACATAATGCTCTCACTTATAGTCTCGATATTAACACCTCAGGCTGAAGGAAGATTCAGTTCAGTCAAGTTCAAAGGTATCCCTTTCAGATTTGTCACAAGAAGTTCATACAAGATCAAAAGTTGTACTTTTAAAGCACAGGATTCTGTTCCACAGACAAAGTCCCTGGTATCACATTTATTACTTAATAAATGACAGATATTCCTCCCTTTCTACTCCTTCACAATAAGTCCCCCCCCCATTCCTTTTTCTTATTCTCTGGCATATGACTCATGAGTTTAAACAACCATTTTAAAATTTGTTGCTTCTCTTTTTTTCCAACGTTTTTATCTTTCTGCTGTTTTAAAACTGGGCGGCATGCTGTCTGGAAGGCCTACCTTTTATACCTTAGCCACTGGAGGCAGAATGGCCAACTCCAGGTTGGGAAACACCTGGAGATTTTGGGGGTGGGGCCTGGGGAGGGTGGGGTCTGGAGAGGGGAGGGGCCTCAGAGGATATAATGCCACAGCCTACCCTCCAAAGCAGCCATTTTCTCCAGATAAACTGACCTCTGTCAGCTGGAGATCAGAAGTCCATGCTCTCAGCACCCACCCTTCTCAGTTTGGTGAGCCAGTTTGGTGTAGTGGTTAAGTGCAGTTTGATTCCCCACTCCGCCACCTGCACCGGCTGGATGACCTTGGGCAAGCCATAGTTCTGACAAGAGCTGTCCTTGAAAGGGCAGTTTTAGAAAGAGCTCTCTCAGTCCCACCTACCTCACAGGGTGTCTGTTGTGGGGAAGGGAAAGGAGTTTGTAAGCCACTCTAAGGCCCCGGTCACACGGGAGGATTTGCCCCACAAGAGGGACGGATCGGGGGCGCATCAAGCGGGCACGATCACACTGCAACATCTGGGAAGCATCACGCACCCATCCCCAATCCAGCCCTTTGGCCCGAAAACGCGCATTTAAAAGCTACTGCCTTTTGAGCACCACCTTCCGGATGATGCGCGGCAACTCCAGGTGTCTGGTCAGGGAAGCGCTGGTAGCCCGTCGCAGCCAGCGCTGTTCCCCGTCCCACGCACACACACAACCACGTTACTGCCACGTTTGCTGCACAACATGTGATTGGCTGCCAGAGCACGGAGCCGCGGGGGCATGTCGGATCGCGCTCCTGCGGTTCTTTTGGCTCCGGCTCTAATTTGCCTCCCTTCGGCAGCGGATCATCCCGCTC
>NW_015174850.1:690934-695207 GCF_001447785.1 Gekko japonicus
CTCTTCTTCTTCTTCTTCTTCTTCTTCTTCTTCTTCTTCTTCTTCTTCTTCTTCTCCTTCTCCTTCTCCTTCTCCTTCTCCTTCTCCTTCTTCTGTTTCCCTTAGGACTGCCAAATCCCCCCGGGAGGCGGATTTCCCCCCGCTTTGGAGGCCCGATTTCCGCCCCCGCGGAATTGGGCCCCGGGGGAAACCCCACCCCACCATGCATGTCACAGGGAAGTGACGTCATGACGCCAGGCACGCTGGGGGCGGGGCACAGCCATTTGAGGGGAAAACATAGAGCCGGGAGCCGCCACAAAGTCCCCCGCCGGAGAGGTAAGTCGACTTGGCAACCCTAGTTTCCCTAGAGGAGCTGTTAGCATCAACTCCAGCCTGGGATATTTAATGGTGGCGCTTGTGCAGGGGAGAATTTGGGGATGGGTTTCACCTAGGATCTACGGTATACCATAGAGTTTGCCCTTGGAAGCTGCCATTTTCTCCAGGAGAACTGACCTTTGCATCTAGCCAGCAGCAGGAGAAATGGGGGTCACCCACTTACCGGCAGCTGGAAGTTTCTGGTCAGCAATTCAACCCCCACACAGGGGATACCTCTCATTGTGTCCTAGATACAGCTGCTAACCTCCAGGGTTGGCCTGAAGTTATCCCAGAATTACAAACGAGGGGCAGTGCCTGGGGAAGATGTGATGTCACTTCCTGGTAATGCTCTACGCTGCCTTCCCAGTCCTATTTTTTAAATTTTATTTACTTCCTTTGTACCTCACCTTCCTCCCCAATGGGGAGAGGGTGTGACTAGCCCAAGGTTTCCCAGGAAGAATAATAGAATCACAGAGTTGGAAGAGGCTATACAGGCCAACCAGCTGGCAGAGTGGGGATTCAAACCCTAGGACTCCCAGACACTAGTGTCAGCAAGCTGCCAAAGGGTTTTTTTTCTATTCTCTATGTATGCACTTGTCTGCTTTCACTTTCCCATGTATGTCTGTTGATGCGCTTAATTGCCTAGTTACAGGAACGTCCGTCTCTCTCAAGGCCACAGTTGGTTGCTGCCGGGTAGTTGCTTGGGTGATCTCATGGTACTATCCATGAGAAGCAAATGTGTTATGATTACCTAGAAGCGTTGCTTCCCAGGCTCAATGGCACGCGCGGGAAATCCCGCAATTGGTCCTCAGCTTTTTGAATATACTATAATCTATTGGGCTCCATGTTTATCCCTCATTCTGAACAGTGATCCTGTTATGCACCTATTGCTTCAATTAAAGTAAAACCTTTTCTACAAGTGTGTGCTTCGTTGATGCTATGGGAGTCTGACAACTAGTCTGGTACCCTAACCTCTATACCACACCAGGAGGACTCGTGTCACTGAAAGTAGCGCTTCAGAACATTATTATGAGTGGGAATTCCTGAAGACAGGATATCCCACTTTGCCCAACTTGAGGGATCATTCATAAACTGCATCCAGTAAATAGGACAGTCTGCTGGGTGAAACAGAAGGGTCAGATGATTCAGGGTTCCCTCTAAGCTGACTTCGTGTGAGCTAGCTCACAGGTTTTTTTAGCCTCCGGCTCACATGTTTTTGTCTCAGCTCAGGAAGGAGGGCTCCAGGGCAAACGAATTGATGCAGCAGCCAGATCACTCGCTCACAACTTTAATGCCAGGAGCTCACAAAGTAGAATTTTTGCCCACAAGTCTCCACAGCTTAGAGGGAGCATTGGATCTTCTGACTCAGAGCCACAATATACCAATGTGCCAGAAACACATTGCGTATCTGTTACGTACGCAGACCACCACCAGAGGTCCGTGGCTGAGCAGGAGCTTGGTCCCCAAACACAAAGGGGACCTAGGATCCTAGTCCACCTAGAGCCCACCAATAGCACCCTTGGTGGGAAATTCAAACCCTCCAATGGGGACAGAGGTGTGCCGGGTGGGAGTGTATAGAGTTGGCCTTGCAGGTCCGTTTTTCCTTGTCTTGTTGTGAAGTACAATAAATGCGTCTGAACGCATGTCGTAGTCCGAGTTCTCCATGCATCGAACCCAGTACTTTTCAGTATCACTTGCTTACTTTTTATGTAGTGTATGACCATAAGGACATGAGGATAGACAGTAGAACACTATCTTCTGGTCTCTTCTCGTCTAATAACTCCAGTGATGCCAGTTCAAACCCATTTCAGTCTGCTATAGTGCTTTGTTTGTTTCTATCGAAACCATTTTGCCTAAACGGTGGATACAGATTTGAAACGATCTCCCACTAAGCGAACCAGGAAAGCAGACAAAAATATCCCTTTTGTGCATAGATAAGAGCAAATCCCATTGCGGAAGAGTTAAGTGTGCTGGTAAAATCCTTGGATTTCTGAGCTGTTTTGAATGGTGGCCAAAGAAATAATTAGAGACCATTATCCACCACTCTCTTGGCAAATTACACTTTCAGTTTTTACAATGATGTCTATATCTGGCACTGTAGATTTAATTTTGCTCCCATCGTTTAAAAATAGGCCATCCAACTTTGCTTTAATTGTTTTCAATTTGCTTCACCATTAAGAATACCTCGCTTCTACCTAAAAAATAATAATCCTGTTTGCGCCTTTTAAACATTCTTACCTGCCTGGACTATAGACAATTGTAACTCAGAGGGACAGAATAACACTCTCCATTTTTTTTTAAAAAAAAATGTGCTTTCCCCTTCTTATGCCAGTAGCTGAAAAGCTGTTCTTGGTTGTCCATGCAGAGAGAGAGCGACACTTAGCTCTTGACTAAAAGCTTTTCTAAATGCGTGTCTTTGAAATATTTTGTACAGAATGTCTAGCACGCTTGGTTCGCAGTCCAGCGAGCTGTTCTGTTCGAGTGCCATCGAAGTTAATGGGGTGGAGGTGTGAGTCATGATCATCAGCATCAATCTGCCGGGAGAGAAAGAGCTTTGTTTGAGCTGGAGCACACAAGGACTCTCCAACGTGTTTTGACTGACAGGGCGCAGCCCTCCAGTGTACAAGGCAACAAGAAAGCGGACTCTGCAAAGCCCACGCGGCAGCAGCTCTTCCCTTACCGCTGAATCAAGCGCTACAAACCTCACTGAGGAAGGGCCTGGAATGCCAGGCAAGCTTGAGACATCTTACTTCTTCTTTCTCGGATCAAAAAGATAGTTATGCAACGCCATCTGCTCAAAGAGTAACAGGACCACTGGGTTGCCAGCCTCCATATATATGGATATATGGATACACACACACACACACATATATATATATACATATAATTCCAAATGTAAGAAAAATCACCACAAACCAGGTATTTTAAAAGACAGGAGAACAACAGGCAAAACGTTAGACTGTGACTGTTTGGCACTGACAGAGTACTGGGTCTACCACAAAATTTCCACTTGCTCTAGAGCTCTTGTGCAAGTGGAGCCACGAGAAGAAGACTGCAGCTGCTGCTTGCGCTGCTTTCATCCCCTCTCATGTTTCCGCTTGTACAACATCATGTACAACTTGTACAACTAGTAAGTATTCAAATCTTACCATATTTTGACATGCCATGTTATTTTTTTCATGTTTTATATTCTTACTAAGAAAAAGGCCCGTTGTGGAAATAAATACAACGGCCTCTAGAAAGAGGCTCTGGGCGGGTGCCCCAGCCTTGGACACTCAGTGTCAATTTGCTGTGGCGACCTCAGCAGGGTATAATGACACTGAGTCCACCATTTTCTCCAGAGGAACTGATCTCTGCTACCTAAAGAACAGTTGCAATTTTGAGTGATCTCCAGCCCTCACCTGGAGATTGGCAACGATGGTTCCCCATAAGGGAATAGTTGGTTTGGAGGGTGGAATCTATGGCTTTGTACCTGTCTGAGGTCCCACGCCTCCTGAAACCTCACCCTCTCCAGGCTCCATCCCTCACCTCTCCAGGAATTTCCCACCTGGAGTTGGCAACCCTATCTCCTTCCCAGCCAATCATCAACCTACCTTTATTTCCCCCTCACTCTTCAGCTTTCCACCCCCCCCACACCTGCAGCCTCTCCCGTCACATTGGCTGTCATACGGGGGCCACCTCAGCAGCATATAACCCACTATTTTCTCCAGGGGAACTGATCTCTGCCATCTGGAAAGCAGTTGTAATTCTGAGTGATCTCCAGCCCTCACCTGGAGATTGGACACATTTTACCTCAGAACAGCAAAACTGTTTACAATGTTAGAGGCAAAAGCCAATCAAGTCGCATATGCAAACGACCTCTGTGTTCCAAGGCAGAGGCCAATGAGGCTGCATATGCAAATAACCTCTGTGCTCTGAC
>NW_015174850.1:695232-708163 GCF_001447785.1 Gekko japonicus
TACCTCAGAACAGAAAACTGTTTAGAATGTTAGAGGCAAAAGCCAATCAAGTTGCATATGCAAACGACCTCTGTGTTCCGAGGCAAAGGCCAATGAGGCTGCATATGCAAATGACCCCTGTGTTCTGACTGGCTATGGGGGGGGGGAGAACAGCAAAATGTTTAGAATGTTGGAGGCAGGACTCAGGCAAAGCAGCCAGTGGATAGGGAGACCCTCTGAATGACAGATCAGAGAACGAACTGATTTTGGAGCGTATGGAATGTTCTAGAGAAGTGCCACCACCATTCGGCTTTTGTTTATAAGGGAGATATTCCGCAATGTCCTTAATATGTGTTTAACGAATGAAGTTTTATGCTTCTCACCTTCCTTTCTGTCCCTTTTGGTTCTGTACCCCTTTAAATGGTAAAAAAAATAAGGGGAAAAAAGGATCTTCACTGCTTCACTGCAGGTTAGCTGTGGGTATGCAAGGAAAATCTTTTCAAACAATACGTTCACGTGAAACAGCATCCCACTCAACAGAGCGTCTGCCCCAAACGATGAAGAGTTACTATTCGAGTTACGCATGACCTAACTCCCTGACCTTTTGTGGTTGACCCTGCCTCTTGTGGCTGGCATTTTGTGATTGCGTCCACCATCCCGTGCCCTGTAACTTCTGGCAATCTTCCACATCTTTTCCCAGTTTTAGTGTGCATTAGGGACACTTGCCCTCAAACCAAACTCCAATGATGATTAGACGTACCAGTCCCACCACCACTCCAGATGTAGAGAACACCTTCGAGAAGGTGCTGCTTGCATCACCCTGGATATGGTAGGATGGTACAGCAAACTCACTGGACCGAAGTAGCTCTATGTCCGCCTGATCACTGCCTGGGTGGGAGATCTCCTGCGTTTGCTCACCTTGATGGATGAAAAGAGAGATGCAAAGGGAATTAGAAATGACCCTGCCGTGCCCCGTCTGCCAGAGCCTTCCTGTCTGTGGTCACCAGTGATACTTTCAGCTACTGAATGATAGCTTGTTCTGTTCTCATAACAGGATGAAGAGAGGTGCCCTTCAACGCCACTGCTTCCGCTCAGAACTGCTTCTGTTGTCCAGGCCAGCAGGTTCTTCTTCCTCCCCTTCCTCCTCTGTCCTGTTCCCCCTCCTCACTCCTATTGGCTTTTCCAAAACATGAGAGCTGTGACTGAAGGCAGTCAAGGCAAAATTCCATTTTAAAAAGTAAATGGAAGAAAGAGTGAAAAGAGTGTTGCACGACATGCTACGATGGTTCAACCAGAACGTTGCAGGGTAGCATCAATACCTCACCAATTACCTCTCACCAATTACCTGCTTCCAGGTGCATCAATAGCATTTTGCCAGCCCACACTGAATTGTCTGGAGCAATAATTCTAAATGTCAGAAAAATCACCACAAACCAGGCCTTTTAAAAGACAGGAGAACAACAGGCTAAACATTGGACTGGGGCTGTTTGGCAGTGACAGAGTACTGGGTCTACCACAAAATTTCCACTTGCTCTAGAGCTCTTGTGCAAGTGGAGCCACGAGAAGAAGACCATAGCAGCTGCTGGCTCTTCTTGCATCCCCGCTTATGCTTCCAATTGTACAGCATCTTGTACAACTAATTTCTGGGTACAGCGATATATAGAAAGGAAGGTGCTGGTTATGTGAAGTATCCTGCACAAGCAGAACAAGTCTGTTTATGCTGCCATTTGCACATCGCTAGATTCAAGCCAGGGTCTGCGTCTTCCACAGTAATCGGATACCTTCTATAGAAAATGGCTAGTATGAATATAGACCAGTCTTCAAACTTAGGAGAGATAGGGATGTCCCAATCCTTCAAAATGATATTTCTGCTTTTGCCATGCTAACTATCAACAGCTCATCTTATGGCTTCAGTGTGCCACTCAGGAGGGAAGGCGGCATGGTATAACCCTGTCTCATCAGATCTTGGATGCTAAGTAGGGTGAGTAAAAGAAGAGAGAAGAGATTGGATTTATACCCCGCCCTTTACTACCCGAAGGAGCCTCAGAGCCGCTTACAATCTCCTTTCCCCCACAACAGACACCCTGTGAAGTAGGTGGGGCTGAGAGAGCTCTTTCAAAAACTGCCCTTGAGAGAACAGCTCTGAGAGAACTTGTGACTGACCCAAGGTCACACCAGCAGCTGCATGCAGAGGAGTGGGGGAATCAAACCCGGTTCTCCCAGATTAGAGTCCGCGCTTCTAACCATTACACCAAACTTGGATGGGGGACGACCAAGGAAGACTCTGCAGAGGACGGCAATGGCAAACCCCCTCCGCTTAATCACTTGCCCCTTGCTGGGGTTGCCGTAAGTCGGTTGTGACGATGGCAATGTGCTTTGGTCCTGTCCTGTGCTGTTCTTGAATCCTTCTCCTTTTATTTTCCTGGCACAGTCTTTCTGAATGTTCAGCAATAGTAACAGAGGGAAACACTTACGCTCGTAGTGTGCCAAGGACCATACGGAATGACGGCGGGCTCTTCCTTCCCACTCAAGAGTTGAAAAGTGCCTAATATGGCTTCCTGCTGCTCCTTTCTGCAATGGAATCAGGGCGTCCTGTCCCCTAGTTCGACGACGAGCACGATT
Organism: Gekko japonicus; assembly: GCF_001447785.1. NCBI lineage: Eukaryota > Metazoa > Chordata > Lepidosauria > Squamata > Gekkonidae > Gekko > Gekko japonicus. Next base: position 697,834 of record NW_015174850.1, read on the forward strand.
CCTAAGCAGGTTTGTGCATCACAGCCTCCATTGCGGCAGAAGAAACTTGAACAATTTGAATGCCAGATATCAGGACATTATTAGAAAGATATCCCCCATGTTCTGGGTCCAGTTTCGTAGCTTCTTTTCTGAAGTCTTTGGGCACAAAAGGAATGATTGGTGAATTACAGGTGGGTGCAGTCTTCCCATCTGCGGAAAGCAGATCAGCTATCAGGACATCTGCTGGAATACTGAGGTGGAGTCAAAGGTGTCCTTCGGCATGCAGAAGACGTTCTAGAAGAAGATGAGATTGGGTTTATACCCCGCCCTGTCTCAGAGTCTCAGAGCAGCTTGCACACTCTTTTCCCTTCCCCTCCCCACAACAGACACCTCTCGAAGCTGAGAGAGCTCTGAGAAAACTGCCCTTGACAGACGTCATCGCGTCGCTGCCATTGGGGTGGTGATGCTCTAGTTGTTGGGCAAAACTCTATGGTTTTTTGCCTTCAAAACCATAGAGTTTGCCCAAAAACTAGAGCATAACCCCCCCCCATTTTGGTGACACGATGATGTCACTACTGGGCGGCGTCATTGCACCGGCAACGCCAATGCGGGAGGGGGCTGTTCAGGTATGGGGCTTTCCCTGCTGGCCTGTTGGCCGACAGTGGATTGGAGCACCTGTTCTCCCCCCATAGCTAGCAATTCAAAACAGTCCAGTGGCACCTTTAAAACCAAGTTTTATTTAGGTACAAGCTCTCCCTCCTCTGCGAGGGCAGATCTGCACGCCCCCTCCCCAAGAGCTAGCAATCCAAAACAATCCAGTGGCACCTTTAAGACCAAGTCCAGTGGAGCCTGAGTGGTGGGTATTGCATTCTGACACACTTCCGGTAATGCCAGGGGGTGTGACATATGTAAATAAGTTATGCTAATAAGTTATGCTAATGAGCTCCTGCACCTCTTTTTCTACTAAATGACCCCTGCCTAAGACTGTTAAGTAACTTGTGATTATATTACTGTGAATAAGAAGCTTGCAGTGTTAAGGGAATGGTTTGAGGATATGCCTAGTTTCCTAGCTACAGATATATTCATTTCATTCACGAATGTTTGCAAACTTCCTGTAATACCTAGTGTCCTTTCTTCTCTTCATCCTTTGTCTTGTTCCTTGCTTATATGTCTGCAGCAAAGAATCAGAACCAGGAATCCTCAGGTCTATTATTCCCCCTGACCTGAAGAAGAAGCACAGATCTGAGGGTTCCTGATTTTAATTTTTTGGCCTAACCTGCAAGGACTATAAAGCAGGGGTGTAGAACTCATTTGTTATGAGGGCCGGATCCGACATAAATGAGAGCTTGTTGGGCCGAGCCATGTGTGCCATAAAATGTAATGCCAGGTAGCGGAGATATAAACATTATAAAGGACACAAACACAAAGGGTGTTTTTTTAACTTAGAAACATGCATGACGGAGTGAGCTCCCGTCTCTGGCCCCAGCTCCTGCCAACCTAGCAGTTCGAAAGCAAGAAATTGCAAGTAGATAAATAGGTACCACTTCGGTGGGAAGGTAACAGCATTCCATGCACCTTGGTGTTTAATCATGCCGGCCACATGACCACGGAAACGTCTTCGGACAGCGCTGGCTTTGAAACGGAGATGAGCATTGCAACCCTAAAGTCGGACTCGACTGGCTTTCGAGCAAGGGAACCTTTACCTTTACTTATGCTTAAAACATTAGCACTCTCACAATATTTTGTTTATTTAACTGTGTCTGATAACTGACACCTCTTGCTCTGAATTATTGCATCAAAACGTCTGTGCTGTTGCAGTCTTGAGTATGCTGTTCAGGTGTGTATCTGTAAGCTGCAAACCTACGATGACGCAGCAGCAGCAGAACTGGAAGAAGAAATAGAAGGCAGCCAGTTCCACTGTCTGATGCAGCCCCCGGGCCGCATGTTTGACACCCCTGCTATAATGGTTTCCAGGTCAGCCTTGGACTTTCCTGGGCCATCAGCGGTCTCTAGTGACTCTGCTGCCTAAGGCTTCACAAGGGCAACGAACATGCCTTTGGCTTATCCCCTCCCCACATTCTTCAGAGGACCCTTAATGTGGCCCTGGCCTTATGTTTGATCTCATACCTTTGTATGTGAGGGCCAGGCCTACCACAAGGGGGCAGGAGGGCCATGGCCTGGGTCTCACATATGGGGAAGGCCTCAAATTAGGGCTTTTGGCATTGGGCACTTTCACACACACTAAATAACGCACTTTCAATCTGCTTTCAATGCACTTTGCAACTGGATTTTACCGTGCAAAATGGCAAACGGTTGCTGAAGAGGATTGAATCTACATTATTTAGCATGTGTGAAAATGCTATCTCCAAATGAGGTTATACATAAGAACATAAGAAAAGCCCTGCTGGATCAGACCAGGGGTCCATCTAGTCCAGCATCCTGTCTCACACCGTCGCCAACTGGTTCCTCTGGATGGTCAAAAACAGGGCATAGAGGCTAAGACCTTCCCCTGATGTTGCCTCCTGCCTCTGAGATTCAGAGGATTAGTGCCTCTGAATATGGAGGTTCCCCTCAGTCACCATGGCTAGTAGCCATTGATAGACGTATCCTCCATGAATCTATCTAGTCCCCTTTTAAAGCTGTTTATTCCTGTGGCCATAACTACACCCTCTGGCAGTGAATTCCATATTTTAATCACTCTCTGTGTAAAGAAGTATTTCTTTTTGTTCGTCCTCAACCTACTGCCCATCAGCTTCATTGGATGCCCCTGAGTTCTAATATTTTGGGAGAAGGAGAAAATTTCCCTTTGTAAAATCTCTCCACCCCATGCATAACTTGATAAACCTCTCTCATGTCCTCCCTTACATACAGCTGCAGAGGTACATAGACAAGATTGAAAGAAGACATTTATCATGCAACTTTAAACTTGTGTCCCGTCGCTGGGCCGCACTGCCTATGAATTAATATTCTCTTCTGTCAGCCCGGGCCCCCCTCTGAAAGGAGCTATGTGAGGAGATCTGGTAATGCCCCCAATTTTCAGAAATTTTAAAGACTAGATTTATATAAGCCACAATTCCAGCGGTCATTTCCTGCGGGAGCACACAGGAGCGGAGCTCCGGTAGTAAGGAGCCCAGGGGGCAGGCACATGCAACAAGCCCCACCCCCTGCTCCCAGCAGCCCTCAGTTTGGCCACGAGGAGCAAGAAGCAGCCAGGTAAGTTGCAGAGCCCCCCCCCCCCGGTCCACCTTCAGATACAACCTCTCCCTCCTCTGTGAGGGCAAATCTGCATGTTTTCCCCCCATAGCTAGCAATCCAAAACAGTCCAGTGGCACCTTTAAGACCAAGTTTTATTCAAGTACAAACTCCCCCTCCTCTGCGAGGACAGATCTGCACATTTCCCCCCCCCCAATAGCTAGCAATCCAAAACAGTCCAGTGGAGCCTGAGCGGTGGGTGTTGCCTTCTGACACATTTCCGGTGATGTCAGGGTGTGTGGCATATGCAAATGAGTTATGCTAATGAGCTCCTGCACCTCTTTTTCTATGAAATGACCCCTGCACAATGCACATGTCTTGTTCGAGGCACAGAAGAGGGCAGGTGGGCAGAGCCTTGAGCCGGGCCGTTCCCTCACCCTCTTTGCCGAGGACTTTATAGCACTCTCTCGCCATTTTCTCTAGAAGCAGCTAATTTTACATGATTGGGTTGAGATAATTAGGTTTTTATTTGCACTGGTAAATGGCTATGGGCAAACTCCATCTTGCTCAGCTCGTAATTAGTTTCTGGGAGCCTTTTCTGGAAACTTTTCAGAAATCTCTTCTTTGTTTTGTTTTTAAACCAGTACTTCTCCTAGGGGAGCTTCCCACCAGACCTGGACCCCAGCCCCATCGCTTCTAATCAAAGATGTACTTTTGGCCGGGGAAGAACCAGTGGTGAGAATCGCTGGCTCAGGTTGGCAGAAGAAGAAGAGATTGACTTTATACCCCGCCCTTCACTACCTGAAGGAGTCTCAGAGCGGCTTACATGCCATGTGAACCTTATTCTTACAAAGTCCTGGTTTCGTGCACTGTTGCTAAGATGACTGTAACATACATTTATCATCCCTGAGTTTCTACAAATTTGGGTGGAAGGCCTTGGGAACAGGGATGCCAGCCTCCAGGTGGAACCTGGGGATCCCCTGGAATTTCAGCTCATCTCCAGACTAACAAGATCAGTTCCCCTGGGGAAAAATGGGTGCTTTGGTGGGTGGAATTTTTATGGCATTTTATCCCACTGAAATCCCTGTTCCGTACAGTTACCAGCCTCCAGGTGGCACCTGGTGATCTCCCACTATTACAGTTGGTCTCCAGGTAAAAGGTAAAGGTAAAGTTTCCCCTTGGTCGAAAGCCAGTCGCATCCGACTCCAGGAGGCGTTGCTCATCTCCATTTCCGAGCTGAAGAGCCAGCGCTGTCCAAAGATGTTTTCCGTGGTCATGTGGCTGGCATGACGAGACGCCAAGGCGCACGGAACGCTGTTACCTCCCCACCAAAGTGGTACCTATTTATCTACTTGCAGTTTCTTGCTTTCGAACTGCTAGGTTGGCAGGAGCTGGGGCCAGAAACGGGAGCTCACTCCATCACGCGGCACTCGGGTCTCGAACTGCCGAACTACAGACCTTCTGGTCTGCAGCTCAGCGTCTTAACCTCTGACCCCACCCTATCAAGTCTCTACCCCCAAAATCTCCAAGTATTTCCCAATCCAGAGCTGGCAACACTACTGCCCCCCCACCCCCAGGTTCCATCCCCCAATCTCCAGGAATCTCCCAGTCTGGATCTGGCAACCCTGCCCCCCATCCCTGCTGATGGGACTTGGCCACCCTATTTGGAAACTATCAAACTATCATTATTATGCATTCGAGCACCGCTGGATATATGTGGACATCAATGGCCTTTGCATCTGCCAGCCAGCTCTCCTGGGAGAACCGGGTTTGATCCCCCACTCCTCCACATGCAGCCAACTGGGTGTCCTTGGGTTAGTCGCAGTTCTCCCAGAGTTGTTCTCTCACGAGCAGTCCTCGAAAGAGCTCTCTCAGCCCCACCCACCTCACAGGGCTTCTGTTGTGGGGAGGGGAAGGGAAAGGAGATTGTGAGCCGCTCTGAGGCTCCTTCGGGTAGTGAAGGGCGGGGTATAAATCCAATCTCTTCTTCTCTTCTTCTTCCTTGGGAAAGGGGGCGGTGGCAGGGAAGGTCAGCTGATAACAGGCCTGTGACAAGCTGAGCCCAAACTGCAGTGGAGTTGTGGGCTCAGCTCATAACGTGCTTTGAGAGGGCAGGCCCTTTAATTTTCCATTAAAGACCTCATGTCTCATTCCAAGCATCAGGTTCATCACCACTGGTAAACCCAGAATATTTTTCATATTTGGCGTTTCCTGATGCTCTCCCCCTCTTCCTCTCTCTCTCTCTCTCTCTCTCTCTCTCTCACCTCCTGTCACATTATGTCTTACAAGCCAGGATGACAGTGTGTGTAATACAATGTGACACAGAATAATGTGCTGTGTCAAATATGCTAAGCGTTGCCTTTCAGGTGCCGAACACCTAAAATTCAGTAGCTTGCACGGGTGGGGGGGGGGAGAAATGTAAAAATTCGTGCCTAACTCGGTATTTAAATCTCAGTCATATTTATTGCAGCCGAACAGCTCAATCATATTTAAGGAGGAGGCAGTGGCTATTAGATAAATGCCACCAGGGTTTTGAATCACTTAGAATTAATTATAATATTTGCTTTTACATTTCTCCGCGAGAAAGTGAATTAATTCTGGGAACCGGAGTCTGCATACTGGGGAGGAAAAACACTCTGAAATGCTGAACTGAGGCAGAAATTTTGCGCATGTGATAGTATCTAAATAATCTTTTGCACACTGCAAACCTACAGTAATGTGAGTGTTTTCGTTCCCCACAAAGGATATGAGGAGTTATCGTTTGCAGTGTGGTTGCCAATCTCCAGGTGGGGCATGGAGATCTCCCAGAATTACAACTGATCTCCAGATTATAGAGGCCCCGGTCACATGGAGGATTTGCCGCATTAAGGGCACGAATGTCAGGCGGCTTTTTGGGGCGCGATCACACCACAACATCTGGGAAGCGTAGCGCACCCGTGGCCAACCCCTAGCATCCTGCCAAAGATGTGCAGTAAAAAAAGTACCTCGGAAAGTGCACTAGTATCCAGAAAACGCGGGGCAGGGGCAGGGGCAGGTGTCTGATCACGGGAGTGCTAGTATCCCGTGGCATCCGGTGCCCATCCACGTCCCATCGCAAACTGGATGTTTTTCATAAGCGTATGCGCACAAACACATGACTGAAAGCAGTGCTGTTTCATGGAACTGCGCTGGGCGCACAAATGCGAAACGCTTGCCGTGCCACTTCTTTGCCATGCTCCAGCATCACCGTGTGATCGCCAGCTAACAGCCTAAGTGCGGAGACTCGGGGGACCGTGTGATCGGGCTACTGCGCTTTATTTTGCTCCGGGGTGAACAGCCATGCCTCCCCCTCCCGGGTTATCTGGCCCGTGTGACCGGGGCCAGAGGTCAGGTTTTTCTGGAGAAAATGGCTGCTTTGGAGGGTGGACTTTATGACATTATACCCCTGCTGAGGTCCCTCCTCTCCCCAAACCCTGCCCTCCACAGTCTCCATGTCCCAAAATTTTGGATATTGTAACTCTGAATACAGGAGGATCTGGGAGGGAAAGGGTTAAGAGAATTCTCCCACTCGGGTACCCTGGGCAGTTGGCCCCGTCTTCTCATTGGATAGATGCCGAGTGGGGAATCAAACCCAGCTCTCCCAGATTAGAGTCCAGGCACTTAATCACTACACCAAACTGAAAGTGAACTGAGTGCTGAAGGGACGAAAATCCATGCAGGACAACAAAGAGAACCCAATGGACATGCACGGTGAAGGCGAGGGGAAACACCCGTGTGTAGTAGGCCTATAACTCTATGGCTGTGATAATCCTGCAAATGTCTTGGAGCACAGTAGCTGCTTCTTACAGGATTACAGTCAAACATCAAGAAGACAAAAGTCATGTCTACCGGGGAATTAAATACTTTAAGGCTGATGGGGAAAATGAAATTTGTTCAAGATTTTCTGTTCCTTGGCTCCATTATCAACCAAAAGGGAGGCTGCAACCAAGAAATCAGAGGGAGATTGAGACAGGAAAGGGCAGCCATGAAGGAGCTAGAAGAGATTCTTAAGTAGGTGTTGCTGGCAACCAAGATAAAGATAATTCATGCCACAATATTCCATGCATGGGTCTGAAAGCTGGACAATGAAGAAAGCAGGCAAGAAGAAAGTGGATTCATGAGAAATGTGGTGGTGGAGGAGAGTTTGGCAGATACCGTGGACTACCAAAAAGACAAAGGTTCTAGACCAAATCAAGCCTGAACTCTCCCTAGAGGCTAAAATGACCAAACTGGGGGCTGTCGTATTTTGGTCACATTCTGAGAAGACAAGAGACACTGAAAAATACAAGTAATGCGAGGAAAAGTTGAAGGCAGCAGGAAAAGAGGAAAACCCAACACGAGATGGATGAATGAAAGACCCGAGCAAGTTTGAAAGACCCGAGCAAGGCTGTTAATGATAGGACATTTTGGAGGACATTTGTTCATAGCTTCACCATAAGTCAGAAGCAACCTGATGGCACGTCACACACACAGAAAGAAAGATATTGCTGTATATGTTCATCAAATTTTCAAATATCAGAATTGTATTTCATTTTTCAGATATATCAAATAACTCAAAAAGACCGAAGTCTTCAAGAAAGAAGAAGGACGAACTTTTTGTTCATAGCTTCACCATAAGTCAGAAGCAACCTGATGGCACGTCACACACACAAACATGCTATCATAGGGTGCGGTCAGACGGCATGCTGAGAGCGGTTTAAACTGGTCCAGTTCTGACACGATTATTTTTCCTCTGAACAATCACGATCACACGGGAGCGTGTGTCAGGGATTTTTTTCTCAGTTTGCGCGTGCACATAACTGTTCATCCGTGGAATTGAAAAACTTTATCCTCGTGCATGTGCAGAGCCACTAGGGAAAATCACGGATTTCACTTGACAGTTCCGCAGAGCACCGCGATTTCACCGCTTTGACAGAAGACTTCCCTTTAAACTTTTTGCCCGAAACTGGCCTTTTTGGGATCCCGAACTCAAAACTAGTGACCGTTTAAATGTTACTTTTAAAAATGCGGGAGCGGAGCTCCGCTTATGCGCATACCACTGACGCACACACAAAAAATGGAGGCTGAAAAGTGGAAGCCTCAGGCTTCTAAGCGGGAAGGGGGTTTAAATCATTGGAAGTGGCTTGACACCGGAGGACCGATTACACAGGGGAAACTGTGGCTTTAAACGGGAGAGCTGAGATAACACCACTTTGGGACCTGGTAACAAAATACTCCGGGTTAAAGGGGTTTTGAGCCGGAAACAAACAACTGGGGACAGGAGGCTGATGTTGACTGTGTGATTGTGCATATAAAATCCGTTGCTGAACTGTCACAACACCAGAACAAACGGCGCGTCTGAACGCACCCATAGTGCCACTTGTGTGCATGACTTGATACAACTGAGGATAACAGGGCAATGAGAGTATGTTTTAAGTTTGAATGCTTTTAATAAGAACCACGTCTCCTCCTTCGAGAGGGACTACTGTGACTTGCTCGAGTGGATCAGCGAATTGTTTCATTGCAAACTTTGCCTTTTCATCACCGCATAAGGACACATCTTTGCATGGGACATCAAATTGAGGCAATTTTGTCCATAACGATCTTCCAAACATAATAGCCGCTGGTGCCATGCCAGCAGAACAATGAGGGATTGTTCAGTAACTGCAGAGAAACCCAAATAGTTCTTGTTCCATAAATCTCTCAACCGCTCTATTTGCTTGTGGTCAGTGAGTTGTAATAATTTTTTTTCTGTGCTTGAATCCAAGATACTTTGGGAGCTGAGACAATGGCAGACTTTGAAAAGGTGGCCCATTGTCACTTCTCACAACAGCTGGTGTACCAAAAAATTGGGGGAGGGATCTTGCCCACTTTGGGGATTATTGTTGGAAGTGAAGGCACTGTTCCGTGTCTTAGGCCTCCAGAAACAAGTGGCAAGAGAGACTAGATAGCTAGGTAGGCACACTGACCTTACCTTCCTGTGTTTACTCTTCTTCCACTGTCCCCTTTGAAGTGTAGACTGTGTTCTCAGGGACAACTTCCCTTTCTTCTGTTCACTCTCTCAGACAAAGCTTTCTCTTCTACCGCTGCCACAGCTGGTGGAGGGGGGAGGTGATGGGTGTTTCTGTAACGGAATCTTAACTTTCGTTTCTTCCCAGCTTCTCTTATCTGCTTGCCTAAGCCAGTGACCTTGGTACCTTGTTGCTGCTTTCTCTGGGAATGTAGACTCGTTAGGTTAGGCGGGCTTTTGCTAGTTTCCTGATTGGCCCAGGTCCATCAGGGGAACCCCTTTGAATTATGTATAACTCCCCATTGTGTTCGCTTGCAACCAGTTCTAACACAGAATGTATGCACAGATGACCTGCCTTTACTGACTCAATAAACTTCACTCTTTTGAATGGGAGTTGTCGGGAACCAATCGCTGCGGGACTCTGACACCCTGCACACACCAAGAGGGATGACAAGAGCCATCTACACACTCAGTGAAGTCAAGGTATTTTGGAATTGTGTAACTCGGCACAAGAAATTGGACTGTAAAGCTACATTGCCTTTGTGTTCCACTTTTTGGGATTGTGTCTCCTTGTGATGTTCTTGTATGAAGAAAACTATTGAGAAATAGATATTTTTTTGAATAATAATTCATGTTTTGTACAGCACTTGGATTGAGTCCTTTATAGTGAGCTATCATGGGTGCTGGTCTACTTGTGGTTGTCGTCTCCAGCTGGTGGCGGGAGATCTCCCATTATTACAACTGATCGCCAGGCAACAGCTATCAGTTCCACTAAAGAAAATGGCTGCTTTGGAAAGTGGATCCTGGGGCACTGTGCCCCACTGAAGTCCCTCCCCTGCCCAAACCCCGCCCTCCTCAAGCTCCACCCCCAGCATCCAGGTATTTTCCCAGAGCTGGCAACCCTATGTAATCAGGTATATGAAAAAATATATACAGATGTGTGCGAGATGCCCACAGAACAATGCAATAACAAAAGAGACTAGATTAAAGCCATAACATCATTTAGTGTCTGGTTATAAAAAACAACCACTGATTCCTTCATAGAAAAAAAAACGGTAGGTCGATAAAATTGGGGTCCATTTGACTTTGGCGGCAGCAGCAGCAGGCTTGGAAATAAGTGAGGAGACCTTGCCCCAGTCGATTAACAGCAAA
>NW_015174850.1:708768-709582 GCF_001447785.1 Gekko japonicus
AGCCGGTCACTAAATGATGTTATGGCCTCTATCTACTCTCTTTTGTTATTGTATTGTTCTGTGGGCATCTAGCACACATCTGTGTATATATTTCCATACAAGACTGTCTTGGGATTGTGTGTTATCCTTGTGGGTCAGGTATATGCTTGCCAACCTCCAAGTGGGGCCTGGGGATCTCTCAATTTACAACTTACCTGTACACTGCAGAGGACAATTCCGCTGGAGAAAACGGCTGCTGTGGAGAGTGGGCTCTCTGGGGCATTATTCCCTCCCCTCCTCAAACCCCGCCCCTCCCCTAGACTGCACCCCACAAATCTCCACGATTTCCCCAACCCACAGTTGGGAACCGTAATTCAGGCAACATTTTGAAAAGCTGGCACACCACACTACCTGAGAAATGTAATAACATTGTCCCGTTTCGCTGTGGGATCCTCTCCTTTCATTTCAAGAAATAAATTTCCCAACCTTTCACAATCAATGTTCCCATTTGGGCCTCAGTGTACTGTTCGACTCACGGACTGGCAGTTTGGGAAATGTGGGGTTCATGTTGAAAACTTGAAAAGTAAAAGAGGAAGGGGGGAAAACCCTCTTAAAAAAAAACACGACCACTGCAACATTTATAGATGGTAGTAAAAAGATATTCCGCACCCCTAGGCTTCCCAAGTCCCCCCGGGGGGCGGGGAAAACCCCGCCCCAGAGGCCCGTTCCCCGCCACCGCCGGATCGGGCCCCCGGGAATACTCCACCCCGACATCCACATCACCCAGAAGTGACGCAACCACGCCGGGCACGCTGGGGGCGGGGCCACGGCAATC
>NW_015174850.1:710053-710590 GCF_001447785.1 Gekko japonicus
CCATCAGTGATGGTGGGATGTAGTATTGCCAGCTCTGGATTGGGAAATACCTGGAGATTTGGGGGTGGAGCCTGGGGAGGGCGGGGTTGGAGATGGACCTCAACAGCATATAATGCCATAGAGTCCACCCTCCCAAGCAGCCATTTTCTCCAGGGAAACTGATCTTGATCATCTGGAGATCAACCGTAATAGTGGGAGCTCTCCAGATGCCACCTGGAGGATCGTGACCCAAAATTGGGGAGTAGGATTCCTACCTCCAGGTTGGAAAACTCCAGGGGATTTGGGGGTGGAGCCTTGGGGAGAACAGGGACCTCAGTGGGGTACAATGCCAGAGAGTCCACCCTACAAGGCACCCATTTTCTCCGGTGGAACTGATCTCTGTAGTCTGGAGATGAACTATAATTCTGGGGGATCCCCAGGTCCCACCTGGAGGCTGGCACCCCTACCTATGAGTGAAGCTGTTGGGACAGAAAGTTTTCAACATGGCTGCCGCAGCGCTTGGAATAATTCGGCCTACGAACGTGTCATCTGTGTAAG
>NW_015174850.1:710642-720459 GCF_001447785.1 Gekko japonicus
AGGAATGCGAGTGTTTCAGCTCAAAAGCTCTTGTGGCTGTTCTGGCGCTGATAGGGGTGAGTAATTTGTTTAAACAAGTGCTCTTCAGGGAAGAATGCTGAACTTTGCAAATGAAAAAAAATTACCTGGATGGATGATGTCTTTTAGTTTCTGCTGTCCTTTCTTCAAAAAAGGTGTTGTCTTCCTTTTATTTATTTATTAGGATTTTAAAGGTTTTGTGTTATCTCTGCATCGCTAGCATCGGGTCCTTAATGCTAGGCCTCGGAATAGGGTTTCTGGCCTCCAGCTGGTGGCCGGAGAGCCCCTGAGCTGGGATTACAAGTGATTGCAAGATGACGGAGATCAGTTCACCTGGACAAAACTGGGCACTTTGGAAGGTGGACTCTATGGCATTGTACCCCATTGAAGTCCCTCCCTTCCCCAAACCCCGCCCTCCTCAGGCTCCGCCCCCAAAATCTCCAGGTGTTTCCGATCCCGGAGCTGGCAACCCTACCTCGGAATAAGGAGGCGGCATAGTTATAAACAGGAGCATAATTACACGTCAGGTTCTTTCTCCGTGTGGAGATGTGGTAAAAGCAACTTCCGGTTTCTCCGTTCTTGCCCATGCTAGGGCATGGTAAAACAGTGGCCCGGATTGAAGGGGCAGTCTGTGTCACAAGCACCACAGTGCAGTTGCTAGGAGAGCCAGGGTAGCATAGTGTCAGCCACAGGCATCTGGAATCGGGGCGAGCTGGCTGAATTGGTTGCAATGTCCATCCTTGATTTACACTGCTTATGTTCTGTATCCTTATCGCTGCCCTCACCTGCCATTGAATTCCTTGGGGGAAGGGGAGAGTATGTTTGGTGTACTGGTTAAGTGCGCGGACTCTAATCTGGGAGAGCCGGGTTTGATTCCCTACTCTGTTCAATCATTCAATCAACAGGATGAAACGGCGATCAAGCCATGTAATAGGGCTAGGGTAGCAAAAGTCTGAAACAAAGCGTAAAGACATGTTTAACAATGCAGAAAATGGTGCTGCGTAAGTAGAAAATAATGCAGTGACAGCGAGATAACACATGTAGCCAATGGATAATACACACTACACGCAGTAGTATAGTCCACAATCCCCCTCATAACAGTGCCTTCCTGAACTTTCCTTTATAATATAGCCATTTTAGCTTTAAAAAAAACCCCCCCCCCCCCCCCGAACCATTCTATTCTGCATAGCTTGAGGAATGACTTCATTTGGATAAGACTTCCCTGTGGGGAATTGGTTGGACCACCACACTTCCATGTCCCATACTGGGGGAAAGAATACCTTTTTGTTTGTTTGTTTTTGGTTTGTGCATCATTCAAAAGATGCTAGGGAGATACAGAGATGGAACTGTCTCTTGCAAAAGATTTCGATCAAATTATAAGACAGTGCAGCTGTGCATTTCTCTCACTGTATTCTCTGGAGAGACCTGGGCGGGGGGCTCCAAACAGAACATGACTGAAACGCCTGACTTCAGTAAGTGATCGAATCTTTTATTTAGTTTCCAGCCTCGGGCCAACGAAAAATATACAGCAACTGACGCATGCCACACAGCGGCTTCACAACTCCCGTGTGTTGTGTTAAGATGAAATTCAACACCAGCCAGTCTAACAGAACGGGGGAAGAAATTGCAGACCACTTTTTTTTTTTACATTGATTACTGATACAAAAATAAGTGGACTAAATTATATTCTGCAATCTTTTAAAAACATACATTATAAACGAAAACCTCTCCCAGATATCAAGCCCTTTGCTTTTGGAAGATAAGGAATTCAAAAGGAAAGAGGAGGAGGGGAAGAGTTGGTTTGATACCCCACCCTTCACTACTCGAAGGAGACTTGGAGCGGCTTACTGCCACCTTCTCTTCCTCTCCCTACTACACAGTTTGGCGTAGTGGCTAAGTGCAGCCCCACCTCCCTCACAGGGTGTCTGTTGTGGGGAGGGGAAGGGAAAGGAGATTGTAAACTGCTCTGAGACTCCCTTGGGTAGTGAAGGGTGGGGTATAAATCCAATCCTTCTTCTCTCAAGAACAGTCCTCAAAAGAGCTCTCTCAGCCCTGCCTACCTCACAGGGTATCTGTTGTGGGGGAGGGGAAGGGAAAGGAGTTTGTAAGCCACTCTGAGACACCTTTGGGTACTGAAGGGCAGGCTATAAATCCAATCTCTTCTTCTTCTTTCTCTCCCCACAATGGATACCCTGTGAGGTAGCTGGGGCTGAGTGAGAGAGCTCTGACTGACCCAAGGCCACCCAGCTGGCTTCATGTGAAGGAGTGGGGAATTAAACCCGGTTCTCCAGATTACAGTCGTGCTGCTCTTAACCACTACACCAAACTGGGTCTCCAGGCAGAAGGCAGCATAATCTCTCTCACACTCTTTTTTCTGCTCTTCTGGCAACGTTTGCCACTCCTTTGACTGTATTAAGTACATAACAGTGGTAGGAAAAGAAGAAGACCCAACGTGAGAGGGATCGACTCAATCGAGGAAGCCACGGCCCTCAGGCTGCGAGACCTGAGCGAGGCTGCTCGTGATAAGGTGTTTGGGAGGTCATCAGTCCACAGGGTCACCCTAACCTGGAAGCTCTTAAGCTCCAGGGACTGTGGCTGAGTGGAAAAGCATCTGCTTCTTATGTAGAAGGCCTGAGGTTCAATCCTGGGCATCTCCAGATGAAAAGATCAGGTAGGAGGCCATGGGAAAGACCTCAGCCTGAGACCCTGGAGAGCTGCTGCCGGTCTGAGCAGACAATACTGACCCTGATGGACCCAGGGCCTGATTCAGTAGAACGCAGCTTCATGTGTGAGTGACTTGATGGCGCGCACGCACACAGTGTAAGAAGCTGCTGTTGCTAGGGTTGCCAGGTCCATCTTCGCCCCCAGAGGGGGACTTTGGGGGGCGTTCCCAGAGGGGGCAGGGCATCCCCGACGTGATGACGTCACGTTGGGGATGTCCGTCCGCCTGCCTGATCTCCAAGCTTGGAGATCAGGTGTGCAGGGCCCTTTCCCGCCGGCTCCCTGCACTTAAAGGGAGCCCCTTTAAGTGTAGGGAGCCAGAGGCCCCTGCCCGCCCGATCTCAGAGCGGAGATCGGGCGCTTGGCCCGCAGCCACCCCCTCCCTCCTCTATCTCAAGAGAAAAGGGAGAGGGGTGGCTGCAGGTGTTGGGGCTTGGGGGCGGGGCTTTCCCTGCCTGCCAGCTGGCCGGCGGCAGGTAGAACCCCCAAAAAAGTGGTGGATCCCCGCCAAACCTAGCAATCCTAGCTGTTGCTCAGGGTTTTGAGTTCTCAGCCAGGCCTCTAGCTGCCATGTGTCTCTGGAATTTTACGTTTCTTTTCTCTGTGCCTTCAGTGTTTCTTTATCTGTGTAACATGAGCGTTTGACCTTGGTGTCTAGCACCAGCTTTCTCTTGGGAAAATAGAGCCGTTAGCTTTGGCGGGCTTTCACCTATTCCACAATTAGCTCCAAGCCATCAGGAGACCCTCTTGAATTATGTATATCTGCTTGCTTCGCGTGCTTATTGCCAGTTCTGACACGAGAGGTGTAAAGACCATCTGCATACTTCAGTGTTTCAATAAACTGTACTTCTTTGCATGAAAGTTGTTGGGAGCTGTTTGCTGCAGGAGTGACATGAGTCAGCAGTGGGGGGGTCCATTTATTTCACCAGTCATAGTGGAATTCACTGCCAGTGAAGACCGTGATGGCCTCAAGCACAGATGGCTTTGGAAGAAGACTATTACTGGGTCCATTTGTGTTGTTCTATAAAAGCTTTTGGAAGAAGACTAGACAGATTTGAGGAGGAGACGTCCATCAAAGGCTACGAGCCATGGTGACGGAAGGGAGTTTCCACATTCAGAGGAAACCTCTGGAACCCATTGCTAGGAGTCAACATCCAGGGAAGGCCTTGGCCTCTATGCTCTGTTGGCCCTCCAAGGCAACTGGTTGGCCACTGTGTGAGACATACTGGCCTGGATGGGCCACTGGTCTGATCCAGCTGAGTACTTCATATGTTCTTATCTCTTAAGTATGGAAACTGGGTTGCCAGCTCCAGATTCAGAAATACCTGGAGATTTGAGGGTGGTTCCTGGGGGAGTGGGGTGTAGGGAGGGGAGGAACCCTGATAGGGTATAATGCCATGCTGTCCAACTTCCAAAGCAGCCATTTTGTCCAGGAGAAGTGGAATATGAGCCAGTTTGGTGTAGCGGTTAAGTGCACGGACTCTAATCTGGGAGGACAGGGTTTGATTCCCCACTCCTCCACTTGCAGCTGCTGGATGACCTTGGGCAAGCCACAGTTCTGTCAGAGCTGTTCTCTCAAGGACAGTTCTGGAAAGAGCTCTCTCAGACCCACCTACCTCACAGGGTGTCTGTTGTGGGGAGAGGAAGGGAAAGGAGTTTGTAAGCTGCTCTGAGACTCTGAGTTAAGGGTGGGGTATAAATCCAATCTCCTCCTCCTCCTCTTCTTCTTCCTCTTCTTCTTCTTTTTCTTCTTCAATAAATAAATGATTCATGTAGTCTGGAGATCCCCAGCCCCCACCCGTAGGTTGGCAACCCTATGGTTTCATCTCCTTGGCAACCTTTGGTTTCAATGGTAATCATTCTTTAAGACTTCCAAAGAGCACCGCATCCTTGGTAGCACAATTTTGCTGCATCATACCTGTCTGGCATCCATCTTAGGGTACCAAAGCTGCTAATTGGTGGGGGGGGGGGGAACAAAGTGTCTACTAGAACTAAAATCTCTCATCTCCCCCTTCCACCATTTTCATGTTGATCAATGGATAACACAATCTGCATTGCCTTAACTCTCGTTAAAGCTAGGATTACCAGCTCTGAATTGGGAAATACTGGGAGATTTGGGGGTGGGGGTGGAGCCTGGGGAGGGCAGGGTTTGGGGAGGGGAGGGGCTTCAGCTGGGTATAATGCCATAGAGTCCACTCCATTTGGCTGGAGATCCTGGAAGGTTTTTTTGTTATCTTCTGGGCGTGGAACAGTGGTCACTTGCAATGTTCCCTCTAAGCTATGGAGTTTTATGAGCAAAAATTCTACTTTGTGAGCTACTGGTATTAAAATTGTGAGCAAACGATCTGCCTGCCGCATAAATTAGTTTGCTCTGGAGCCCTCCTTCCTGAGCTCAGACAAAAATCTGTGAGCCAGAGGCTAAAAAATTGTGAGCTAGCTCACACTAACTCAGCTTAGAGGGAACACTGGTCACTTGGGATGTGTGGGGGGGAAGGTATTGGTGAATTTCCTGTATTGTGCAGGGGGTGTGGACTAGATGACCCTGGAGGTTCCTTCCAGCTCTATGAGTATGACTCGCCAAAGCAGCAATTTTCTCCAGGGGAACTGATCCTTTTACAGTTCCACAGGGCCTGCAAGACGGAGCTCTTCCGCCAGACTTTCAACTAGGAGCCGCCACCACTATTAACGGCTACTATTGACAACTATAACAGCCTGTAGAGCCTGGTTCCTGGTCGGTTATCCACAGCCTAGGTGTGCCGATTATACTGAAGAAGATAAGTTAACCGAATATGTAAACAACTATGTATTGTATTCATATAGAACTGCCATTGTTATGATATCAAAGAACACAGCTAGCACTTTAATATTTAATATGGTATTGTTTTAACTGACATGTCTTTAAGTATTTTATGAAACCTTGTGTGTTATCATGGATTTTATCTCGTGTAAGCCACCCTGAGCCTGCTTCGGCTGGGTAGGGTGGGGTATAAGTGGGAAAATAAATAAATAAAATAAATCTTGGTCATCTGGGGGTCAATTGTAATAGCAGAAGTTCTCCAAGTGCCACCTGGAGGTCAGGAACCCTAGGTAAAGCTCTTGCCAGTGGCAATGTTACGAGGGATGGCAAACCTTCTCACCCATCTTTGCACATGCCTGAAAAGAGTGGCAAAATTGGGACTCTTTGGGGTGAGGGTTTCGTGACTGAGGGACTCCAGTTTGGGGTTCCATGATGAAGCCGTGGCTTCCCTGACACTAGTACTATCCCTTTACTTGCTGATTGGTCAGGGAAAACCTAGCGAACGAAAGAGATGCTCTGTCTTTAAAACATTTTTTACTGATCTGTTACTGAAGCTATGTAAAAAAAAACCCTTTGCTGTCAATTTATAATTTGGATCTTATATTTAAAATGTCACGAAACAAGTTCCAGCGGATATCCAAGTAAGCGGATATAAATACTTGCAGCAATTATTTTAGTTTATGATCGCTCTGTCTTCACACTCTGGCTAAATTCTGGCATTCACCCAAGCAAGGAGGTTGTAAATCTTAAGAGTTCAGAAAAGGAAGCCTGCGATTAACAATAATGCTTCTTCCACTGGTTTTTAGCTTCATTTTTGTGCCTTTAAATTATGAATGATGTGGTCCAACTGCCACAAAAGGTTTTTACTCTTGAGTAGATAGAGAAATGACTACAATGACGACAACGACGATAGATAGATAGATAGATAGATAGATAGATAGATAGATAGATAGATAGATGGATGGATGGATGGATGGATGGATGGATGGATGGATGGATGGATGGATGGATGCTTCCTTTTTTGGGGGGGACTTACAATTTATTCATAAAACAATTCCCAAGAGTAATTTTGATAAAAAATTCAACCCCAGGGAAGGGGGGGGGCTTACAATGTAGTCATAAAACAATTCCCAAGAGTAATTTTGATACAAAATGCAACACCAGGGAAGGCTCCCTGCCCTGTTGTTGGCCCTCCAACATGCACACCCAAGAAATGTTCTTTAAAAATATAGTTATTTTTTGAATTAAAAAAAGACCAGACCACATGCTCCATGGTTGACGTGCAGCACTAATCTGAACCACAGAAGAAGCGCACGGTGAGGCCCGATCAGTGTGGTAGTCTGATTGAAAATCCCCATCACAAAATGCGACAGAGTAATTAGTGGCACACCTAGACCACGCCAACCTGCCAGTCTGACCACAGCCTAAGTCTTCTCAAGGTCTTTTTGCACATTCGGATTGGGCTGTGTCTTCTGGCCATCTTCACTCACAGCCCTCTCCCCAAACATTGCTGCAAAAAAAATGTGGCTTGGAGGTTGGCCACAGGGAACTAGCCAGCAGGGGCACCAAGCCACGGTTGGCCCATAGGGCTTCCTGTAGCCTATTTCAGCATTCAATGGACTGTTCCTGGTTGCTCGGCATCTGCCCCCTCGTCTCAGACTGCAGTGCCACATCAGCGGCCATGCGGCAGCCCGCAATTGGCCCCCCGGCCAGTCTAGCAGATTTATCGGATCAGACCGTCAGTCAGCAAATACTATCCTAAGAGCATTGCTGGCTACCAAGACCAATTACCAGCCTGCTGTGCTAGCTACAAGTTGAATTAGTGCTCCAGTTAATGTTATGTTCTGAGACGGGGTTTCTATTTCCTTCCATTCTTTTTTTCCCCCTGCCCTTTCCTCCAAGATCAATTATTGATGCCGGCAGCTTTTCTCTTCCTCGGTTTTGTCCGGGCTGAATGGCCTTCTTTTGTTCTCTCCCCTGTTCTCTCTTTCGCAGCCGTCGTTTGAATGGTGAGCTTCTCCCCTGCTGTCTGGGGTTTGCAGACCCTTCCGGTCTGATGCTTCCCTCTCCCCCATCGGTGAAACTGAGTAAACAGTGCAAATCCACATGGAAAAGAAATCCCAAGGGGCCTTCTAAGTGCCGTCAGTAGGGGTGGTTTGGCCCCACATGCAGCAAAAAGATGAATATATGGGTCCAAGTACGTGCTGGTTCATGGCCGCTCCTTCCACCCAAACACCAGTTCTGAGCAGGCCCATAGCCAGTATTTGGTGGCTTGTGGGACAAAAAAATTCTGGTGGGGTTGCCATTATTTTCCATAATGAGGGGGGATGGTGCACACCCCTCTCCCTCCCCTCCTGCAAGATTTAAAGAGCCCTTCAGCTGATCAGCAGGGAGCACATGGCCCACTGATCAGCTGGTAAAGGTTTCCCTTGCTCGAAAGCCAGTTGAATCCGACTCTAGGGATGTGGTGCTCATCTCCGTTTCCAAGCCGAAGAGCCAGCGCTGTCCGGAGACTTCTCCGTGGTCATGTGGCCGGCATGACTAAACGCCGAGGTGCACGGAATGCTGTTTTCTTCCCACCAAAACGGTACCTATTTATCTACTTGCAATTTCTTGCTTTCGAAGTGCTAGGTTGGATCAGGTGGAGGGCCCTGTAAATCTTGCAGGAGGGAGGGAGAGGGGTGTGTGCCACCCCCCGCTTCTTCTCAAAAGCATTTAAACTATCCCTTTAAATGCTTTTGGGAAGATGCAGGGAACCTTTAAGAAGGGGCGTTAAGGAAGGAGCTGGCCCTTTATGGAAGGGGTCCGGGCCCCCAAGAGCCCCGCGGTAGCTACGGGCCTGATTCTGAGCCGAATCAAGTCCCTCTCAATTTATAAAATGACATCCCCTGCATCTGCTGTGCAGCTGCAAGTTCACTCCCAGATGGGACTGTCAGGCTCGTGCTCGTCCCAGGGGTTTCCGCCCCCAGAGGCCGTGGCGTCGGTGGGCCGTCCCGGGCAAAGGGGCGGCACCTGCGGGTCGGCAAGGGAATCCCCAGCGAGCACGGGACCTCAGACCGACGGGAGACGGGGTTGACAGCACCCCTCTTGTCTCTCCGTCTTGATGCACGATACTTCTGACGCGCTCTCTCTCTCGGCTCCTCGTATCGCCTCTGCATCACCTCCTCCCCGGTCCCCGCTCTTGCTGGCCTTTTATTCGTTATGCCGTACACCCGGTGCCGCCCCTTCCTACCCGCTCGAAAGCCCCGCCCCCCTTTATACGGAGGGACGCCGACAGGGCGTTCCTCCGCTCACAGCTGGGTTCGCCGGCGGCGGTCTCAGCGGCTCCTTGGCCGCGCCGCCGCCGCCGCCGCGCAGCTCCCGAACGTCCCCTTCGGCCCCTGAGATCTTCTTGGGGCTCCTGGCACTTGCGGCTCCTCTCGGGCCGCGCCGCTGGCTCCTGGCCCGCCCGTTGCCTCTTGCTCCTTCGGCCGCATCCGCGTCGGCCGGCCGAGGGCTGTCAGGTGAGTAGGTGCGGAGGTCGGTGGGTGGGGGTTCTTCTCCTCCTTGCCACTCTCCCGGGTTTCCCTGGTCCCGGACGTCGGGAACGGGACAAGCTGGCCCTTTATGGAAGGGGTCCGGGCCCCCAAGAGCCCCGCGGTAGCTACGGGCCTGATTCTGAGCCGAATCAAGTCCCTCTCAATTTATAAAATGACATCCCCTGCATCTGCTGTGCAGCTGCAAGTTCACTCCCAGATGGGACTGCCTGGCCTCCCATGAGGGTAGATGATTCCCCACCCCAGC
Source organism: Gekko japonicus (assembly GCF_001447785.1). NCBI lineage: Eukaryota > Metazoa > Chordata > Lepidosauria > Squamata > Gekkonidae > Gekko > Gekko japonicus. The sequence continues at coordinate 719,962 of NW_015174850.1, forward strand.
TCCCATTGGAGTAGGAGGGGGAAAAAATTAAATGGTAGCCTAGCAAAAACCCAGAAGTGAAAGAGTATAGCTTTAGAAATCTCTGAAGTTCTATGGTTGGATCATAGAGTTTCCAACGATTCCTAGAGCTCCCTTATGTCCCTTCTGGGTTTTTACAGGAAGTGACATAGCACCACAGCCAGCATCACTCCCCCCTGTCCCTGCCTACAACCTTCCTATAGGTTCCCAGGACTGCCGGGCAAGCCTAACTTACTAAAAAAAAGTATAATGAAATGTAGCCTTTAGTAACGGGGAAAGAGGAGAGGACCTCAAATTTCCTAGCGTCACTGTCTCTCTGTGGGAGAGGGGTCTCAAAGCATAAGATGGGTGTGACATCGTGAGCAGCTGTGAACTAGTTCCTCCTGTCTCCAGAGCCCTGCTTGTCGGAGAGCTCCTACAGAGAAGACAAGCCATTTCCTTCCTGCCACCAAAATGGTGCAGTGTTTGTCTAAGAGGCCG
>NW_015174850.1:720500-725235 GCF_001447785.1 Gekko japonicus
AGGAATTCTTCCCCCTGCCAGGCATGGATCCCTCAATGTTGAGTCACTCTCTCTCCCCTGGGAGCCCCGGCGCCTCTTGCTTCCCGCTGCCTAGGGAAGTGAAACCGGCCCAGGCACATATGCCGATGCTGACTCACCGTCACTCTCTCTCTTTCTTCACTGCTCCTTCCTCCCACGGGTTGCCAACTGTCAGGTGGTGGCTGGAGATCTCCTGCTATTACAACTGACCTCCAGGGGATAGAGATCAGTTCACCTCAAGAAAATGGCAAGGAAGAAGAGGAGGAGGAGGAGGAGGAGATTGGATTTATACCCTGCCCTTCACTACCCGAAGGTGTCTCAGAGCGGCTTACAAACTCCTTTCCCTTCCCCTCCCCACAACAGACACCCTGTGAGGTAGGTGGGGCTGAGAGAGCTCTTGACAGAAACTGCTCTTTTTTCAAGGACAGCTCTTATCACAACTACGGTTTGCCTAAAGTCATCCAGCCAGGTGCACGTGGAGGAGTCGGGAATCAAACCCGGTTCTCCCAGATTAGAGTCCTCGGTCCTAACCACTACACCAAACTGGCTGCTGTGAAAGGTGGACCCTATGACATTATCCCCCCCCTGCTGAGGCCCCTCCCCTCCCCAAATCCTGCCCTCCGCAGGCTCCACCCCCAAAATCTCCAGGTATTTCCCAACCCTACTCATGCCTCAACTTGCCATGGCCTTTAAGCCAGAGCTGCATCATATAGCATGAACCGCCTTGAGATCCAAGGCCCTGAGAAGGAACCAGAGAGGTTGCCGGGTTCCTCCACCCAGCCAGGTTTGAAGCCTTCCTCCAGCCTCTGGAGCTGTCCTCCTGCAGGAAAAATCTCACAAGAAAGCGCTTGAAAGACCTTCTTCCGCTGGAGTATAGTTCCTTTGGCCAGAGGAGGGCATCAGGCCTGGCTCGAGTTACCAACTCTGGGTTGGGAAAATACCTGGAGATTTTGGGGGTAGACCCTGAGGAGGGCAGGGTTTGGGAGAAGTGGGACTTCAATGGGGTCTAATGCCGTCGAGTCCACTTTCAAAAATGGCCAATGTGGTGCAGTGGTCAAGAGCGACCGATCCTAATCTGGAGAACCGGGTTTGATTCTGCACTCCTCCATGTGAAGCCAGCTGGGTGACCTCGGGTCAGTCACAGCTCTCAGAGTTCTCTCAGCCCCCCAAACAAGTCTAGCTCACCATCTATTGGCACATAACGCTAAAAGACCTAGAACTTCAGGCTGCCAGACAGGATCTCTCTTTAAATATTTGAAAGGCTGTCATTTGGAGGAGGGCAAGGAGCTGTTCCAGTTGGCAGTAGAGGGTAGGACCCAAAGCTACGGGTTTAAATTACATGCAGGAAGGTATCGGCTGGATATCAAGAAAAACCTTTTCATTGTCAGAGTAGTTCAAAGGTGGAATCAGCTGCCTAGAGAGGTGGCTAGCTCCCCTTCACTGACAGCTTTCAGGAAGAGGCTGGACGAATATTTGTCAGAGATGCTTTAGGCTGGTCCTGCATTGGGCAGGGGGTTGGACTAGATGGTCTGTAGGACCCCTTCCCACTCTATGATTCTATGACTACCCACAATGCCATATGATAATTATTATTATCAATGGCCATTTTCTCCAGGTGGACTGTCGGAGTTAACGAGTTCAATCACTTGTGTCATGAAAGAGTTAACAGTTTGTTTGGTTACATATGCTAATTTCAGGGCTCTTTTTGTAGAAAAAGCCCAGCAGGAACTCATTAGCATAATAGGCCACACCCAACAGCAGGAACTCATTAGCGTATTGGGCCACACCCCTGACAGCACAGCTCATTAGCACATTAGGCCGCACCCCCATGTTACCAGAAGTGTGGTTATCCAGCCACACCCACCTTTTGCTTGTTATTCTGTTTACCTTGTTTGTTGTCAAAACCCAGGGCCTTTTTTTGTAGCAGGAACTCCTTTGCATGTTAGGCCACACACCCCTAATGTAGCCAATCCTAATGAGTATCTGCTGTTGGGTGTGGCCTATTATGCTAATGAGTTCCTGCTGGGCGGGGCCAACTTGGGAGCCAGCCAGAACTCTGTTCCTGTGCGTCCTTGGGCCGCATGTTTGACACCCCTGGTTTAGAGGCTTCTTTTCCTGCCTTTGTTCTGAGACTGGAACGAAGACTCCATCTTGAAGTAGCCAGATAAGATGCAGGTTAGATGGTTGGACTATTGCTCTAGTTTTTCCTCTCCAAATGTTTCTCTTCCCTGTTTTATAGTAAAGTCTTTTATAACAGCTAAACGCACAAGCCTGTGCTTCTTTTATTAACCGGCTTAAGCATCCCAGCACAAACTGGTCTCTGTCGCCTGGAGATCAGTTGTAATAGCAGGAGATCTCCAGTGGCCACCTGAAGGTTGGCAACCCTAGGCTTGGCCGACCAGGGTGGTCAACAGAGGTCATTTTGGGGGGAACGCAGGGGATCGCAGTTCCCCTGGGTGAGGTACATGGGGCGGGGCACATGACGAAGCCCCACCCCCTGCTTCCGGCCCTCATTCAGCCAGGAGGAGGCAGGAGAATAGGGAGGGTAAGTTGCTTCCTCCCTGCCTCTCCCCACCCCTGCCTGCCTGGGGCCAGGGAGGGCCTTCGCGGGGCTTCCTTGCACTCCCGCCGGCCTTGCAGGTCCACTGCCGGGCCCCTCATGGGGCTCTGCAGTGGAGCTGCAAGGCCAGCAGCGGCCGGGACCGTTGGGGGCGGGGTGTGTGGCCTTATGACACACTTCCGGTGATATCAGGGGGTGTGGCCTTATGACACACTTCCGGTGATGTCAGGGGGTGTGGCTAGTTCCCCTAGCTCTTTTTCTACGAAACGACCCCTGGTGGTCAACTACTAGCCAGTATTTCTGTGGCTGATGAAAGGAAGAAGAGATCTCAATTAGGGTTGCCAGCTCCGGTTTGGGAAATTCCTGGAGATTGGGAGGTGGTCCCTGAGGTGGGATTTCCATTTCTCCTAGAATCCGTGGCAGGGGTCCCCAACCTTTTCGAGCCTGTGAGAACCTTTGAAATTCTCACACAGAGTGATGGGCGAACCGGAAAATGGCTGCCACAGGAAGTTGAAGCAATTGCTAAATGTCAGGGCGTAAGATTCGGGGAAACATGACCGCCTCTGAACATCCCTCTAAAAGTGGAGAGGAGAAGGAAGAGAGGGAAATATTGGATTTATAACCCGCCCTTCATTCAGAGACTCAGAACGGTTTACAAAACTCCTTTCCCTTCCCCTCCCCACAACAGACACCCTGTGAGGCAGGTGGGGCTGAGAGAGCTCTGAGAGGACTGCTCCTGAGAGAACAGCTCTGAAAGAACTTGTGACTGACCCAAGGTCACACCAGCAGCTGTATGTGGAGGAGTGGGGAATCAAACCCGATTCTCCCAGATTAGAGTCCATGCTCTTAACCACTACACCAAACTGGTACTACGCCAAGGTGGAAAAACGAATTGGAGTTTTGGATTCCATGGAGGAAAAATGGAGGAAGAAGAATTCAGAGCCTTTCTCTTGACAACCCTAGAAATGGCTTTGATGTCCTCCTGTGCTCAGGCGCAGACTATTTAAAACAGGACAGTGATGCAGTCCAAAGAAGGAATGTGCGGCAACAGAGTGCTGTGTCTTTATTGTGTGCAGTATTGCCAACAGAGCCCAAGATTCATTTTTTTGCTTTACTTAAAGATGCGAGCCGCAATTCAGAAGCACTCAAAAGCACCGGCTAATTGCAAGGAATGGCTGTTTGGTTTATTTCATGCTCCCATCTTGCTGGGCCCGATGAGTGACACCCGACAGTACAAATGATATCTTTTTTTATTATTATTGAAGGGGGTAGAGAGGGCGAAATGGAGGGTATCGCTTGTCTTTGAAGAACTATTTCGGCTCCAATCCTTTTACAACGAGGCAGAACCTAACAGAACAGAAGAACAAAAAGAAGAAGAAGAAGAAGAGATTGGATTTATACCCCACCCTTCACTACCCAAGGGAGTCTCAGAGCGGCTTACGAACTCCTTTCCCTTCCCCTCCCCACAACAGACACCCTGTGAGGTAGGTGGGGCTGAGAGAGCTCTTTCGAGGACTGCTCTTGAGAGAAGAAGAAGAGATTGGATCTATACCCCGCCCTTCACTACCCAAAGGAGTCTCAGAGCGGGTTACAAACTCCTTTCCCTTCCCCTCCCCACAACAGACACCCTGTGAGGTAGGTGAGGCTGAGAGAGCTCTTGACAGAAACTGCTCTTTTTCAAGAACAGCTCTGATCAGAACTACGGCTTGCCCAAGGTCATCCAGCAGGTGCAAGTGGAGGAGTGGGGAATCAAACCCGGCTCCCCCAGATTAGAGTCCGTGCACTTAACCACTACACCAAACCAAAAAAGAATCGTTCCAGATTTCACCCGATTCCTGCGCAGCAAGGGCTGATCTGTTAAGGGGAAAAAACAACAACCCTACGTTGTGCTGTTTAAAAGCAATGTAAGTTACAATTGCAGGGTTCTCCTTTTGATGTAACATTTCCTTATTCCCCCCCCCCCCCCGGCCGCCCAGTGTATCTGAATGTACTTTTGAGACGAAGAAAATAGATGGTGTGATTAGGGGTAATTTACTCCACTCTGTTCTGTAAACACCAAACAAATCATTTGATCTAATAATATCACAGTGGGGCTTTGCGGGGATTCGGAAAGAGATCCTTCTTTCCTGAGCAGAGGCCCATATGGGCAGCCTGCTG
>NW_015174850.1:725312-725640 GCF_001447785.1 Gekko japonicus
GGGGGACGGAAAAGCAGAGAACATTCAGATGGCCGTATGGTTGAAGGAGGGTTTCGGCATCCCTAGGATCAAAACTAGTCATTTCTGTGCCAGGGCAGGCTCCTGATCCCGTGCTCCCAAGGTCTTGCACCATTTTTTTTTTAATCATCTAGGAAATAATAACCATCAAGACGATATGCTAAACGTATTTCGTTTCCTCTGGGCTGAACCCTGCAAGAAGCAGTCGCTCAGATCCGAGTGTGGATGGCTTGAGGGTGCCGCGGCTGAAACCCCAGGTTCTCTTTGCGGAAATAAATTACTCTTCCTGCGTCCCGCTCTAACAGGCGTG
>NW_015174850.1:725656-755193 GCF_001447785.1 Gekko japonicus
GCTGTCGCTCACACCTGTCCGATTGGTTTTGATATGTCAGGTGAGTAGGGACACCCATGGAGTCTACGGTGCCTGCCAGTACTTCTGCTGGTGACCTCTGAGATTTTCAGAAAGTGGGTGGGGCCTAGTGTTGCCAGGTCTCTCCTGGCCACCAGCGGGGGATGGGAGGGTAGGGTTGGCAGCTCAGGTCGGGAAACTTCTGGATATTTGAGGGTGGGGAGGACAGGGACCCAGTGGGGTACAGTGCCATAGAGCCCACCCTCCAAATCATCTGTTTTCTTCAGGGGAACTGTGCTCTGTAGTCAAGAGATGAGCTGTAATTCCAGAGGATCCCCCAGTGCCACCTGGAGGCTGGCATCCCTAGTGGGGCCACTGGGTACCAGAGAAGAAGAAGAGGAGGAGGAGGAGGAGGAGATTGGATTTATACCCCGCCCTTCACTCGGAGTCTCAGCGCTGCTTGCAGTCTCCTTTCCCTTCCCCTCCCCACAACAGACACCCTGTGAGATAGGTGGGGCTGAGAGAGCTCTTTCAAGAACAGCTCTTGAGAGAACAGCTCTGAAATAACTTGTAACTGACCCAAGGTCACACCAGCTGGCTACATGTGGAGGAGTGGGGAATCAAACCCAGTTCTCCCAGATTGGAGTCCGTGCTCCTAACCACTACACCAGACTGGCTGTCTAGCATCCTATAAAGCTCAGCGAGGGCGTGCCTGCCTTAAATCCCTTTCTACTACACGCGGTGTTTTTTGGGCCTTGAAAATACAGCTTCTAAACTATTTGACCTTTGCAAGGTTTTTCAGTGTTTTCAGCACCGGCTTTATTCTGTTTATTCATTTATTGTAGCAATTATTTTTTAGTTTATTATTTATTTATCTGATCTATACCCCGCCCTCAACTCCACCTTTCTCCAATGAAATGAGATCCAAGGCAGCTTCCTCTAAAAGTCACACTAAACAGGCATGGCAGTACAGTTGAAAGCCACTAAAACTGTGTCACTTGACATGCCCCGGGTGGGACAGGCCAGGGTCCTTTCTTCCAAGCAGAAATTCTTTCAGTCCCTAGGGTTACCAACCTCCAGATGAGACTTTCCAGAATTACAACTGATCTCCAAACTACAGAGATCAATTCCCCTGGAGAAAATGGCTGCTTTGGGGGATGGGCTGTTAAGTAGCTTTTTTTCCTAATACACCTCTCTGCTGGCTGATCATTATTTTGTTATGCCACTGTCTGCCAGCGATGTTTATTGAATAGCTGTAAATTACAAGCTAGGAGCTGCAGCCTACAGGGATCCAAGAGTTTGGGAATGTTAGGTTTAAAGGAAGTCAACTTGCAATTTTCTATCTTCTAAACATCTCATTGTCACCTGCAAATGCTGGTGACAAAATTTATACGTCTGAAGGTTTTAATTATTTGAAGACATGCTAAGCACTGAATTTCATTGGTGTAAAACAGACATTTTTGTTGTCTAAAAAGTGGCAATACAGCCAAACTTTTTTTGCTAAAAGAAGAATTTAGGCGTGAATAATGAAGACTTCTTGAATCATCAGTAAATCCTAAAAGAAGGGGTTTGTGCATCCCTAGTTGTTCCCATCTCTCTGCCTTCCTGTGAGCCAGTTTGGTGTAGTGGGTAGGAGGGCGGACTCTAATCTGGGAGAACTGGGTTTGATTCCCTAGTGCTCCACATGCAGCTGCTGGCGTGACCTTGGGTCAGTTTCGAGTTCTTTCAGAGCTGTTCTCTCACGAGCAGTTCTCGAAAGAGCTCTCTCAGCCCCACGTTCCTTACAGGGTGTCTGTTGTGGGGAGGGGAAGGGAAAGGAGATTGTAAGCCACTCTGAGACTCCTTTGGGTAGTGAAAGGTTGGGTATCAATCCAATCTCCTCCTCCTCCTCTTCTTCTTCTTCTCCTTCTCCTTCTTCAAAAGAGTTTGAGCATCCAAGGATTATTTCCTTCCCCAGATGGGAAGTTTAAAAGCAGGGGATTTGACATCAGGAAGGTTCTAAATAATTGTCTGCACCAGCTGAACAATAACATTTACAGAGGGATTTAACTTGGTGGTTCACCATGCCACCCCGCCTTCTCACGAGCAGAGGCACCTTCTTGGTAAGTGTGACAGGCCAGAGGTTCCACTCACCAGACTGAGACATGTAGTTGCTCGTTTGCATATTAGTGACCTGTCAAGAGGTGCCGAGCCATCCTTCCTTCCTAACGCTCCTAAGTACTATTGCTAAACCCTCTGCTGACTCCGAAGGAGTCCTTCTAACATCTAGATTTGCTAACTGAGGGTACCGCTGACGGTCTTCAGAGGGCTGGATTTAGGTCTCCAGGTTCAGATCCCCGTTTCTGACTCTTTGTGTCATTCAAGTAATTTAGAAATGATGATAGATTCAGGTGGGTGGCCGTATTGGTCTGAAGCAGCAGAACAAAGTTATCGAACTAAATAAATGGGAAAAGGTGTGGCAAAGTGTAAAATGTTTAAAGGCAATACCTTTGAAGGAAAATGTGTTTAAGATGTTTCACCGCGCTGGTATTTAACACCTGATAGATTGGCCCACTTTTATTCTAGTTCTAGTGATAAATGTTGGAAATGTAAATCTCAGGTGGGTTCTTTTTATCATGTGTGGTGGTCGTGTAATGTAGTCAAGAGGTATTGGAAGGAGATTCATATGGTATTAACACAAATAACAAAAATTCAGATTCCTTTAGACCCTGAAATATTTTTTATTAAATATACTACCAGATAACATACGTACATAAATGTGATAAGTATCTGATTGTTCATTTGTCAACTGCAGCAAGGATGGTATTGGCAAAGTTCTGGAAGAGGGAAGAACTACCTCGAATGCAAGACTTTATCAATAAAATTACAGAAGTGGCTGAAATGGACAATTTAACCCAAAAAGTTCACGGGAAAGATGACGATGCTTTTCAAAAAACTTGGTTAAAATTGTATAATTGGTTAGATAAGAATGGACAAGAGGAATAGGCAAACATAGTTAACCTAAAAGATGTGGTTCTAAATTTATGTTACAAGGGTTAGGATCCATTATATGGTCTTTGTTTTTGTTTTGTTTGTCAGATATTGTTTATTCAAATAAAACAACAACAACAACCCTTACCTAAAATACGAAGACACCACCGAGTCCCCTATAAAATTTGTGCCCAGTGTGACATCAATGGCAGTGACTTGAAAATGAAAAACAGGTCTACCTTTGTACAAACGTCCCTCTCACCCACTGACAGCTGAAATAAAACACGGTGAAACCCAAAAGCAACACTTAGCAACCAGAAATGTTTCCCTTTCCTTTTCCAGATCCACAAACCTATGCGTTTGACTATCAGGGCTCTTTTTGTAGAAGGAACTCATTTGCATATTAAGCGACAACACCTTAATGTACCCCGTCCTCCAAGAGGCTACTGTAAGCTCTTGGAGGACTGGCTACATCATCATCATCATCATCATCATCATCATTATCACCATCATCATCATCATCATCATCATCATTATTATTATTTCGATTTCTATCCCGCCCTCCCGAAGGCCCAGGGCGGCTCACATGCGGCAAAGCCGAGATATAAAATACAATAAAACATATAATAAAATACATTTAAACCACAGTAAAACCTTCCTATAACACGGTGCTGTACATTAGGGGTGTGTCGCCTAATATGCAAATGAGTTCCTGCTACAAAAAGAGCCCTGACTGACCTTTAATGCTTGTCAGACTTGGAGGGCTTGTGGTGCTTGGCAAAGTCTCTGGAGCGATGGAGTTGTGCAGAATTAGCTCCTTTCGTATATCAGGCAATAAAGGAAAGAGAGTAGAAGAGCGGGATAGATGCACCTAGGCCCGAGATGCAGGTGAGGCAGTCTGACAGATTAACTGGGTTTCTAAGCAGATGGACCAGTGGCTCCAGAGAAGAGACCAGAGCATTTGAGGGGGTAAGCTCAGTAAAGAAACCAGGAGGCTTCCCAGCTCTCAGGGTTTAACCCGAAGTCTCAGGGATTTAACCTTCTCCATCTCGGCATCTTCAAGGAGAAGGAATCAAAATCTCAAGGTGAGAGACCAGAATTAAGGGAGCAGACTGTGTTCTTCTGGGCTTTGCCCTTTGCTCTTCACTCATGTCTTTCAGACTCAAGGTTGTCAGGTCCCCCCTGGCCAGCGGTGGGGAATGGGGGAAGTAGAGTTCCCAGATCCAGGTTGGAAAACTCCTGGAGATTTAGGGATGGAGCTTGTGGAGGAGAGGGACCTCAGTGGGGTACAATGCCACAGGGTTCACCCTCCAAAGCATTCCATGTTCTCTGCTGCTCTTGTCAGTTTTCAAGAGGGTTCCCCCACACACACACCACTTTGCCAGTGTTCTTTTGTGTTCCCATTTTCTTGCACAGAGCTTGCAAACCCACCCACCCCCCGGATATCTTGTAACACTGTGCTTTGAGATAGATCAGTCCTTTTAAGCTTACATTGCCACGGTGGTACTGGACTCTGGTGGGCATGCTGTACACTGAACTGGTTGTGCTGGGCTTGCAAAATCCCCCCCCCCCGCTTTGAATTCTTATGACAATTTGCTTTATGATCAATTAGTCCTTTTAAGCTTGCATTACCACAATGGCACACCGTACACTGATACAGAGCAGGCTTCCTCCGGAGGTGGTGGGCTCCTTTGGAGGTTTTCAAACAGAGGCTGGATGGCCATCAGTCAGCAGTGCTGATTCTGTGAATTTAGGCAGATTGTGAGAGGGAGGCTGGAGGAAGGGTTGCATCAGTGCTTAGTTCTCGTGACCCTTTCTTACAAGCCCAGAGAAATGCCAATCACCACTTTGGGGTCTGGAAGCAATTTTTCTACAGGCCAGTTTGGCTGGGGATCCTGAAGGGGTTTGTTGTTGTTGTTTGCAATCTTCTGGGCATGGAAGTGCAGGTTTACATTCTGTTCAAATATTCAGACAGCACCTTGTCAGTATCACAGTCTCTAGTCCCAGGGGACTCTTGTAATTTACCCATTTCGAATACAATCTTTTTCAAGGAGTGTGATGTATATAACGCATATAAAACACAAGGCGCAATAATTTCTCTTTGTGAGCACAGAAACTCTTAAGATAGCAGCATATTTTCTAGAGTCCCATCGGAACCCTTGCGGCAGATGTAATAACCTATCTAGGATAGCATATCCCTCAAGTTCTATCAGGTAGCCGCACTTCGATGTTTTCTTTGGGTGAAACCTATTTTTGATAATATTTGATACCAATATTTATATAACAGTATAAAAATAAAAAGCACAAAATTGATTTACCATGAACATACATCTATTATACACAGTGCTATATACTTTTGCATATGTGTGACTCTCAGTTTTTGTAACTTCCATATGAATTTAGACAGATCATGAGAGGGCAGGAAGGGATGCGCCAGTACTCAGTTCTTATGGCCCTTTCTTATATGCCCAGGGTAATGCCAATCGCCACTCTAAAGAAGAGAAGAAGAGATTGGATTTATACCCCGCCCTTCACTACCTAAAGGAGTCTCCGAGTGGCTTACAAACTCCTTTCCCTTCCCCTCCCCACAACCTGTGAGGTAGGTGGGGCTGAGAGAGCTCTGACAGAAACTGCTCTTTTTCAAGAACAGCTGTGCCAGAACTATGGCTTGCCCAAGGTCATCCAGCCAGGTGCAAGTGGAGGAGTGGGGAATCAAACCCGGTTCTCCCAGTTTAGAGTCCGTGGACTTAACCACTGCACCAAACTGGCTCACCAACTTGGGGTCAGAAAGGAATTTTCCTCCAAGCTAGATTGGCCCAGGAATCCTGGGTGTTTTTTGCCTTCCTCTGGGCATACAGCAGGGATCACTGGGGTAGTGGCGGGGGGGGGTAGCTATGAATTTTGTGCAATGTGCAGGGGGTTGGACTAGATGACCCTTGGGATCCCTTGCAGCTCTATGTTTCTATGGAAAAAGGTTAAGCCCCTTGGGAGAACATTTTCGCAGTTCAGATATCATTGGAGATCCGCACCCAAGGCTACAGAAACGTTCTCAAATGGCATATAGGTAGATTCTCTAGTGAGAAAGTAAAATATATTGGGGTAGCTATTCCACCTATGTGGATACTCTTTTCAGACAGTCCTTGAACTCTGCCTGCATACATTTTTAGAAAGTCTCAGTTGCCCATGCTTGGCTGTATTATATGATCATGGAAGCAGGGACATGTGGAAGGAAAAATTAATTCTTCAGCTGCCGTAATGTACACACATACGGGGAAGATGGGTGGGGAGGAGCATGAGCCCCCGATGAAAGATCCATGGATTCCCCAAAGATTGGGTTGCACTCTGATCCTCTGGCACTGGTGGGGGTGGGAGGTGGGGAGAATCCATTGGGAAATCTGCTCTGTTGCTTCAAGGTAATCCTTGGCTTGAAATGTAGGCAAATAAGCGGCGTCAGAAAAAGGTAGCAGAGACTGTCGCCCCTGCAGCAGCAGCCTAAAAGGAAGACAAGACCTGTCTATCCCACGGACAGCCCGTTTGTGGTATTTTGCTAAGTAAGCACTATGTTTATGTTTTGTTTCTGTGTTTCAATGTAGGGTTTTATATGTATAGAAGCGGTGGCTCAAGTGGTTAAGACGCTGAACTGCGGACAGGAAGGTCAGTAGTTCAGCAGTTCGAGACCTGAGTGCCGTGTGACAGAGTGAGCTCCCGTCTCTGGCCCCAGCTCCTGCCAACCTAGCAGTTCGAAAGCAAGAAATTGCAAGTAGATAAATAGGTACCGCTTCAGTGGGAAGGTAACAGCGTTCCATGCGCCTCGGTGTTTAGTCATGCTGTCCACATGACCACGGAAACGTCTTTGGACAGCGCCAGCTCTTCGGCTTGCAAATAGAGATGAGCACCGCATCCCTAGAGTCGGATTCGACTGGCTTTCGAGCAAGGCAAACCTTTAGGTAAAGGTAAAGGTTCCCTTGCTCGAAAGCCGGTCGAATCCGACTCTACGGTTGCGATGCTCATCTCCGTTTCAAAGCCGAAGAGCCAGCGCTGTCCGAAGATGTTTCCGTGGTCATGTGGCCGGCATGACTAAACACCAAGGCGCACGGAACGCTGTTATCTTACCACTGAAGTGGTACCTATTTATCTACTTGCAATTTCTTGCTTTCGAACTGCTAGGTTGGCAGGAGCTGGAACTAGAGATGGGAGCTCACTCTGTCATGTGGCACCCGGGTCTCGAACTGCTGAACTACTGACCTTCCACAGCCTGCCGTTCAGCGTCTTAACCACTTGAGCCACCGCAGCTCCTAGGCAAACCTTTACCTTTACGTTTATATGTATGTTGCAGTGGTTTAAAATGTAGCCCTCTAGCCCTGACCTGGATAGCTCAGGCAAGCTCAATCTCATCAGATCTCAGAAGCTAAGTAGGTCTGACCCTGGCAAGTAATTGGAAGGCAGACCTCCAAGGAATACCAGGGCTTGGGATGCAGAGGCAGGCTAGCAAGCCATCGCCCTTTAAATGTCCAAACCCTGCTAGGGTCACCAGAAATCACCATGCCTTGCAAGGACACACACACACAAAATGTAGCCCTCTAAAATGAGGGGAGGTTGGATGGATGGATGAGTGAAGTGTGTTATGACTGGATGGTAGCTGTACTCAAGGAGGCAGAGTTGACTGGTTTGGGAAGAGAGTTTGGGTGAGAGAGAAGAAGATGGTTGAAATGGTGATAAGATTAAGTGAGGTACTGTGGAGAGTGAGAGAAATCTGTGTTCTTTGTGGACGTTATTAGTCTAAGTGGCAAATGAGGAAAATAAGCTAAGGTCCCAGTCATACCAGTGACATAATCCAAGAGCGAAGTGAGGCTTTTTGCTCTGGAGCAAATTGAAGCGCAGTATTGCGATCAGACATTTCCTCCAAGGCTCCATGCACATGCCCTCAGCCGTGATCACACGTTGATGGTGAAGCGTGGCAATGAAGGGCGAGGTGCAGTACACGTTTGTGCGCATGCACAGTTCTGCATTTGTGCGCATACCACCAGATGTGACGGAATACCAGTGCTTCCATGATCTGATGCCCACCCACGCCCCACACTAGTGCACTTTCCCTGGTATCTTTTAACTCCGCTTCTTCAGCCGGGCGATATGGGTTGCTGACGGGTGCAGGACACTTGCCAGATGTTTTTGTGTGATCGCATCCATAAAATCCGCCCGGCATTTGTCCCTATTGCATGGCTAATTCTGCGTGTGACCAGACCCTAGGTCTATTTAAGGAACATTAGAGGAAGGAGAACTGTACCTATCTGAAACCATTACACTTATGAACCACACAGAAAACATTATGCTGCTATGCTTCTAAATAAACTAAATACATGAAGACAGCAGTTTTATTTAGAGTAAAGGATCCCCTTTTACCTCAGAGCCACCCCCACATGCTGACAGTTCTGTCATTCTACCAAATATCACTAAGGCATCCTGTTCTTTGGGTTCAACTAAGAAGTCTGAAGCAAGAGCCTTTGGTGGCAGCAAAAATAAGTAGGAAATGCTAAGGGAGGCCAGGAAGCAGCAAGATGCATGTCACCTCAGAACACCATAGAAAGGTGTCATTGCACGTGTTCCATACAAGGACAAGATATTACACTGTCCCTTCTTGCTTTTATTTAAGCTACCAGTGATGATCTCCAAAAAGTGTCATGGATGCTGAGACAAGCAGAATGGTGTTCTCAAAGGCCATAAAGAACGACACGGCTGGAGTAGGTTACCGAGAGCCCAAAGCCTCCCTCCCAGCCTCACACTCAGCGTTATATCCCATCAATTCGTAATTACAAGCGTTTTCCTCTCCTGAAACATAAATGAGTGATTGCTTCCATTAACTGAAAATTCGAAACAGTTAAGTAACATTCCACAGAAAGAGAAGGCCTGAAATATTTTTTAAAATGGGGGCAGCGCGTGACAGATTTACAGCTCGACGTGCCACTCTGTGTGAGGATTTATTTCCTTTGATTTATTGCCGTCTCCTGTCCATGTGTGGAGAATTGAGTCATCCTAGTTTTGAGGCGCTATGGCCATTTATACCCGGTGGCAATTAAATTTTATTCAGGCACGCATTGTTTTGGACTGAGGGAATTTTTATCGGCATGCCACAAAAGCATCACTGGCCATCTGCTTGGTAAATAAGTTTACATTTTTCTAAATCAAAGTTACTACTTCTCCATTATTTTATTCTCAAGCGAGAGCAGTGTGGTGCAGCGCCATAGAACAAGACACATCCGAATTTTTTATCTATAAAATAGGCTAGCAAAATGAAATACTTTCTGCCAGTTCTGTGGAAGGCGCTTCCAATCCCATCAATAGTCTACGTAACATTATTTTGATGCTGTACTGATGTGACTGGCGTATTTATTCCATTTCTGAGATCACACAGAATGGAACTCACACGAGCTCATCCTTATTGATTGTACGATGAGCATTTAAACTGGCCACGAGCAATCTGTATGCTGGGGTTTACAGCATTCAGAGTCAGAATAAGAGATATCCAGGGGCTTCTGCTGCCCTTTTGGCATTGTAGAAATAAATAATGAATCACTAGGACAGATATTTGGAGCTGCGGTGGCTCAAGTGGTTAAGACACTGAACTGCAGGCTGTGGAAGGTCGGTAGTTCAGCAGTTCGAGACCCGAGTGTGCCGCATGACGGAGTGAGCTCCCGTCTCTAGTTCCAGCTCCTGCCAACCTACCGGTAGCAGTTCGAAAGCAAGAAATTGCAAGTAGATAAATAGGTACCACTTCGGTGGGAAGGTAACAGCGTTCCATGAGCCTTGGTGTTTAGTCATGCCGGCCACATGACCACGGAAACGTCTTCGGACAGCGCTGGCTCTTCGGCTTTGAAACGGAGATGAGCACCGCAACCCTAGAGCCGGATTCGACTGGCTTTTGAGCAAGGGAACCTTTACCTTTACGTTTAGGATGGATATTGGGTTGTTCAAAATTTAGCATTATATTCTGCTTCCCCTCTCCACAGGGAGAACCTAAAGCACCGGTGGGAAACAAACCAAAAAAGAAAAAGAGAAGAGATTGGATTTATACCCCACCGTTCACTACCTGAAGGAGTCTCAGAGCAGCTTTCCCACAACAAACACCCTAGAGAGAACAGCTGTGCCAGAGCTTGTGACTGACCCAAGGTCACACCAGCAGCTGCATGTGGAGGAGACGGGAATCAAACCTTGTTCTCCCAGATTAGAGTCCACACTCTTAACCACTACACCAAACTGGGGAGGGCGGGTCCGTGGTTAATCAGTTGATCTGCCAAGCTCTGAGACCATTCTCAGGCTACAAACTGAAGGACAAAATGTTGGAGGCCTCAGAGTATCCTTTTATCCAAAGTAATTGGGATGGATGGAAAGTCCCATCAAGCCACTTAAGATGACCCTGCAGGGTTTCCAAGGCACGAGAGGAACAGAGGCGATTTGCCGTTGCCTGCCTCCGCGTAGCAGCCCTGGACTTCCTTGACAGTTTCCTCTCCAAGTACTGACCAGGGCCAATCTTGCCTAGCTTCCGAAATCTGGTGAGATCAGGCTACCCTGGGCCATCCGGCTTGGGGCAAAGCAGTCTGCGAGTCATTTAAAGAGAAGTGAGACGAGCGCTTTGGTACAACTTGCCCTCTAACAGTACACCAATGAAAACAGGGGTGCTCTTGTGTTGTTTTTGTGATACACACATCATGGATCACCACCAAAGCCACCTTTTCGTGTTGCATCAGGCTCTTTTCTTCCTGCAAGATGGATTTTAACTCTGCTATGGCCATCTATTCTGGCTACTGACGGAGGCTGTGTTGGCAAACTGACCGGAACAGTTTCCATTTTTTTAGAATAACTTAAGGATGCTTAATAGAGCACTTAATCCCACAATGGATCTGTTTGTATGTTTTCCATAACAGCTGCAATAGAAATACGTTCAGCAACATTTGGTGTTTGAATAAGCAATCATGGAGAAAAGGAGAGAAGGGATGCAAATACGCTCCTGTGCTGAACCCGGTTACTTAATGTGGATCGCCAAATCTTCACAATAGGGCCAGGAATGGAAAAGGCAGATGTTTCTGCAAACCTGGGGGAATCCCAAAATTTTACAAAAGAGAGAGAGGTTTTTAAAACTCCAAACAACAAGCAAGTTATCGCTGCAAGCAAAACACCACCAACAAGGAAAATCTGAACAAGATCTCAAAACATTGCATCTCATGAGATCTCACATGAGGTCATGAGGCCTGGTCATAACAGTGCATCCTGCTCCAAAGCTCCCCCGCCCCATCACTTGGCCAGTGGTGGCAGGGAAACTTGGGGCAGAAAGTGTGCCATATGTGCTTTCCTGTTCAAGCCTCCCCCCCCCCCACCAGCTGATGAAAAGGGCTTGGAGTGGAAAGTACATACAATGTGCTTTCTGCTTCAAGGCCATCCGCCTCTTCCCATCAACTGGCTGGTGATGGTTAGGGTGAGGATATTTGGAACAGAAAGATGGCTTCCACGTATCATAATGAGGTCTTCCCAGGAACTGGCAACAGAGAGAACGGGGTGTCCCCTCCTCTGCGAGTCCCCGTGGTTTCCCACTTGTACTAACCAATTCTTCAAAATGGTATCCCCAGAGTCTTCTGATGTGCAAAATGAAGAGACTAACAAGTAACAAGACACAGACACTGTCTTCGTTAATTACAGGATCTTCCCTCCTGGTATGAAGCAGCTGCCTTTTCTGGAACACGGTCCATTGGTCATTCCTTCATACAGACAGGTCAAAACAACCAGAGTCCTTTCGCAGGCTTTTGGGATCGCAGGCCCTTCCTTGAGGAACGGCCTTCCTGAGTGTATCAGAAAAGAAACCACCCTCTGGAGATTTAGTAACCTCTGTAAGGCTGAATTTTTTTTTTTTTAGGAGGGCCTTCCTGGTTTAATGCCAAAGTTGGTAGCTCCCATGTTGCAGCTCCCAATCTCCTGGCCTCAGACCAGGAAGACCGAGGGTTTGGTAAGCCCTGTCCTCCTTCTTGCCGCCACCACTCATCCTGCACTGCCTGGAGAGTGAGTCCTTGGCCACCTCTCGGCCTGTTTCAAAGCAGGTGCGGCAAGCCTCTTGTGAGACGGCAGGCTCTCACAAGACATCAGGGACCTTCCCCGCTGCGGCGGCAACCACACCTGGTATGCTCGCCTCACAGCTGCCGCTGTCCAGCCATCCTGGTGACGTTTCAAAGGCGATCACCCCCCCCTTCCCACAGTTGCTGGCGGCAAAGAAGACCAATGCTCCCTCTAAGCTGTGGAGCCTTGTGAGCAAAAATTCTACTTTGTAAGCTACTGGTATTAAAGTTGTGAGCGAGCAATTTGGCTACTGCATAAAGTACTTTGCTCTGGGGCCATCCTTCCTGAGCTGAGACAAAAAATGTGTGAGCTGGAGGCTAAAAAGTTGTGAGCTAGCACACACTAACTCAGCTTAGAGGGAACACTGGAGAAGACCCACTCCCAGTCATGCCTGTCAAAGTCGCTGCCGGCTGAACTGTGTTATGAAGTCGGAGGGGGTAAGCTACTTGTGCAAGAAGCTGCATTGCAAGTCCACATAAGTAATGAGAGACAAGAATTCAGACAGCTGTCAGGCTGCACCCCAGATGGGGCAAAGCAGCAGACATCTGACAAAGCAACTAATACTTGCCACTAATGCCCAATTAGTGCCAACCATTATTTGCGCCTCCTTCACATCTCCGAGCCTTAATACGGACAGAAATGATTTCCGTGTGCTTTGGTGCTATTGCAGTTAGAGCAACTAGATGGGACTGATAGATCTTTGCCGGGTTTTCTCAGAACAGTGACAGGGAGGAGTCTAGAGTTCCCTCCCTTCCTCAAACTATGCCATCCCAGACACCACTCACAAATCTCCAAGAATTTCCCAAACCAGAGCTGGCAACCCAAGAAGAGACTGATTTCTGCGAATAAGCCTCACTTCTGTCTCAGATATTTCAGTGCATCATGGGATGGGTTGTATTTTTGATCACTAAGACCTGGATTGGCCAATATTTAAGCCACTTATGCCCATCATTTTCATACTTTGTTCTTCACAGTCGATCCTATAAGTTGTGAGGAAAATCCACGCATATTAATTAATATTTGCTGCCATTTTTATTTCTTGTAGTTTGCTGTATGACATATTTATTTATGTCTTGTAAATATAGAAGGTCCTGGGGGGAAAGTCTGTCATGTGATAATGGATGAAAGACTGTTTTGGAAAAGCCCTTCCTTGTACTCTGTAGTTTCTACTAGGCAACCGATTGCCTCATGAGCAAAGACAGTTCTGATTGGCCGCCTGCCCACATTCAAGCAACCAAGTGTTAGCAAGCACATTCAACATTTAACATGCAAACCATGAGTCATCTGAGCTGTCTTCTGCCAAAGGGCTTACCTTGATGACAGTAATCGAACCAGGTAAACTCAACCATCCAATGCATCCGGAGAAGAATTTGTGGCATTCCTATTCCAGATCGGGATCCCATTTTGTTCTCTCAATGAGAACGAATTATGACTGTACAAGCAATCCTGTGCATACAAACTAGACTCGGAATGTTCCACCGTAGAGGCCTAGTTCATAAGCTGGATATTGCTGCAGCCCTTGAGCCGCTCATTCTTTATATTGCAGATAAATATAATTAATCGATCTTCACAAGATTTCTCTGTGCCTTGCTCAGTTCCGTGCATTATTGCCTCACATCCAAAGACTGAGCATGTGACTGCCATGCAGAAAAAGAAGAAGAGGAGAAGGAGAAGTGTAGTGTATTCAGAAGCTGCCATGAATACCTAAGATGTATTGTGAAACACCTCATTGGGAAGCTATGTTAAGCTTCGTCTTGGACAGGGATTGAAGCCCAAGACTAATGCGACCAATCAGGTTCGGATTGTTTGTAAGCGGGAACAACTCTGATTGGTCCTTATGCGCTCAACCTGATAGGTTGATATCTGTACAGTAGGTGTGGCTACATTAGCCGGGAAATGTTTAAATACCAAGCAGCTAAAATGGACAAGCTGTTTGGGATATCAGATGTTGTACCGTGTTGGAGAAGTGTTCGTGATCGGAAATAAACTTGAGTTTTTGCTGAAATCACTCTCCGACTATTTGTTAAGCGCTGGACTTAGCAAGGAGATTGGATTTATACTCCACCCTTCACAACCCAAAGGAGTCTCAGAGCGGCTTACAAACTCCTTTCCCTTCCCCTTCCCACAGCAGACACCCCGTGAGGTAGGTGGGGCTGAGAGAGCTCTGACAGAAACGGCTCCACCTACTTCAGCGGTCATTTTATCATTTCGTGGCCATTTCCCCATGTGAAAATTCCAAAGGTCCCCACAGGCTCAAAAATGTTGGAGACCCACACACACACCCCTTAAACTTTCCAAAAAGAAAGTCAAGCATAGATACGACTCAGTCAAGATTATTTTTGTCCAGTGTCTCATTCGTGTTCAAGAATGGTTGCAACGAATGAAACACCACACACACACAAAATGTGATCTTGATGTGAGAGTGGTTTCTCATGTTGGAAGAAGAAGAGATTGGATTTCTAACCCGCCCTTCACTACCCAAGGGAGTCTCAGAGCGGCTTACAACTCCTTCCCCTCCCCCTCCCCACAACAGACACCCTGTGAGGTAGGTGGGGCTGAGAGAGCTCTGACAGAAACTGCTCTTTTTCAAGAACAGCTCTTATCAGAACTACGGCTTGCCCAAGGTCATCCAGCAGGTGCAAGTGGAGGAGTGGGGAATCAAACCCAGCTCTCCCAGATTAGAGTCCGCGCACTTAACCACTACACCAAACTGGCAAATGGATGCTGTGGCTGTAGCAGGAAACCATGGAATAGGTCGGCGGTCTGGCGCATCGTTAGGCTTGTATCCAGTCACACATTTAAACTGAGAATGAACCCTGGAGCAGACCAAGTATTTCCTCCAAATCCCCCTCACTGCAGACCTCCCCACTTTACATCCTCTGCTGTTCCACCAGGATCAAGATTTATGGGGGCTCTGTGAGCTGAAGTAGGTATCACAGTTTTACAAATTCTAATGAAACCAGCCAGTAACACGAAAGTTAGAACAAATGTAGAGTCCGGCGGCACCTTTAAGACCGACATCTCTTCCAAATCCCAGGATGTGTTGCCTCCGCATCTCTCTTGCCACAGCTGAAGCTTTTTTAAAATAGAAAAGAACACCGGTCAGCTCCTATAAAAGGGAAAGGGCAAAGGCTAGCATGGGACAGGCATCCCCCAGGGAAGCTTCAAGCGCATAATGTACGAGTAATGTCGAGTCCCCACTTCAGCTGAGATTAGCGGGGCAAGATCAGAGGCGGCACATCCACCGCCAGGGCTCCAGCCTCAGTAGGACCGGCGACCAATTAGAGAAATACGTCTAATTGAGTACGCTTCTGTTAAGTGTGCTTGGGGAAAATCATCGCACTGCGTGAAGTGTAATTACCCTGTTGCTGAATAAATACCAGTAAAGGGAGATAGAGCTGTGGTCCGATCACCCGCTGGACTCAGTGGTTTTAATCAGTAACGTCTGGGTTACTTCCTAACATGGGAGGAGGAAGCCGGAAAGTCCCGCTACGCAAGGTTTGCCCCACCCTGGAGATCTCGTTGCACAGTGGTGGGAAGTGCAGTTGAGTCACAGCCAACTTATGGGGGCCCTGAAGAGTTTTCAAGGCAGGAGACAAACGGAGGTGGGTTGCTGTTGCCAGCCTCTGCATAGCAGGCCTGGACTCCCTTGGTGGTCTCCCATGCAGGGCTCTTTCAGTAGCAGGAACTCCTTTGCATATTAGGCAACGCACCCCTAATGTAGCCAGTCCTCCAAGAGCTTACAGTAGCCCCTGTAAGAAGAGCTCTGTAAGCCTTTGGAGGATTGGCTACATTAGGGGTGTGTCGCCTCATATGCAAAGGAGCTCCTGCTACAAAAAGAGCCCTCTATCTATCTATCTATCTATCTATCTATCTATCTATCTATCTATCTATCTATCCATCCATCCATCCATCCATCCATCCATCCATCCATCCGAGATCTGATGAGACAGGCAAGCCTTGGCCATCCAGGTCAAGGTGTTGTTGGGTACATGGCAGTATATCCAAAATGAGAAACAATACATCGCTCCAGGGCCTGTTCCCGCAATCTAATATGCTACCCCGGTATCGTTCAGTTGTGCATCCAAGCCCTTGAGGCAGAGAGAAGAGGCAGCCATGTTGGACCTGGGATCGAAGGACCTATAAAAGGCGAGGACACTCTCAGAAGGAGATAGAAAGGATCTGATAGGTAGACAACCCCTAAACCTGCTCCACTGCATAGCCAGCATCAAGCAGGGAATCAACATTGCCTACCTGCAAACACACGGCTATTGGATAGGGTTGCCAGGCCAAGTCCGACAACCAGTGAGAGGGTTTGTGGGCAAGAGCATGGGGGATCATGTGACCTTAGCAATGTCACTATGACATTACAGACAATGTTCCCTCTAAGCCGTGTGGTCCTGTGAGCAAAAATTCTACTTTGTGAGCTGCTGGCATTAAAGTTGTGAGCGAGCGATTTGGCTGCCGCATAAACTAGTTTGCTCTGGAGCCATCCTTCCCGAGCTAAGACAAAAATGTATGAGCTGGAGGCTAAAAAAAACTGTGAGATAGCTCACACTAACTCAGCTTAGAGGGAACATTGATTCCAGGTACAACCCAGAAGCGACAGTAGGTAGCTCTAGGAATTGCCAGAAACTCTGTGGTAAAACAATGACAATGGGTACCAGTGACAATGGTAGCACTAGGAATCGCCAGAAACTCTATGGTAAAGAAACTGAAATACTGATGCAGAGACTGGATCTTGGAATGGCTAAATTGATGAGTGTGGGGAAACATTATCTTTCTGCTCGCTCCCCCAGCCCTGAACTAAGTAACAGTGAGCTTTGCCATCGAAGGACATTTCCTCTATACACCAAAGGCACAACAGCTCCAGGACTTGAGTGATGGTACCTTCTATTTCTGAGCTTCTCTCCCCACACTAGTTGAAGCGCAAGATGGGTGAGATGCATATGAATCCCCTCCCTCCCCACACATAAAGCCGGTTTGGTGTAGCGGTTAGGAGCGCAGACTCTAATCTCAGAGAACCGGGTTTGATTCCCCACTCCTCCACCTGCAGCTGCTGGTGTGACCTTGGGTCAGTCACAAGTTCTCTCAGAGTTGTTCTCTCAGGAGCAGTCCTTGAAACATCACTCTCGGCCCCACTGACCACACAGGGTGTCTGTTGTGGGGAGGGGAAGGGAAAAGAGATTGGAAACCTCTCTGAGTCTCCTTCAGGTAGTGAAGGGCAGGGTATAAATCCAATCTCCTCCTCCTCCTCCTCCTCTTCCTCCTCCTCCACCTGAATAGCCCTCCAGTAAAAACCACATAGACTAACCAGTAGTTTGCAAATGGGAGAGAGAGCTGCATAAAATAATGTTCTCTACTTATGTGATCAGTCAATCCTAAAAGAAATCAACCCTGACAGTTCCCTGGAAGGCCAGATAATGAAACTGAAGCTCAAATACTTTGGCCACCCAATGAGAAGGGAGCACTCACTGGAGAAGACCCTGATGCTGGGAAAGATTGAAGGTCAAAGAAGACGGGGACGGCAAAGGACGAGATGGTTGGACAGTGTCACAGATGCAACGAACATGAAGTTGAGACAACTTCAGAGGACGGCGGAAGACCGGAAGGCCTGGCGTGATCTGGTCCATGGGGTCGCGAAGAGTCGGACTCGACTGAACAACAACACTTACGTGATTCCATTGTTCACATATGTCCTATAATTATGCTTCATTTTCAGATCTCTGTAACCCTAGGTTTTTATTTCACTTAATTAATTAATTGACTTCTGTTATGCCCCACTTTCCCCCTCATAGCTCTTTTTCTACGAAATGACCCCTGCTCACAACTGCCATGTGAGATAGTTCAGGCGGAGAGTGTGCGACTGGCCTGAGGTCACCCAGCAACGCTCCGTGGCACAGTGGGGACTGGAACCCAGGTCTCCTAGATTCTAGTCAAACACTCTTGACCACTACGCCACACTGGCTCTCAAGACAAAAGACAGGTGACAAACATTTGAAGAGAAGAAGAGAGAAGAAGAGATTGGATTGATACCCCGCCCATCACTACCCGAAGGAGTCTCAGAGCAGGTTACAGTCTCCTTTGCCTTCCCCTCCCCACAACAGACACCCTGTGAGGCAGGTGGGGCTGAGAGAGCACTTTCGAGGACTGCCCTTTAGAGAACAGCTCTGAAAGAACTTGTGACTGACCCAAGGTTCTCCCAGATTAGAGTCCACGCTCCTAACCACTACAACCAAACTGGTGGTTGTCTTATTCCATTGAGTGCCCTAACTTATCTTGTGTAATCTGCCTTGAGTCTCCATCGTCCTTTCTGCACTCTCCTTTTAATCCATGTTCAACCGCAGTGTCCTCCAAGCAATTCTGCACTAAAATAGAGTTCAACTTTCTTTTTATTCCGGGTTTTCCCCCCATTCTGCATTACATTTCCTCCCTTCAGGAGTTGGCCCAGTTTCAGCCTGCTGTTGCCCCGGGTTACTTCGATGCTGTTTTGCCATGGACTTAAATAGCCTCAACTCGAACACTGAGGCCGATTTCCCACGAGCGCTGCTCCACGCTCGCTCTTCCCTTTTGCCCCGATGGTACATGTCAATTTCACACAAGCTGCTGCGCGGCCACATTTTGCCCCGGAGCTTAGTGCAATTTTCCCCACGTCTACTTAATCCTCAAAAAACAGGATTAAATAGACCCGGGGGGAAACGCGCAAAGTTGCGGGGCAAAATGCGGCCATGAAGCAGCTTGTGTGAAATTGACACATACCAGCTGGGCAAAAGGGAAGAGTGAGCGTGGAGCAGCGCTTGTGGGAAATCGGTCTGAGAAAATTCAAAGTGGCAGGCAAATGCAGAAAGGATCCATGAGCAATGCTCCCTCTAAGCTGCAGAGTCTTCTGAGCAGAAATTTTACTTTATGAGCTACTGGAATTAAAGTTGTGAACGAGCGATTTGGCTGCTGCACAACTTAGTTTGCGCTGGAGCCATCCTTCCTGAGTGAAGACAAATATGTGTGAGCCGGAGGCTGAAAAACTGTGAGCTAGCTCACACCAACTCAGCTTAGAAGGAACACTGCCCATGAGCAATGTTCCCTCTAAGATGAGTTAGTGTGAGCTAGCTCACCTTTTAAAATTTTTTTATTATTTTCTGACTACAAACACTACAAAACACCACAACACTAACTTAAAATAAACTATACAAGGATCATATATCATGATTAAATGCATATTTAGCTAAAGTTCTCTCTGTAAAAAACATAATTTTGGAATATAGCTAATTTCTGCTGCTTCAATAATAGACTGGTAAATATAAAATTAAATCAGGTAAATACAAACAATAAGGCTGAAAAACTGTGAGCTAGCTCACACCAACTCAGCTTAGAAGGAACACTGCCCATGAGCAATGTTCCCTCTAAGATGAGTTAGTGTGAGCTAGCTCACCTTTTAAAATTTTTTTATTATTTTCTGACTACAAACACTACAAAACACCACAACACTAACCTAAAATAAACTATACAAGGATCATATATCATGATTAAATGCATATTTAGCTAAAGTTCTCTCTGTAAAAAACATAATTTTGGAATATAGCTAATTTCTGCTGCTTCAATAATAGACTGGTAAATATAAAATTAAATCAGGTAAATTCAAACAATAAGGCTTTTAGGCTTATACAATTCTACTAAATCTGTTTCTTCCCTTTATTTTACTTCTTTTCATATTTCCATTTGACTTTCAGGACTTTTGGGGCTGCTGCCCCTAATTCTGATTCAGAGTCTTCTTCAGGATTGCTACTCGCTGTTGCTACCGAGTCTCCCGACCCATGTGTCTTCAATATCTTGTTCCTCTGCTGTGTCTTTTTTGTTCGCTGGTTTCTGTTGTTGCTCCAAGAACATCTTCGCTTTTAAAACAGAGTCTATCTTTTCTTTTTTATCTTTATAGTTGAAGACCAATCCTTCGGGTATTATCCATCTGTAGGGGATGGAGTTTTTCTGCGAAAAAGGTTAAATTTTTGTATTGAGTCCTCTTCTTTCTTCTTTCAAATGGAATGTCTTTTAAGACTCTGTTTTCTTCGTCTTTGATTTTTAAGGTAGTCCCATTTGTGGCTTTGAGCACCACATCTCTTGTTGATCTTTTGGAGAATCTTGCCACTATCTCCCCAGGCAGGCTCTTTTTCTTAATAAATTCTGGATATGTTGGGTAGACCAAATCCAGATCGTTTTGCAATGTGCCTGCTGTTAAACCTGTCATTGAGGCCAATGCTTCACTTAATATTTCCTTCAGATTCTTATCTTACTGTTCAGGAACACCTTCAAGTCTCAGAAAGTACACTGACTTTTCCATTTGTAGTCTTAAAACTTGGTCTTTATCAGAGGATCTTTGTTTTCCCATCACCTCCAATCTTTGATTAGTCTCTTTTGTTTTAGCTTCAACCTTTTTCACTGATTTTGCAGTCTCCTCTGTTTTTAAGTCCGTCTCTTTAAGTTGTTTTTGGATCTCATCCAACTTCTTGCTGGTGTTAGTCATCTGCTCCAGGAGAGGGTGCAATGCAGTAGCCAACATGTTCATAAAGTCAATATTTACTTCCGGTTTAGTAGCCGGATGTGTTGATCTTGTAGTTCCAGGAGAGTGTCTCAGTCTCGTCACCATCTTTTCTGCCCGCCCAGTCATTGTTTATATTTCAAGGAAAAATTTCAATAGTCAGCAAAAGTTGCTTCAGAGGCTCGCTTTGATTAGATTTGTACTTTGCCTGATTTAATCAACCCTCGCTGTTTCTCCTAGCCCCTCTCACTAAATGAACTCGCTTAAAGATGTAAGGGGGGAGATGTGAGCTAGCTCCCTCCCCCTTCATCGATACCGTTCGGGGCTTTGGATATACGCTTCGCCAAATAGCCAGTCATAAAGGAATTAACACTCACACTTCATTCCACGCCTGCTGCAGAGGTAAGAAAAGCTTTATTTCCGTTGGATCACTTGTTTGCTTACCCGGTGTATGCCTCTTCGTGCCATAATGGCGCCGCAATGGCGGGACCTCTCAGAAGTGCCTCAATTCCTTGGCCACAGCCTTGGGAGAGGCAACCTCCAGCGACCCAGGCTGGGAGTCCCCTACAAGGACTCCAGGAGGGGTCCAGGTCAACTGGCCCCCCTCCTATCTGCCGCACCATGGGCCGCTCCTTTCGGAGTACCGAAGGAGCGTGCCCACCATGGAAGTCACCGAAACGGGAAGTCATTGCTAGCTCACCATTTTTTAGTATCTGGCTCACACATTTTTGTCTTAGCTCAGGAAGGATGGCTCCAGAGCAAACTAAGTCATACAGCAGCCAAATGAACCACCAAATGTTTTCAGAAAGTAGGCAGGGTTAGGTGGGGCTTTTGCTCAGCAAGGCTTCTGATGGGCCATTGGTGATCTAATGGACTGTGTAAATTTTTTAAAATGTTTGTTTGGCAGCAGCTGCCACCACAGTACAAGGATCTTCCCTGGGAGCCTGAAGGCAAGCTGTGGCAGCCATTTTGTGCCTGCATCCACCACACTGTGTCTGAATTCCAAAGGTGCCCACAGGCTCAAAAATTGTGGGGATCCCTGCCATAAATAATGTAAATAAATAAATAAAAGCAAGCAAAGAAAAAAGTGGCAGATCTGGACAGGGGTCAGAATTCCACAGGGAAGGGAAAGCAGGAAGAAAGTATCCACTGTCCATTTGGAAGAGGTTTTAAAGGCCGTGTTTCTTTCCCCTGGATTCTAAACATTCTTCCTTCCAAATCGGATTGCTTCTTCAGCTTTATTGATTGCAAATGGCACACGGTATTGCACATCCTAGGGAACACGATAACAAAAGGGATTTTGTTACAACCACTCTGTTTGTGCGTATGTGTGTTTTGATGCTCTCGAAGCCAATGTCTCTGTAGCAACGGAGTGAAGTGGTAAATGTATTCACCATTTCTTCCCATTACCGCCAGATGAAAAAACCTTGTTCTGTGGAAGAGAACCTGCCCTTCTGCAAAAGAAAAGGTGAACCACTAACAATTAATTATGATGCTAGAAGGGTGAACAGAATTCCCTGTCCGGGGAAATGGTTTTAACACGGTTTGACCCATGCAGCATTTTATTACTCGGTGCTCTGAGTTCTCAAAAGCACTTCATGAAATCGATGCCGGGGAGTTTCTGCAAGTCACTGATAGAGCTGACTTTAAGGCGTAAGAAGAGCCCTGCTGGATCAGATTAAGGGTCTGTCTAGTCCACCACCTGTTTTACAACAGCAGTGCGATGCATACTTTTGGGAAGCCTGCAGGCTGGACATGGAAGGTAGAGACTCCTTCTCTTACCCCACTCCCACTCATGTTGCCAATATGGTGCAGTACTTAAGAGTGGAGGACTCTAATCTGGAGAACCGGGTTCAATTCCCCACGCCTCCTCCACATGAAGCCTGCTGGGTGACCTTGGGCCAGTCACAGTTCTCTCAGAACTCTCTCAGCCCCGCCGACCTCACAGGGTGACTGTTGTGGGGAGAGAGAAGGGAAGGAGATTGTAAGCCACTTTGAGACTCCTTAAGATAGAGAAAAGAGCCAGTTCGGTGTAGTGGTTAAGTGCGTGGACTCTAATCTGGGAGAGCCGGGTTTGATTCCCCACTCCTCCACTTGCACTTGCTGGATGACCTTGGGCAAGCCGTAGTTCTGTCTCTCTTCTTCTTCTCTTCTTCTTTTTCCTGGAGATCTTACAACTGATCTCCAGAAGACAGAGATCAATTCGCCTGGAGAAAATGGCTGCTTTGGCAGGTGGACTCTAGGGCAGTGTTCCCTCTAAGCTGAGTTCGTGTGAGTTAGCTCACAGTTTTTTAGCCTCCAGCTCACAGATTTTCATCTTAGCTCAGGAAGGACGGCTCCAGAGCAAACTAATGTATGCAGTAGCCAAATCACTAGCTCATAACTTTAATGCCAGCAGCTCACAAAGTTGAATTTTTGCTCACAAGACTCCACAGCTTAGAGGGAGCATTGCTCTAGGGTATTATACCATGTTGAGGTCCCTCCCCTCCGCAAACCCCACCTTCCCCAGGCTCCGCCCCCCAATCTCCTGGAACTTCTTAAGCCTGAGCTGGCAGCCCTACTCCCCCCACACACAACACAACTGACTGATTCTCAGAAGGACCTTTGATATCTCTGAATCTAGCAAGTCCACTTAGCTTAGGGTTGTCAGCCTTCAGGGAGCACCTGGAGATCTCCCGCTATTATAGTGGATCTCCAGACGACCAAGATCAGTTACCCCAGAGAAAATGGCTGCTTTGGAGAGCGGACCCTATGGCATTATACCCTGCAGAGGCCCCTCCCCTCCCCAAAGCCCACCATTCCCAAGCTCCATCCTCCGAATCTCCAGGTATTTCCCAACCCAGAGCTGGCAACCCTGACTTAGCTATCATGGCTGACCGTCAACAGATCTCCAACCTTGTTGAGACTGTGTACACTTCTAACATGCTGAGAGAGAGGAGCGGGTGCCATTGGAAAATGGCTGCTATGGGGGTGGAAATGCTACCAGGGTCAAGCTACAGCAGATATAGTAATATCAAAATAAATATGTATTATATGGGCCCACAAAACAGGAAAAAATTAAAAACAAAGGGCCTGAATAAGACACCCAGAAAATAACATACATCAGTCCTGACCCGATTTTGTTATCTGGAAATATTGTGTACACCATATAATACATATTTATTTTGATATTATTTTATTTGCTGTAGCTTGACCCTGGTAGCATTTTCAGTATATTTCGGGTTGAGTTTGTTTTCCCCTTTGCTAACTATAGGGACAGGTCAATCACAAATAATAATAATATTTATTGCATTAGCAAAAAAAAGCCATAGCAACTGTACAGGGTAAAATAAAATAATTTTTTTTTTAAAAAAAACACACACTTAAAAGGTCGACAGTTATCAGCAGTAAACTAGTTAAACTCAGGGAGATTTGTTTTCTTAATCACCGCAGCTAGAAAGGAAGCCACTATAGCCGTGGTTTGATTGTCAGGGAAGTTATCAGACAATAGCACTGAAACTACCCAAGGAAGGAGGGGAAGCTTTTCTTTTCTCATAACGGGAATGGCAATCACAAATTGTTGGGAGGTTCCATGTCTGGAAGAATTAGCTTCCCTAGGAATGTCCAGCCTGTCACTTTAGATCTACTTATTAAGCCCTCTGTGAGATGGACAGTAAGCAGACAGGGCTTTTTCAGTCATGGCCCCTCACCTTTGGAATGAGCAGGCCTCAGATGGCCCTGGAGCGCCCCGGTACGGCGCTCCGGGAGTGATGCAAGCAGGAGGTGGGCACATAACAAAGCCCCGCCCCATGCTTCCAGTGCTCTCTCGTTCCCGCCCTGATTTTGTGGCAGGACGAGGAAGAAGCAGCACGGTGACTATGCTTCCTCCTTGTCCCTGCCCCGCCCCCGGCTGCCTCCGGTTCCACGTGGCCCAGGCAAAACGTCCCCAATCTTCCCTGAGCCACGCGGAGCCATGCGCCATTGGAAACATCAAAGCCCCATCCCTGCCTCGTTTTGGCCACCCCCTCGCTGCTTCGTTCTGCCCACGCGGAGCGGCCCAAATGAGGCCCACCCCCCATCGCTGCTTTGTTCTGCCCGCGCGGAGCACGGAGGTCCAGCAGTGGGGCCAGGACACTAGAAGCCCTCCCACTGTTCCCCCTCCCCAAGCACCAAAAATACAGAGCATCACTAGCCCCGGAGTCCCTATCTATACCTTGTGGCTAATAGCCACCAATGGACTTCTGCTCCATATGTTTACCTAATTCCCTCTTGAAGCTGTCCATGCTTGTAGCCACCACCACCTCCTGTGGCAGTGAATCCCATGTGTTAATCACTCTTTGGGTGAAGAAGTACTTCCTTTTATCCGTTCTAACCCGACTGCTCAACAATTTCATGGAGTGCCCACGAGTTCTTGTATGGTGAGAAAGAGAGAAAAGGACTTCTTTCTTCACCTGCTCTATCCCATGTATAATCTTATAGACCACGATCATGTAATCCCCTCAGCCATCGTTTCTCCAAGCTAAAGAGCCCCAAGCGTTTTAACCTTTCTTCCAACCCTTTTATCATCTGGAGATCAACTGGGATAGTGGGAGGTCTCCAGGTGCCAACTAGGAGTTGGCAACCCTAATTCTAATGAAACTATGAACATCACTAGCAACTTTTGACTCAAAAAGGGAAAACCCTGACGTGAGATGGCAGTTCATGAACCCAGAGCTAAAACACAGAAAGCCAAAACCTTATTGGAAAAAAAAATCATGTTATCCAATTATACAGAAGCTAGTTGAATCCAAAGATTATTTTTTAACATATAGTGTTGAACATTCTTAAGGAGCCACAAGATGAACGTCAGTCAAACAACCTTCTTGTCTTTCCCCCGAGCTCAGGAAGAGTGACAGCGTAGAGGCTATAGCAAGAATCAAAAGCATGGCAGACAAGGCTAAGATTGTAAGTTCACTCTGGGGACGGAAACATCCCAAACTCAGGACCTTGGGTAAGAACGTGTCCTTTTGAGGTGTACTGAAGACCCTAGGGTTGAAGCAGCAATTAAATACCAGCTCATAATTCAGTATTATGCTGAAAAACCTCTCTCTGTTGAATTGTAACCTGGATAACATATGTTCCTATCATCGTAAATCGTCAGGCATCCTGAATGCGGAACAGTTTGACCAGCTGGGAGTCACATTGTTGAGTCCCGCAAAGAATTCTGACATCCCCCCTCCCCCGCCCAGCTAGGTCTATACTATAGAAGATCTTCAGTAGCAGAAATTAGCAAAGAAGGAATTTAGAACCATAGAATCATAGAGTTAGAAGGGATCTTCAGAGTCATCTAGTCCACACCCCCTGCACAATGCAGGAAATTCACACATACCTCCCCCTCCACACCTGCAGTACCCCTGTTCCATGCCCAGAAGTTAATAGAAAACCTCCAGGATCCCTGGCCAAACTGGCCTGGAGAAAAATGGCTTCCTGACCCCAAAGTGGCCATCAGCATTTCCCTGGTCATGTAAGAAACGGCCACTAGAACTAAGCACTAATGCAACTCTTTCAGCCCTCCCTCTCATGCTCTAAGTTCACAGAATCAGCATTGCTGTCAGATGGCCATCTAGCCTCTGTTTGAAAACCTCCAAAGAAGGAGATTCCACCACCTCCCAAGGAAGTCTATTCCACTGAGGATCCGCTCTAATTGTCAGAAAGTTCTTCCTAGTGTTTAACCGAAAACTCTTTGGATTTAATTACAACCCGTTGGTTCTGGTCCAGGCTTCTGGGGCAACAGAAAACAACTCCACAAAGTAATAACGACAAAGAACTATTGTCATGTAAATTTTCAGCTTGGGGGTTCCGTTATGCACACCCCCTCATGGTTTCATTGAGGGGAAGCAGCACGGTACAGCCCAAATCTCATCAGATCTCAGAAGCTAAACAGGGTCAGCCCTTGTTACTACAGGATGGGAACCTCCAAGGAAGACTGCAGAGGAAGGCAATGACAAACCACCAGAGAACATAAGATAAGCCAATGTTGGCTGAAATCTAACCAGAGCAGTGTAAAGCGATACCATCACTTCACTTTACCTGGACACTATACCTTCCTTCCTTCCTTCCTTCCTTCCCCCACTGTTCCCCCCACCCCCAAGCACCAAGAATACAAATCATCCCTTGCTTCTAACTTGCCTTGAGTCACCATAAATCAACGGGGACTTGACAGCACCTCACACATACACACACACACAGTGATTTCATGAACTTCATCTGGCTGAGGGGGGGGGAAGTTAACTGGGGACTTTGTGGCTTACCCTTCTGGCCATTTGGCCCTTTTGCTTTTGAAGATCAATCTAATTTGGTTTTTGTGAAGTTTTTTGTCAAAAATTTGCAAAAACTACTAGCACAGATGTATTTTAGTCATAAAAGGGGCTGCCTTCATGACCGTTGTGAAAAACTACCTTCACCAGAGCTCCTACTAGTGGCAGGGCAAGAACGTGCAAACAACTAAAAAAAAGCAAATTTAGAAGTGTTAATAAAATGTTTTGATTTTCTTTTTCATGCCTGCTGATGCTACCCATAATCTTTTACCCAGCCGTCATTTCATAGAAAAAGAGGTGCAGGAGCATCTTCACCATCCTTTATCTGGAGCCACAAAACTTTCTAACATAACTTGTGATCTAAAGGACTTGAAACCTGATGTTCCTACTAACAGACGTTCGGTTTCCCAATTATTCTTGGCCTTTGCATAAATCTCACAGTAGTAAAACAACTTTGCAAAACTTTGTAGATGAGCAATAACATGATGTCCCCCGTGATACAGAAGGTGGTGGCGCAACAGAGACTCAAATAAAAAGTACAGTGATTCTAGGGGTGTGCACCAAGAAAAAAATTGTTGCAGTTCCAGATCAGGATTTGGGAGAGGGGTTACCATAATTGCTTCATTGCAGGTAGGGCCTCGGCAGCGTGGGTCGAAAATCTGTTCTGTGTTTTCACGTTCTGGCTTTTCTGTGCAAACACATTAGAGATGGTGTTCTCTTTGATGCATAACCAATCTGAGGGTCTTCCATGCCGCAGTCATGGAACATAATGCTACAAAAATTGCACAGAATCAAAGAACAACACAGTAAGCACATGTACCTTTTCCTTCTTGCTTGGTAAACACCGAAACTCAAAATAACATGGGTTATGAAGTGGGAACATGGTGTGTTGAGGGGAGTAGGAGTAATTAGGAGTGACATGTATCGGGATATTTGGTTAATATAGCAGAGTTTTGCCCAGTCATAGAAGTGTGATACCAGGTGCAGTAGATAAATCTCCCAAGAAGTACATTGCAAACAAGGTAACCTTACATTTATCCAAGTAGATCCAGTTCACATTCCGGTTGCAGTCAAGAGAAAAGAGGAGAAAGAAGCTTAATCTAAAGAGTACTTTCCCTATCACAAATGACCAACTAATCTGGCATTACGTGTGTGGGAGCATGAGGGCAGCGTCTCTACAGGAGAGATCTGCAGAGACATGTGTCTCCATGGAAGGCCAGGTAGAGGGCAAGAGGACAAAAAAGCAAGAGAAAGGAAGGGCCAGAGGGCAGCTCCCAGGTTATTTGATGAAGGGGAAATCGCAAACTGAGCAGAAACTGAGAGACTACGTTGCCATGGTTTCTAACAAATAGCCCTGTTAATATGTATTTTTCTATGGGGTGCTGCTATAAGGTGGGCAAGCTGTCAACAAGGGATTGTTGCTCACTCATCTACTGAAGCTGAATTCGTATCCACTTGTGATCCTGCAGAGAAGTAGAGTGACTTATAATGTTACCATGGGAGTTTGGTATTAAGGGACCTTTGCCAGTTCAACTGCTAAAGGATAACCAGAGTGGTATAGCCCTCTCTCTTTCAGAAAATAACAGCATGGGGACATATTGGAATCAGGAACCAGTAGGCAAGGGTCCTGTGGGGACAAGTTGTCAAGATACACTACGGTCCCCCTGAGAAAATGACAGTGGGCGTATTGACCAAGCCACTTCCAAGAGACAAATACCAAGGCCTGCAGGACAACTTGAGTGTTGTGAACCTCAGCGGCATGAAGAGTTGAGAGGGAGTGTTTATTCAGGTTGATCCAGTCCCCATTCAGGTTGCTGTCGAAAGAAGAGAGAGAAGCCTAATCTAAAGAGTACCTTCCCTATCACAAACGGCCAGATAATCTGGCATTGTGTGTGCAGGAATATGAGGGCTTTGTCTCTACAGGAGAAAGCTGCAGAGACATGTGAAGAGTGTGAAACGACAAAGAGAAAGGGGAGGGGCTGCAGCTCCCAGGTTAAGACAAGGAGAGGCGTCCCATTCAGGAAGATGACACCTATACGCCCTTAGAGTGATGTAGTGCCCCCCCCCAAAAAAAATGAGAGCTGATATCTGCCTTGAGGAGAATGCAGTCATAGTTTTGTGTTCTGCCTCAGCAAAAGAGCACACAGTGTAAATGGCAGATCTGCCAGGTAGCATGGCCGAATGGTTTAACTCTACCTCTGGGAGAGAACAGAGAATCTGACTGCTAGGCCTGTCTCTGGTAATGAGCAGATCGCTTACCATTTTGTCTGACTCTTGGGAAAGGGCAGGATAGTGTGGGTAGAAGTCTGTATGTGAGAGAGGACCCAACCTCGTGAATAGGCAGTGAAAGCCTCTTTGTGCCTGAAAGCATTAAAGCATTAAAGAAAATTTGACCACTCTCTGAAGCCACAACTAGCCAGGATTCTCCTCTAGCCAGTTTGGTGGTTAGGAGAGCAGACTCTAATCTGGGAGAACTGGGTTTGATTCCCCACTCCTTCACATTCAACTGCTGGTGTGACCTTGGATCAGTGATAAGTTCTTTCAGAGCTGTTCTCTCACAAGCAGTTCTCGAAAGAGCTCTCTCAGCCCCACCTACTTCATAGGCAATTCTCCCTCTAAGCTTGTGAGCAAAAATTCTAGTTTGTGAGCTACTGGCATTAAAGTTG
>NW_015174850.1:755401-782708 GCF_001447785.1 Gekko japonicus
TAATCTGGCATTGTGTGTGCAGGAATATGAGGGCTTTGTCTCTACAGGAGAGAGCTGCAGAGACATGTGAAGAGTGTGAAACGACAAAGAGAAAGGGGAGGGGCTGCAGCTCCCAGGTTAAGACAAGGAGAGGCGTCCCATTCAGGAAGATGACACCTATACGCCCTTAGAGTGATGTAGTGCCCCCCCCCCAAATGTCCAGGCATGCTGAGTCCCTCACTCCAGCACCTTGAGCCACCACCAGCACAAACCACTGCAAGACACACCTTGCTGGCAAGAGTGGGCAGCTGGGGAGAACAGCTATACCAGCGCACAGCCTTCGGCAAAATGAGGAGAGACTGTGGCTCAGTGGCAGGGCCTCTGCTTGGCCTGCAAAAGGTCTCAGGTTCAGTCCCCGGCATCTCCAGTTGAAAGGACTAGGTAGAAGATGATGTGAAGGACCTCTGCCTGAGACACTGGAGATCTGCTGCCGAAAGGTCTCCAACCTGATGGACCAACAGCCTCATTCTCTACAGGACAGTGTGACAGAGAGGAGGCTGTCCTGCCCTTAATGGAAAAACAGACACTCAGCTGAACCTATGGGAGTGGTGCTTCAGCAACCAATCACCATTTAGAGGGGGGCTGGAATGTTGGAGGGAAACACAGGTTGCCAGCCACCAGGTGTTAGCTGGAGATTACACCTGAACTCCAGGCAAGAGAAAGCAGTTTGCTGGGGGGAATGGCCACTTTGGAAGGTAGACTCTACGACACTAGATCCCACTGAAGTCCGTCCCCTCCCCAAACCCTGCCCTCATAGAATCACAGAGTTGGAAGGGGTCCTAGTCCATCTAGTCCAACCCCCTGCTCAGTGCAGGATCAGCCTAGAGCATCCCTGACAAGTGTTTGCCCAGCCACTGCTTGAAGACTGCCAGGGAGGGGGAGCTCACCACCTCCCGAGGCAGCTGATTCCACTGCTGCATGACTCTTACTGTCAAAAAGTTTCTCCTAAGATCCAGCCAGTACCTTCTGTAAGGGATGAGGGCTGAATGAGCCTATAATTTACTAAGACCTGATGATTGGAAGGGGGTCATAAGTTTGACAGGATCCATCCTTGGAGGAGGAAGGTAGCCGGGTGGGGGTAATTGCCGTCAGCTGCAAGGCTCGGTTATCTGAAGGGAGTGGCAGTAGCCCAGGTCATTAGATGCTGATTAACCTTTCAGGAAGCACCAGAGTCTCCTTGGAGGTGGAGTTGATAAGCCGCCTCTGGAGAAGGAACTGGATTCTGTTCTATGGTGATTTACTACTCAACTGTCTATGAGGACTTGTCATATAAGAAGCTGCATGCAGCCGGGTGCCGTGACGCAGGGGAGCCCCTCCCGGCCAGGGATTCTGCGGTCTCTCGGGCCTCTCTGGCTCTTTCCTCCCCTTCATGCTCCGCCCTTCTTTCTCCGCCCTGCCAGAGTCGCTCATCCCAACCCCGCCTCCGCAAATGGGCCTTCTCCTTGGAGCACCCCCCTCCCCCCGTCCACCAGCCGGCCTCTGGAGATCAGGGAGGCTCCCAGCTTTCCGCAATACCCATGACAGTCTCACTTGGTCTATGTTAGTGTGTATCTGTTCTTGTTGCTGTTGACTGATGTTCACCTTGAAGGGTTTTCAAGGCAAGAGACGTTAAGATGCCGTTGCCTGCCCCACGACCCCAGCATTCCTTGGAGGTCTCCCATCCAACTCTCAGCCGGCTGACCCTGCTTAGCTTCCAAGATCTGAGGAGATCTGTAGTGGTGCGTATAGCCTATTGCAGGTAGGATCCTGTTAGCTAATTTTATACTACTGTAGGTTGGATCCTCCTGTGTAATTGTGCACCATTTAGATCCCTGGTTGGTTCTACAAACCAAATTCCATTTCGTAGTTCATGCACTGTGCCGTCCTGTTGACTGTTGGGTCACTCTGTGGGCCCCCTACCCTGAGTCCCCACCAGAGAGTCGGACTTTGATAACGTAAGGAAGCATCTAATACATGCTGGGTATAATGTTTGATAGGATCCAGCCCATTGTCTAGATTGGTAACAATTGCGCTTGAAAAATCAGATTAGGAGTCTTCAGGGCTACAAGTTTGGGATTCAAGTCAGAAACTGGATGAAATATAAGAAGCTGCAGCTTCCCTTTTTAGAATTGCCAATGTACCTTCGCATTCAAATGTTTTACTGCCAACTGCTCATAGGTTGGATGATTTCTGCACTGCATACATCCTGAGTGTTTGAATGTTTTTATTCAATTAAGTGAAATAAGCTTTTTAAAGATATTTGCTGTGTGCTGAGAGTTTCCTGTCTGCTGGCTAGCCGCAAAGTTATCTACTGAAGCAAACCCCAAGGTCAGTTGGACCTGACACCTTCCCACCCTTAATTGCAACCCATGATGGCAAATCCTGCCCTCTGCTGCCAACAGGAACAGCTCCCTGCCCTCCTCTAAAGAACAGCCCTTGAAATCCTTCAAGAGAGCCATCCTGTCCCCCCTCAACCTCCTCTTCTCCAGACTGAACATTCTCAAGTCCTTCAGCCTGTCCTCATAGAGCCCTTGGCCTCCACAGCCCTCCACAGGCTCCACCCCCAAAATCTCCAGGTATCTCCCAACCTGGAGCTGGCCACCCTAAAACCACGGCTGAGAGCTGACATCTGCCTTGAGGAGAATGCAGTCATAGTTTTGTGTTCTGCCTCAGCAAAAGAGCACACAGTGTAAATGGCAGATCTCCCAGGTAGCGTGACCAAATGGGAGAGAACAGAGAATCTGACTGCTAGGCCTGTCTCTGGTAATGAGCAGATCGCTTACCATTTCGTCTGACTCTTGGGAAAGGGCAGGATAGTGTGGGTAGAAGTCTGTATGTGAGAGAGGACCCAACCTCGTGAATAGGCAGTGAAAGCCTCTTTGTGCCTGAAAGCATTAAAGCATTAAAGAAAATTTGACCACTCTCTGAAGCCACAACTAGCCAGGATTCTCCTCTAGCCAGTTTGGTGGTTAGGAGAGCAGACTCTAATCTGGGAGAACTGGGTTTGATTCCCCACTCCTTCACATTCAGCTGCTGGTGTGACCTTGGATCAGTGATCAGTTCTTTCAGAGCTGTTCTCTCACAAGCAGTTCTCGAAAGAGCTCTCTCAGCCCCACCTACTTCATAGGCAATTCCCCCTCTAAGCTTGTGAGCAAAAATTCTAGTTTGTGAGCTACTGGCATTAAAGTTGCGAGTGAGCGATTTGGCTGCTGCATAAATGCGTTTGCTCTGGAGCCATCCTTCCTGAGCTAAGACAAAAACGTGTGAGCTGGAGACTAAAGAGCTGTGTGCTAGCTCACTCTAACTCAGCTTAGAGGGAACACTGCTCACAGGGTGTCTGTTGTGGGAAGGGGAAGGAGATTGTAAGCCACTCTGAGAACCCTTTGGGTAGTAAAGGGCTGAGTATAAACCCAATCCCCCCCTCCTCCTCCTCCTCCTCCTTCTCCTCCTCCTCCTCCTTCTCCTTCTTCTCTATCTTGATACCTGTTCTGCTAATCTGTTCCTTGAAACCAACCTGTAAATAAATAAATCTTCTGTGTCGTTGATATAAAAATCCTGCCTCAGTGATCTTCCCCAAAATCGTAAGAGGCCATGTGGGTCCCCTTAGGTAGCAAAAAAGGCCCGTCACAGGCAGCTTCGTGTGTTTGTGTCCGCTCCCATGAACGCCACTCCCCAGAACCGAATCTGGGTGCCCTGCGGACCAGATTGCTACCCCCCTCCACAGCATGTTTGAACACATCCAAAAGAGCCGAAGTGCGGTGGTAATAAACACCCAGCTGCTTCTGTGAAGTTTCTTAGAGAAAGGCGGGATTATCCCTCAGTTCACAACAACACACCTGCTGTGGGAAGGAGAAAGACAAGAAAATGGATGCGTGGGTGGCCGTGCCACAGATCCCCAAATTATTTTCAGATGATTAAAAGAGAAGGTATTGTGACAGGCCCTTTGTATTGTTTTCCAGAAACCGAGATGCTCGGTGTAGTCTAATAAAATGTTATTCTTGTCTGTGTTGTTTTCCACTTGAAATTGAAACGAGCCAAAAGTGGAATATGGTACGCCACCTTGTGCGGCAGCAAAACAATCTAACTCCAAAGGACTATAAGACCATAGATCTTTTTTTTAAAAAATGGTTGTCTTTATGTCATGTATGCATATTATAGCTCTGTTTTTAATAGTTTAATAATGGTTGGGTGGTTTTAATGGGTGGTTGGTTTTAATGGTTTCCAAGTGTGATTTTATTATGAATATTTCAATGGAGGAGGAGGAGGAGATTGCATGTATACCCCGCCCTTCACTATCCGATACAAACTCCTTTCCCTTCCCCTCCCCACAACAGACACCCTGTGAGGTTGGTGGGGCTGAGAGAGCTCTGAGAGAACTGTCCTTGAGAGAACAGCTCTGACAGAACTATGGCTTGCCCAAGGTCATCCAGCAGGTGCAGGTAGAGGAGTGGGGGAATCAAACCCAGTTCTCCCAGATTAGAGTCCACGCACTTAACCACTACACTAGACTGGCTCTTAGCTGCCGTGGTGGCCCTTGTGTGGGCAGAAAGGAAGGGGGGCAGGATACACTGAACACACACCACTGGTTTCTTAACATCTACACTTTGGTTTCCAGACCTAATCAGACTGCTGGTTTTGCATACTAGGATACTGGTTTTGCATACTGGTTTAGGCCTAGGAGGAGCTGCGGTGGGTGTTTAGTCATGCTGGCCACGTGACCATGGAAATGTCTTCGGACAGCGCTGGCTCTTCAGCTTGGAAACGGAGATGAGCACCGCAACCCTAGAGTCGGACTCGACTGGCTTTCGAGCAAGGGAACCTTTACCTTTACCTTTAGGCCTAGGATACCTCAATAACTATCTAAGGCCCATTCTGCATCTGGCATTCGCTCCACATTTTATCAGCACTCAACCTCTCTCTGTTTTCATCGCATTGCCTCGGATCCAGGTTTCTGCCTTGGCTAGTGTCAACTTGCCATCTATTTTTTTATTTTCAACACTCGCTCTTGCATTGGTATGAAGATTTTCCTGTGTCAGTACTTGCCTCAGCAGTCATTAGCCACCTGAGCCAAGTAATTCATGGCAAGGTGATAAATACAGAGGAGGAAATAGGGGCAGGGGAACTGATGGAGATCAATGAAGCTGTGTCAACTGTGTTCCCTTTGAACTGGAAGTGGAGGAAGGAAAAGGTGCCACTCAAAACCACATTCAGATACCCCAGGGCAATGCCGTACTGACCGTGAAGGGCCCTAAATCTATGCAGAAGGTACCATAAGACCCAATGAACAAATAAAGCCAAAGCGGCATGCAGTGTAGAGAGAGATTAACCTCCTGACATGACTATGGAACAATGAGGAAATGGGTGCAGAATCAGCCTAAGACTTATGAACCTCCCCATTCCCTACCATCTGAAATGTAGTAAGAAGACAGGGTCTTCTCCTCCAGAGCACTGAGGTTCTGGCACAGCCTTCCTCTGAAAGTTTGTTCCGTTCCATCCCTGTTGGTTTATAGGCACCAGGCAAAGGCCGTTGTTTTCCAAAGGGCTTTTAGAGGTGCTTTTAACTTGTAAATTGGGATTACTTTTAATAGACCAATTAGTTTCTGCTGCTTAATGGATGATCTTCCGTGGGTTTCACCAGCCAGTACAGGTTTAATGGATCTTGTGGTCTGAAAAAACTTTGTTTGGCACCATGGGGATTTCTTTTTTTTTATTTACTGAATGGCAAGATGTAAATGTTCCAAATGATACAATGAAATCTGAAAAGGAATGCAAAACATAGGCATGATGGCTATTGGGGAAATGATTTTGGTGCCAGTTTGGTGTAGCATATAGGAGCGCGGACTCTAATCTGGGAGAACCGGGTTTGATTCCCCACTCCTCTACATGCAGCTGATGGTGTGACCTTGACTCAGTCATAAATTCTTTCAGAGCTGTTCTCTTAAGGGCAGTTCTCGGGAGAGCTCTCTCAGCCCCACCTACCTCACAGGGTGTCTGTTGTGGGGAAGGGGAAGGAGTTTGTAAGCCACCCTGAGACTCCTTTGGGTAGTGAAGGGCGGGGTATAAAGGGGGTCTGCAATCTCCTCCTCCTCCTCCTCCTCCTCCTCTTCTTCTTCCTCCTCCTCCTCCTCCAAGTGGGAGTAGACAATGTGGATGTTCAAATCTACCATGTACAGCCGGGTGGCAAAGGGCAGGATTTCGCCAGATTGAGCCAAACCCTGCTAAGTGGTAAAGCTTAGGAGCTGAAAAGAGACATCTGAAGGAACCTTGGGATGATTCAAGCGGCCTCCTCTCTCTCTCTCTCTTTCTTTCTCTCAGCTTCCCAACACACACACACACACACACCAGTCCTCTCCACTGAGCCGGCTGTTTTCTCTCAGCCTGAGGCAGCAATTTTGTTTGCCTTTACCAGGGGGGAAAGGAGGTGCTAACAGAAGCCAGGAATAGCTGCAAGAGGATGCAACAGCCCATTGCAGGCACAGCAAAGCCAACTCTCTGGGAGGGG
Organism: Gekko japonicus; assembly: GCF_001447785.1. Classification (NCBI taxonomy): domain Eukaryota; kingdom Metazoa; phylum Chordata; class Lepidosauria; order Squamata; family Gekkonidae; genus Gekko; species Gekko japonicus. The sequence goes on from NW_015174850.1 coordinate 761,922, forward strand.
CCTTTCTCAGCTGCATTCTACAGAGAAACAAGGAGAGGCCGGTTGCACTCTCATCATGTGAGACGAACTCTAAAGGGCTCCTCGGAGACAGGCAGAGAAAGCTGAAAGAGATCCCAGAACTGCTGGCCAGCTTTCCACCACTGTTATTTATAAATAGGGGGGTCTGAACCCCGTTCCTTCCACTCCTGCTCCTTGGTCCTACTCCTCGCCCTTAACAGCCATATCCTGGACTATCCTTGGTTCCCTTTCATGCTTAAAATAAATTATAAACAATATTTACTTATTTATGATGACGGAAAGGGCTGTTGAGACACAGTCGACTTATGGTAGCCCCATAAGTTTGCCAAGGCAAGATTTTCAGAGGGGGTTGGCCATTACTGGCCTATATGTGTGGCAACCCCGGACTCCCATGGTGGTCTCCCTTGCAAATAGTAATATTTTATTTATTTATTTATTATTTACATTTCTATCCCGCCCTCCCCGAAGGCTCAGGGTGGCTTACAAGGCATATCGCCGAATAAAACAATAGAACAATACAAAATATTAAAAATACATCACAGTTAATGAACAGTTTTGGTGCTCCTCTGAACCCCATCCAAGTTAAGATTCCTAAAAGCAAGATGGCCGTCCCCTAAAACGTCCCATTCTCACCCAAGATGCCCGCATCATGATGGCCATATACAGAAATCATGTGGCATTGGTGGTACCATGGTGGTGCCAGCTCCTATTCAAAAGCCTGGCGGAAGAGCTCCGTCTTGCAGGCTCTGCGGAACTGTGCTAGGTCCCGCAGAGCCCTGATCTCCTCTGGGAGCTCATTGCCTTCCTCAGTGCTGACCCTGCTTAGCTTCTGAAGAGTTCGGGATAGCCTGGGCCATCCAGGTCAGGGATTCTATTTATATACACATGCAAACACATGAATGGGAGACCACCAAGGAAGAGCCTGCAGATTGTCTTGAAAGCCCCACTTGCTCTGGTTGCCAATCTGTTGTGTAGTGGGTTCGATGCATCAAACGTTCAGGAAACAGAGTGATACTCAGCACATGTTTACTAGTACACAACATAACCCACAAATTACCGGCCGGTCAGCCAACTATATACAGTCCCCTTGGCCCACCCACAGGTCCTATTGGAGGGTTTAAACTTCCTGCCAAGTTCCTATTGGTAACCACTGGAGGTTTCAGGATCCTAGTCCCTATTGTCTCTGAGAACCAAGCTCTGGTATGAATCGCTGGCGCCTGGTGGCGGTCAGCGGACATAACACAATCCCAGTTGTGACTTGACAGCACGTGCATATATACGTACCCACGCATACAATCCAATCACCAAACACATGAAAAACATGAAGCAAAAATAAAGACAATTCCTTCAACAAAGCAATCGCCGTTTTCAAAGTTTCCAGGTTTTAAGAATTTTCAGACAGTTGCCCAGAGCTTCAGAGAAGCTACAAACTCTAGGGGCGCTTTCACACATGCTAAATAATGCCATTTCAATTCACTTCAGTGACCGTTTGCAAATGGATTTTGCCATTTTACACAGTGGTCCATTCGGCATCTGGCATTCGTTTCACATTTTCTCAGCACTCGACCTGGTTCCCCCTTGCCTCTGCAGATTTTCCTGTGTCAGTACTTGCCTCAGCTGTCATTAGCTGCCTGAGCCAAGTAATTCATGGCAAGGTGATAAATACAGATGGGGAAATAGGGGCGGGGAAACTGATGGAGATCAGCGAAGCTGTGTCAAGCTGTCTGCCTATTGTTCCCTTCGAATCAGAAGCGGAAGAAGCAGGGGTCATTTCATAGAAAAAGAGGTGCAGGAGCTCATCAGCATAATTCATTAGCATAACTTTTTTGCATATGCCACACCCCCTGACATCACCGGAAGTGTGTCAGACGGCAACACCCACCACTCAGGCTCCACTGGACTGTTCTGGATTGCTAGCTATTGGGGGGGGGACACATGCAGATCTGCCCTCGCAGCGGAGGGAGAGCTTGTACCTGAATAAAACTTGGTCTTAAAGGTGCCACTGGACTGTTTTGGACCGGGGGGCCAGGGGGGGCTCTGCAACTTACCTGGCTGCTTCTTGCTCTGACTGAGGGCTGTTGGGAGCAGGGGGTGGGGCTTGTTGCATGTGCCCGCCCCCTGGGCTCTCTACTGCCGGAGTTCCGCTCCTGTGCGCTCCTGCAGGAAATGACCCCTGGGAAGAAGGAAAAGGTGCAATTCAAAACCACAGTCAGATACCCTGGGGCAATGCCATACTGACTGCGAAGTCACCCCTGAATGGCCATAAATCTATGCAGAAGGTACCATAAAGCCCAATGAACAAAGAAAGTGAAAGCGGCATGCAGTGTCGAGGGGAGATTAACCTCCCAATGTGGCTGTGGAAAAACTGCGAGGAAACAGATAGGTGCAGAATCAGCCAGTAAAATCCAGTTGCAAAGTGCATTGAAAGTGGGTTGAAAGTGAGTTATTTAGTGTGTGTGAAAGCGCTCATTGCTCTCTCTAGCAGATCCTCCTGAAGAGGCTTTCTTCGCTTCTCAGAGGGTCTCTTCCCAAGCATGAGGGCAACTGCAAAAGAAGCCCATGAGCAGCTGCATACACCTTGTTGGCATGAGAAGGTAGTACAAGGGTGCTGGTTCAATAAGCAGATTCTCCCTACCGGTTCATACAAGGAGAACCCAGGCCTGGACTAACCATTAAGTGAAATAAGCAGGTGCTTAGGGCAGCAAGAGAAAGGGGGCACCTTGAAGATTAAATATTTTCCCCCCTCAGTCATTCCTTCTGTTATGGCTGTTCATAAGAAATGATAGGCAGTGGAACCACAAGCCCCGAGAAGGGGGGAGGGGAGGCAGGGGCAACTGTGCAGCAAGCCAGGCTACGTGCCTTGTCTCTGCTAAGTATAGAAGCAGATTTGTTACGCCAGATGGGTTTCGAGGACTTGATCAATTTAAAAAAAGTAGGAGAAAACTTTTTAAAGTATAAATAAAGTTATAAGCAGGCAACAATAAGCATTACTCTGCATCTTTCAGTCCATGTACATTGAAATGCTATATATTTATTTATTTTGTTTGTTTGTTTGTTCGACTTCTGTACCGCTCCTTCCCGTGGGCTCGGAGCGGTTTACATGTAACTAGTTATACCTATCTAGGGCCACAATTGTACAGGGGAAGGTGACAGCCTACCAGCACCCAGGCAGCAGGGCTCTCTCTTTCTTCTCCTGGTTCCTTCATGGTGGGCACTTCACCTCCTGACATGGCGTTTTTTCGGCACAGCTCTTATTTGTAGCGACTCCTTCCGGTGAGACCTTTTTCCCGGTGCGCGGCTGTGCGAAGGCTGCAGCTGCGATCTACGTCCAATTGGCTCCGTCGTGCCGCGCGCCGCATCACCACGCCTCCGGTCCAATCCTCGTCTCGATTCCGCCTCCGCTCTGCATCAGATGGTTGCCATGCTTCCTGCCGAGTCCCCAGGTCTCTGCCACACCGCACCGCCACACCGCTGTTTCCGCCGTCTCTCCTGCTGCACGCCGCCCCGAAGGGAGGAGGGTGCCCCCTGCTCCTAGAGCAGGTACCCATTTATCTACTTGCAGAACTTTCGAACCACTGGGTGGGTGGGTGAGAAATATATCTTTAGGGTGAGAAATATATAAATATATCTTTAGGGTGAGAAAGCAATGGAATAGAGATGTGTTGTTTCATACAAATAATGATTTCTTTTTTCCACCATTAGAATACCTGTTTAAAAAAAAATCATCCACTAACATTGATTTCTGTAGGAAAAGGATTTTCAAAATTGAAAAATATGCTCTCGAGATCACGTGATTTCAGTAGAGATAATATCAGACCCTATTTCACCTTATAATCTTGGGGAGGGGGATTAAAAATAGTTTCCAATAAATTTTTGTATTTGCACTTCCCCCTTATAGCAATTTTATTAAAAAATACATTTTTAAAAAAGTGTTGAAAATTTGCATTCCCCCCCAGTTGCCCTAATTAGAAGTAAATAATTTGCTTATATTGCTTACTGCAGTTTAGCGTTAAATAAATAAATAAATAAAAAATTTAAAGTTTATATTTAATAGAGTCATGCGCTCCAGCCTGAGGGGTGGCCTGGAACAAAACTGATTTTTTAAATCTTTTATTTCACTTTCAGCACTTACTGACACCGATTTCACACAAGAACTGCACTGCGGTCGCACCTCCCTTTTTCCCGCTTCTATTGGTCAATTTCCCACTCAAAGCTGTGCTGCCGCATTTTGACCCGCGGCTTCATCCAATTTTCCCTGCGGTTTCGTGATCCTCAAAAAACAGGATCACGAAACCGCGGGGGAAATCGGGCGAAGCCGCAGGTCAAAATGCGGCCGCGCAGCTTCGAGTGGGAAATTGACCAATAGAAGCGGGGCAAATGGAGGCGTGACCGCAGCACAGCTCTTGTGTGAAATCGGTCTGTATCTTTTTTTCTTCTTTTTTTGGCCATGAAGTCAAGCTGACTTCTGGCGACCCCTAGTGAGGCTTGAAGGCAAGGGAGGTTCAGAAGTGGCTTCCCATCGCCTGCCTCTGCCTCATGACCCTGGGATTCCTTGGTAGTTTCCCATCCAAAGACTGGCCCTGCTTCGCTTCGGCCCCTGCCACACAACAGGGGAAAAGCCTCTAAAGGCGCGGCTTTTAAAAGCTGCGCCAACGTTGAGACGCCGCGGCGGGATCCCACGGATCCCCTGGCCGCGGCGCCTTTTCTCCCCGGCGCGATCAAACGCCGGGGAGAAAACACGGCCCTAACCGGGAGCCGGCCGAACTGCGCATCTCCGAGCATGCGCAGTTCAGCTCGGAGCCGGGGACGCGCCGGCACATCCTTGCGCCGGCGATCAGACTCCCGGTTTGCGGCGCAGCAAGGAGATGAACCACCTCGGTAGGTGGTTCCTACTTGATCCGACTCAGCAAGTGGATGGGCCAGTTCGGGGACGGAAGCACCACGCTTCCCAGATGTTGTGGTGTGATCGCGCTGGTTTGATCCGCCCCCGAACTGTCCCGCTAGTGGCCCAAATCCCCTCGTGTGAACGGGACCTTCTGAGATCTGATGAGATCAGGGTTATCCAGGGCAGGGCAGCACTTATTGAGTCTTAATGTCTTGCCACTGAAGCAATGGAAGGGCTGAGGGGCACCATGGTTGAGCTGTGCTTAGGGGCACGGGTTGGCTTCAATCCAGCCCTGGGAGAGCTGGTCTTGGAGGAGCCACTGCTGGGAAGGAGCAGCGGCTCAGTGGCAGAACATCTGCTGCACATGCGGAAGGTCCCTGGTTCAATCCATGGCAGCATGTTAAGAGAAAATGGTCATACGGTAGGTTATGGGAAAGATCTCTACTTAACAACCTGGACAGCTGCTACCAGTCAGAGCCGACAACGCCGACCTTGACAAACCAATGGTCTGACTCAGAATAAGGCCTGTGCTCAAGGACCCATTTGTCAACTTCAGGCCATCTGCTTCAGGTTTTCTCTCTTCCGCTGAAGTTCTCTGAAGGGTCTCTTCCCAACTCCTGGGGTTAATCAGAGCAGAGATTTAGTCTGGAGAATGAGAAATGGATACAGAAGGCAAGGCAAAGCCCCTTTCATATATTTGGGGGCTGGAAAACAAGCACAAGCAGGGGAAGAAGGCAGACTCCAACCCTAACCTGTGTAGATGATGCTTAAATTTTGCTCAGAGAAACATGTACATCCCTATGGCTTTCTCTGTATGATCAGGAACCCGCCTTATTTAGTGTTATGCAGGGCATTTATGGACAGTCTTGTCTGCTTGTAGCCTCCACTGAAGAATTTCAACAGAATCTGTACAGGTCAGAGGAGGAGGAAGAGGAAGAAATAGGATTCATATCTCTCCTAAAGGAGTTTCAGAGCAGCTTACAATCTCCCTTCCCTTCCCCACAACAGACACCCTGTGAGGTAGGTGGGGCAGAAAGAGCACTTTTGAGAACTGCTCGTAAGATCTAACTTGTAACTAACCCAAGGTCACACCAGCAGCTGCATGTGGAGGAGGGGGGAATCAAACCCAGTTCTCCCAGATTAGAGTCCGTGCCCCTAATCACTACACCAGACTGGCAGAGCTAGGCTTACCATTTGGCCTGTGGCAGTAGGGAAGTCCCATTAGCACCCTCAGTTCCCTGCAATAATTTAGGAGCAGGAGAAAAATAGAGAGAAATGGCAACGATGATACTGTAGGCATTTTCACAATCTCTGTATTAAAGACCACAGAGATCATGGAGATCCCTAGAGCTTCACTTGGAAAGGATGTCAGATCCATCACTCATCCAGCCAGAAGTGATGTCACATCCTGCATGTCACTCTAGGAATTTCCCCATTCTCTATGGTAATGACTATAGAGATTGGGAAGATTGTGTTACCTGGAAGTGACATCGTGTTACCCAAAATTCCACCCTCACCAGGCACTGCTCCTCCCCAAATCTCCAGAGATCTGTCAGTGCAGAGCCTACTTCTGAAACCCACCTTCCCAGTGCACATTCATTCGCAACCCAAATGCCATTTGCAAAAGGCTGCAGTTATTTCTGAACACTTTTTCTCTCACCATACAACTTTGATGACGGATGGTCCCACGTTTTGGCCCATTAGGCTAGAGCTGCAACTGGTGCAGAGGGTTTGAAAACACGGCCTACAGTTCCTGAGACATCTTTTTCATGCGCGATCTCAACTAATTTAGAAGCCAGTTGGGTGCCGACATGGTTTCCATTCGCTCTTTCAGCGCACATCACATTGCATTTATCAACACTGCATTTCATCTGCTTTCTCATTCCTCACAGTCTGCCTTCGCCAACTTTGCTGAATAATTTTGTGCCAACTCCCCTGTTTCATGTCTGTTTTTGGATCACTCATGCATATGCTATCGAGCTCAGCGTCCCACGTAGCTCTGCTCGCTCTTCGGCACTCCTCTCCGTTTCTAAGTTTAGCGTCTCCAACTGTCGTGCCCTGGTGGAGCCCCAGGCACCGGAGGTCTGCCATCCATACTGGCAAAGGATTTAGGAGAGAAGAGATGGTCTCAGAAATGGAATAGGCCTGGAGTTTCGCCATTGCCACAGCCTTCTTCCTCCGGTCAACAGCTCCTTTGCTCGATCTCTCTGGGTCACCGCCGCCAGTTGCCACCGACATCCTCCCCGACCTTCCTCTGCTTCTCTCCTTTTATCCTTTCCTTCCTCCCTGTTATCCCTCCCCTTTCTCTTGTTAGGGAGTCTATTGCACCCATGTCCTGCCAATCACCTCGTCTGTTTTCCCCATAGGACCCCTCCCCCTTGGTCCCACCCCCCTGTGGTTCCGTGATGCCCTTCCCTAAAGGTTCTACCTATGGGTGGGCCCACTTCCGGGGTGTGTGCGAGCGAACGACAGCGTCCGTGATGTCCTGACCCTCATCCCTCCGGTAAGTTCGGACTTTTCCATTTACTCCGCAGCTGTGCCCGCACCTGTCCCTCCCAGCAACCCAGGCCTGGCTCCTGCTCTATCTCTCCCCCTTCCCTCCCTAGTTCTTGACTTCTGGGCGTCCCTGTTCTTGGGGGAAGTGTAGTTGGCATCCCGGCCGTTTCCAGGATCTCGCCTGTAGTTCCTATAGCTCTGAGGTGGTCCTCTGAGCTCCCGTTGTGCTGTGAGCCCGGTGCGGGGCATGCCAGTCCCGCCGCAGCGGCCTCAGAGGCCGCGGAGGGACCAGCAGCGGGATACCAACAAAACTCTGCAGGCTCCCGGGACCCACTTCCAATGTGTCGACTGAGGAAAGAGCCCTGGTAAGTCATGGAGAGAAAGGGCCCACCGGCCAATAACAACGCACACCATAGGAAGATTCTCAGTGGAAAGACCCACAGCCAATGGCAGTGGGAGACAGCAAGGTGAGGGTCACAGGGATAGCCCACCAAGATACAGACAGGCCTGCACCGGGACAGATGCAGAACTCCTCCGGGTGGGATAAGGAGCCTCCTCCTCCCTCTGCAGTTTTAAGGGCCAAAACAGACACCAGTAAGTAATAGAGTTGCCAGCCTCCAGATGGGGCCTGAGGACCTCACGAGAATTACAACTGATCTCCAGATGACAGAGATCAGCTACCCTGGAGAAAAGGGATGCTTTGGCAAGTAGGCTCAATGGTATTATCAGGGGTCATTTCCTGCAGGAGCGCTCAGGACCGGAGCTCCGGCAGTAAAGAGTCCAGGGGGCGGGCACATGCAACAAGCCCCACCCCCTGCTCCCAGCAGCCCTCAGTCAGAGCAAGAAGCAGCCAGGTAAGTTGCAAACCCCCCCAGCCCCCCAGTCCAAAACAGTCCAGTGGGACCTTTAAGACCAAGTTTTATTCAGGTACAAGCTCTCCCTCCTCTGCGAGGACAGATCTGCATGCCCCCCCCCAATAGCAATCCAAAACAGTCCAGTGGAGCCTGAGCGGTGGGTGTTGCCTTCTGACACACTTCCGGTGATGTCAGGGGGTGTGGCATATGCAAATAAGTTATGATAATGAGTTATGCTAATGAGCTCCTGCACCTCTTTTTCTATGAAATGACCCCTGGGTATTATATACCAATAAGGTCCTTCCCCTCCCCAAACCCTGCCCTTCTGGGCTCCACCCACCAAATCTCCAGGTATTTCCTAAGTCAGAGCTGGCAACCCTAGTACGTGAAGGATAAATTCTGCATGCTTGCAAATCAGTGACTGAAATCAGTGCTACAAGAGAGGGAAGAGGGGATTTAACCCTTCGGCTCCCAAGCTCTTTTGTGGATCAGGACCGAGCTTCCCACCCTGCTGTATTAAAGGGGAAGAAGACTGGCTGTCAAAGAACATGTCTCCCGCCCCCATAAATAAGAACATAGGAAGTTGTTTCAGCTAATAAAGCCAAGGAGGTCTTTAAGGAGAGCCAGTTTGATGTGTGTGCGGACTCTAACGTGGGAGAACCGGGTTTGATTCCCCACTCCTCCACTTGCAGCTGCTGAATGACCTTGGGCAAGCCATAGCTCTCTCAGAGCTGTTCTCTCAAGAGCAGTCCTCGAAAGAGCTCTCTCAGCCCCACCTACCTCACAGGGTGTCTGTTGTGGGGAGGGAAAAGGAAAGGAGTTTGTAAGCCGCTCTAAGACTCCGAGTGAAGGGTGGGGTATAAATCCAATGTCGTCTTCTTCTTCGTCATCTTCTTTCCCCCTTTTCCTTCATGGCCCTGATCCAAATTGCAGCTACATGGGTACGCATACAGAATTTACATTTTACCAACTGATAGAGATCTGTAATCTTAAACATGTCTGTCGTGGCCCTACAAGCTCTTAAGGGCAGGTGCTTCTTTACTAAGTGGTGACAAGTCCTTGGATAATACACAGGGAGAGATGGGGTGGCCAGATCTGGCTTCAGAAATTCCTCAAGATTTTTTGGGTGGAGACTGAAGGGGGGGGTTGGGGAGGGATCTCAGTGGGGTACCATGCCACTGAGTCCACCTTCCAAAGAGGCCATTTTCTCCAGGGGGGCTGATCTCTGTCGCCTGGAGGTCAGTCGTCATCCTGGGGGATGTCCAGCCACTACCTGGAGGTTGGCAACCTTATGTAAGGCAGAGACCATGAGTAAAGAAAAACATGGCCAAGTCTTGCAATTTAGAGATGAGTTTCAAATGAGGCAGTAAGTATAAAGCCCTAGCCCAATTATGGCAAACCTTTTCGATACCGTGTGCCGAAACGGCGACCCAAAACCCACATATTTATCGCAGAGTGCCAACATGGCAATTTAACCTGAATACTGAGGTTTTACTTTAGAAAAAACAACTCACACACTAACTTAAGAAGATCCACACAAAGTAAGGAAAGCAATCCCAAATGCTTTCATTTACCGTACTTCAAATTATTTGGCAGAGAATTCGACACTTTAATGATGGTCTGGGCCTGGCTGGGGTGATGGCACGCGTGCCCACAGAGAGGGCTCTGAGTGCCACCTCTGGCACCCATGCCATAGGTTCACCACCACTGCCCTAGCCTGTCTTGTAAGATCTTGGAAGCTACGCAGGGTTGGGCCTGGGCCAGTTATTTGTGAGAGGCCTCCAAGGAATACTGAGGTTGTGACATGGAGGCAGGCAACAGCACACCACCTCTGAACATCTCTTGCCTTGAAAACCCCCCGTGGGGTCGCCACAAGTTATCTGTGGCTTGACGGGCCCCGCAAAAACATATAAAGTGAATGGAAAGCAAACTTGGGAAATTTCTAGCAACTGGGTGGGGCAACTGAGGTTCAGCTTTGTAGCTAAGCCCTTCTGAGCCCCAACCACCAAAAAACCCGTGCCCACTTCCCTGTCTCTGCCCTCTGCCCTTTATTCATTTCAGCCTCTTCCTTTCACCTCTTTCACACTCCAGCCCCTGCTCCAAACCAGCCCTCCTAAGGAGTGGGCCGTGGCTCGGTGGAAGAGCATCTGCGTGGGATACAGAAAGTCCCAGGTTCAATCCCTAGCATCTCCAGTTAAAAAGGACCAGGCAGTAGGTGATGTGACATGCCTTTCTTTGCCTGAAACCTTGGAGAGCCACTACCAGTCATGGGCCCCGGTCACAGGGGCCAGATAACGCGGGGGAGGGGGAGGCGTGGCTGTTCGCCCCGGAGCAAAATAAAGCGGGGTAGCCCGATCACACAGTCCCCCGAGTCTCCGTGCTTAGGCTGTTAGCTGGCGATCACACGGCGATGCTGCAGCATGGCAAAGAAGCGGTGCGCCGCAATCACACAAGCGTTTCGTGTTTGTGCGCATGCGCAGTTCTGCAGAGCAGCACTGCTTTCAGTTTCATGTTTGTGCACATGCGCTTATGAAAAACATCCGGTTTGTGATGGGACGTGGATGGGCGCCGGATGCCACGGGATACTAGCGCTCCCGCGATCAAATGCCCGCCTGTGCCACACGTTTTCCGGATACTAGTGCACTTTCCTTGGTATTTCTTCACTCCGCATCTTCAGCGGGACACCACGGGTTGGCCATGGGTGCGCTACGCTTCCCAGATGTTTTGGTGTGATCGCGCCTTGAAAATCCACCCGACATTCATGCCTTTCACACAGCAAATTCTCCATGTGACCGGGGCCTTAGTATACAATACTGACTTTGATGGACCAATAGCCTGACTCAGTATAGCTTCATGTGTCTGCTCATGTGTGTTCTTCTCAATTAACTACTCAGACTCACCAACCTCACCAGTTGTGTCACTGACCAGCTCTTCCTCAAAGAGTTCAGCTTCAGAGACCCAGAACAACGAAACCATAACAGGCAAACAATTGCTCTCTTCTGGCCCAATTCCAGTTGCTCACACCCTGGAAGGTTTTGTGTGGCTTGGGATTGATTGCATAATAACACACGACAGCAGCCGACTGGCTTGCTGAGATATAAATATAACATGGAGGGAGGAAAAGCAGAAAATGAAATATTGACTTGTCACCGGCTTTAGTGAAAAGCATTGGTAATTCAAAGGGCAGGTAATGTCTTGTTTCTTTCAGTAGAAGAGAGGGAGATAGAAGTACAATGTGGAAACTGTGCTTCATCTTTATGTGAACCAGAGAAAACGGAGCACGCAGCCGGTGTTGACATCAGTTTTGCCAACAAAAAACTCTCCTTTGTCCCTGGGAATGAAGAAGGTATTGGTTTGTCTGCGATAGTCACTTTGGAATCTCTGCTAAGTGTCAGCAAATGGCTAATTCCATAGACTGCATGGGCACATGCCTCAGTTGGCCAATTGGAATTTGCAACTAATCCTTACTCCTAAATGAGATCTGGATCCTATGGTCAATTCTACTAGTGCAGGTACTTTCCTCCAGCAGCCTTCTTACATCAGAGGAAAAGCTGGTCCGAGGAACATTAGATGAAAGGACGGGGGATGGACATGAACTGGGGAAATCTGGTTTGGTTTGTGGTTCGTTTGGTGTGTCCTTCGCGAACCACAGACTGTCACAAATTTTTAGTTGCCTCAGAAACTGGTTCAGTTCATTTATTTATTTATTTATTTATTGATATCTTCAATTTGTATATCTTCAATTTTTACCCGAGGGTCACTTAGGTATATGGCCTAAGTGCCTAATTAGTTCCTATCCTAGGGCCACAATTCAACTGGGGGAGGGGCTACTTATCGACACCCGAGCAGCGCGGTCCTGTTGTATTCCACGAGCAGGCTTCCGTTGTTTCTTTCTGGCACCTTAGGACGGGTCGACGACATCTCCCGGCAGGCTCCTGATGGATTTCTCCGGCACACGGCAGCTCCCAATTGCAGTTCCGGCCTTTGTCCCTTAGGCTCTGCCGTGCTGCATCATCACGCCGTCACGCCGTCGTCCCGCCGTCATAGCTCCGCCTCCGTCCGGTCTCCGTCGCCACTGTATCCATCGGTCGCCACTGTTCCGCCGCCATATCACTGCTGCAGCCGCCAACACTCCTGGCACACACCATCAGGAGGAGGGTGCCCCCTGCCAACCTAGGGCAGGTACCCATTTGTCTACTTGCGGTTACGCTTTCGAGCCGCTGGGTGGGCGGGAGCTGGGACTTGGGCCGGGAGCTCACCCCGGCCGCGGTGGGTCTCGAACAGCCATAGTGGCTGTTCACTAGTGTTGTTAATGCAGGCGTTGAACTGCCTGTGCCACCGCTCCCTTTATGAGGTTTCTGAGGTGACAGAATGCCCACCCAGCATGCTAGAGACACCAAACTCACAGGGAATCTCCGGCTGACTCTCCTCTACCAGCCCTCCAAGTTTGACAAAGATTAAATTTACAGGGTCCAAGTTATTCCCTCCCCAGAAGGTGCCCCCAAGAAAGTACTTTCTGGGAAAATGACAGGCAGTCATTTCCCCAGAATGCACTTTCCTGGGGGGCATCTTCTTTGGGGTATATTTCTTCCAGGAATATTTAACTCCAAAGGGTTCAATGTCTCTGGACATAAAGGGAAAGGTTATGATATCCCTAATTTTTTAAGAACTCAGAAATATTAGGTGTCCACCTAAAAAGCATAAAGTGTTTTCCAGCCAAAGCTAGGCACTCTCAAGTCCATTAATTTCAGTGGGGTGTTAAAGCACATACTTAAATAATTCCTCTTTATATGAATGGGAATGAAAAATGCTTTCCTGTGTCTGGATCATGTCCATGATACATAAAACGGACCTTAATGAATCTGCCCATTTCATCTTGTAGCATAAAGTCAAAAAACATTTTTATTCCCAACGTATCTTCTGACTATGAACAAAAGAGCCCTGCTGGATCAGACCAGTGGTCCATCTAGTCCAGCATCCTGTCTCACACAGTGGCCAACCAGTCCCTCTGGATGGCCAACAACAGAGCAGAGAGTCCAAGGTTTTCCTAAAGACACAAGAAGAGCCCTGCTGGATCAGACCAGTGGTCCATCTAGACCAGCATCCTGTCTCACACAGTAGCCTGCCAACCAGTCCCTCTGGATGGCCAGGAACAGGACATAGAGGCCAAGGCCTTCCTAAGAACATAAGAAGAGCCCTGCTGGATCAGACCAGTGGTCCATCCAGTCTAGCATCCTATCTCATGCAGAGGCCAACCATTTGCCCTGAAGGACCAACAAATGTGACATGGACCTCAAGGTCCACCTCCAGTGTTGCCTCCTACCATCTGTTTTTCAGAAGTCTATTTGTTTTTGCTGTCAAGTCACAACTGACATGGCAATCAGGGGTTTTCCAGGCAAGAGACATTCAGAGGTTGTTGGCATTGCCATTGCAGACGTAGTGGGCATGGTATTCCTTTGTGGTCTCCCATCCCAATACTGACCAGGGCTGACCCTGCTTAACTTCTGGGATCTGATGAGATAGGACTATCCTGGGCTATCCAGGTAAGGGCTCAGAAGTCAATGGCCCCTCAAAAGTAATTTTTTAAGGCAAAGTTCGGACTACTGAGAACTATCTGATTGCCTGTCTATGGAATCCCAACAAGATGCGATTGGTAGTGTTTAGTGATGCTGATAAGAACAAGAGGAAAAAAGGCTGGTGATTAGGAAAGGGTAACAAAAATGCTTGCTTGCCTTCCATAAATTCCAGCCAGAGGGCTGAAAAACCACAAGCTGCGATCTTGAAAGAATTCGGCTGGAGATCCTGGAGGTTTTTTGTCCTCTTTTGGGCGTGGAACAGGGGTCACTGGTTATGTGTGGGGGGAGGTATTTGTGAATTTCCTGCATTGTGCAGGGGGTTGGACTAGATGACCCCGGAGGTTCCTTACAACTCTATGATTCTAAGATTCTCTGAATCTCACAGCTGGTAGCTATCAGGTTGGAGAGTGCTTCAGGAACCGACAGGAGTGTAGAATGGCCTGCAGAATGGCAAACATGACACCTGAGCTTTAAGAAGGGGGGAAATATGAATGCTCAAAGAATCGTAGGCGATGGCCTGAATTTTTAAACAGTCGAAAGATTTTGTGGTTCTGGTGTCCTTTTGATCGGTTGAAAGAAGCTTCAGCAATTGAAACAGCGTAAGAACTCTCCTGGATCACCACATTGTCAAGAGCAACTGAATTCCTTAGTGCTATTGTCCACTGAGATGTGGGAAGCTAAGCTTGATTTTATTTTATTTTTGCACTGTGATTTATAGAATTGCTACAGAAGAGGCAGGAAGGGTTTTGAGCCCTAGATGCACTTCAGCCTAAATGTACTATACCTTGTAACTAGGAATGTGCGAAAAATTTCCTATTATTTCCTCCTATCTCTACCTCCCCCCCCCCCAAAAAAAAAAGCTTAGCATGTTCAGGACACTTATCCATAAAAGCAAACATGTGGTTTTCATATGTAGGTTTTTTGGAATGGTTGTTCTGCATGTTATTTCTGATCCTAGTGTTTCATTCACCTTATGAAGGCATAGAATATACAGCTCATGATAGATAAGGACAACATCTGCCTGCCATCCACCTGGTTTAATCACTGTGCATCATAGCTTCCCATTTCCACAGACTGGCTACATATTGCACATCTTAGTGATCTTCTTAGTGCTTGTCATGTTTCCTGTTCAGGGATGGGCACAAACCAACTCACAAACAAAAGTTTGTGACAAATTTGATTCTCAAAGTAAAATTCGTGGCACGTCAACCGGCATGCACTTTCCATGAACTTTGAAAGTTTGTGACAAATTTTTGGGTGGTTTGTGATTCTCAAAGTAAAATTCATGGCAGGTTGCACTTTCTCAAAGTAAAATTCGTGGCAGGTTGCAGGTTTGTGATTCTCAAAGTAAAATTCGTGGCAGCATGCACTTTCCATGAACTTTCAAGCTGTTTGTGGAGGTTTGTGCCGGTTTGTGAATGGATACATTTCCAGACAGACTGTCTCTGCTTAATCTAAATGTTTGCCAAAGTTCAAAGCAAAAGGGGAGTGGAACTTTTGTACATCACCCAGAGCCCAGCATAAGCTGGGATAGGGTGATTAATAAATCAAATTAAAAACAACAGTAATAACTTAGAGGACATGTAGAGGAGCATCCAGGGGAGGTCCCCTTCAAATTTGATGTCTCTAGCTTGCACGGGTTCTGTTCTATATACTTCTGAACCTCCTGAACCTTTACCAGTCAGAATGACCCCCTGACAGTGAGTCATTTCCCCATGAAGCGCTTTCCTGGGGCACCTTCTTTGGAGGCTATAACTCAGACCCTTTCCAATCCTCACCAAACTTGGAGAGCAAGTAGAGGAGAGTTAGCCAGAGACCCCTGCTAGTTTGGTGTCTCTAACACACCAGGGGGTCATTGTACCGCATCACAAACCTCAGAAACTGAACTGGTTCATTTCGTCCGTAAAAGTTTGCAACGGTTCGTGGTTCGCAAATCAGGCACACCATGAATCATGAACTGAACCGCATTTTGTCAGTTTGTGCCTGTCCTTGTTCCCATTCAGATCCAAGGTCAGCTCCATCTCGAGCCACCTTGTATAGTTACCGGAAATGACAAAGGGTCGCTCTAGGAATCACCAGAAACTCTATAGTTTTACTGTAGTTTCTGGTGATTCTTAGAGCTACCCTTTGTCACTTCTGGTAAGAACTTCTGATATGTACATGAGAGTGTATTTTTTAAAAAAAAAAAAAAACTCGCAACAGTGCTTCACACGCATACCCCAACCCTCCAGCTGGTTGTCAGGCACCACTTGGCAACCCTATATCCCATCTAACTAATGTATTGGATCCAAGCTAAATTGGCAATTTCCACTGATTTTTCCTTCCTGCTGCAGACCACTCCAGGTAGAGTTTCCAGCCTCCTGGTAGGGCCTGGAGATCTACACAGATCAGTTCTCCAGGAGAAAATGGCTGCTTTGAAGGGTGGTGTTTATGGCATTAGACCCCACTGAGGTACCTCCCCAAGCACTATCCCCAAATCCCCAAGTCTCCATGGATTTCTCAACCTGGATTTGGCATCCCTACCCCCATGGCATTCCTCATGGCCCCAGAAAGCCAGTTTGGTGTCGTGGTTAAGTGCGCGGACTCTAATCTGGGAGAACCGGGTTTGATTCCCCACTCCTCCATTTGCCCCTGGCTGGCTGACCTTGGGCAAGCCATAGTTCTGATAAGAGCTGTTCTTGAAAAAAGAGCAGTTTCTGTCAGAGCTCTCTCAGCCCCACCTACCTCACAGGGTGCCTGTTGTGGGGAGGGGAAGGGAGAGGAGTTTGTAAGCCACTCTGAGACACTTTTGGGTAGTGAAGGGTGGGGTATAAATCCAATCTCTTCTCTTCTTTTTCTCTCTATCCCTCAAGAGAAGGATTTCATGGAGATCAGTGGGAATAGAGAGAGGCAAGGAATTTTCTTATTGGGAAACTAAGTCTGGATCTAATCCAGTGTTAATCATTGCAGCCACACAACTGAGGATCAGCTCAGTATCTACCTCTGTTGCATACTACTGACTTAATGGTACAGTATCTTCTACAACAGATATTGGACTGACACCCCAGGCCTCATGTCCAGACACTGGTGCATCGCCAGTGCCGGAACAGAGCTGGTACTACTCATCTTGCTCATTGAAAGAATCCCTCACTAAGAAGCAGAGACATAGCAGTCACATTGGAGGCCCTAGCAACCCTACCAAACACGGCTGCTAACCTTCAAGTGGGGCCTGCAGATCCCCTGGAATTACAATTGCCTTCCAGACAACAGAGGTCAGTTCCCCTGGAGGAAATCGTGGCATTGGAGGGTAGAATCTATGTCATTATATCCTGGTGATGTTCTACTGATGAGAAAGCAGTTCAGGAGAAGGCCCCAAGCCTATGTTTTGGCCCAGGTCACGGGTTATCTCACTGGAGCCCTGATTCCACTTCCTGATTCACACATGAACAAACATGGCTGCCAGTCTTGCCATCTTTGGGTTGGGATATTCCTGAAGATTTGCAGCAGAGCCTGGGGAGGGACTTGAGTAGTGTTTAATGCGATAGAGTCCGCTCCCCCCAAGCAGCCATTTTCTCCAGGGGAAATGATCTCTGTAGTCAGCTATAATTCCAGGAGCTCTTAAGGCCCTGTCTGGAGGTTGGCAACTCCAGTGGCAAATACAGGAAGGTTTGGTGCAGTGGTTCAGTGCACGGGCTCTAACCTGGGAGAACCGGGTTTGATTCCCCACTCCTCCACTTGCAGCTGCTGGATGACCATGGGTCAATCACAAGTTCTCTCAGAGCTGTTCTTAAAAAAGAGCTGTTTCCCTCAGAGCTCTCTCAGCCCCACCTACCTCACAGGTTGTCTGTTGTGGGGGAGGGGAAGGGAAAGGACTTTGTAAGCCGCTCTGAGACTCCAAGTGAAGGGCGGGGGTATAAATCCAATCTCTTCTTCTTCTCTTCTTAAATTTTAATTTTTAAAAAAATTCACGACTATATGTAGTGTACACTAGACGCAGGCTCTGTTGTTATAATGTTGTTTGATCTCTGGATCGTAAATAAAGAGTGTAGGTAGGAACTCTAATGGGTGTCCCCGCTCTTGCTACCTTGACCATTAAATTCTAACTGACTGGAGATCTTAACGTATATAATGCAGTTTACAACCAATACTAAAACTGTGCTTACATTTTCATTCTAAACTGCTGTATTGCAAACCTTTTTCATTCGTAAAGACAGGGAAAAACCCATTCTAACCCACTTTCATCTCCCCAAAGAGAAGCCATGAAGAAAATCTATTCAGCCACTTTTAAACGATCAAAGCATGGGGAAGCCGTCTTGTTTTTCTCACTTTCCAAAACTGAAAGGTCTTATTTAAGGTTGGATCACTCAGAAATGGATTCGCTTCAAAGTTCAGACTTGGCATGACCTTTATCTACCCTTTCATGAGAAATGTTTGCTTGGCCAAGTCGGAATAGATATTCTGTGAAATATAAAGATGTTCCCATTCCAAGGAAGTGAAAATATCGTATTGATACTTTGCACAGTCTGTTTAATATTCCTGAAAATGTGACAAATGGTAAATCCGTGTTATCTTTCAAATCTGCCGAGTATGTGGAATCAACAAGCTAAACGTTGTTTAAATATTTGGACATTCCAAGAGAAAAGCGAGCTTTGAAATATATTTAAACCCGCATGGAAGAATTACCCCCATCAATTAAAAACGGCCCAAACAAAAGCCGCAATGACTCGGAAAACCCCCACGCACTTCGGACTGCACATGGTGGCTCATGTGATGGAATCTGATTCTTTCCACATCCTAGCAAGAATCACATGGTCAGCAGGATGGGCCCTGGCCTCCCCCGTACCCCCACATTTTCTATGAGCAAGGGATGTATTGGATGGGGAAACATTCATGCAATCTAATATTTTTATTTATTTTTATTTATTATTAAAAAATGTTATCCCGCCTCAGGAAGACCTTGGTCCAAATCCCCACTCTCATCTCTGTCATTTCCTTAAATACTTCAATAGCCTAGACGACAACATTTTAAGGATCACCTTCCACATAGATCTGCCAAGGCACTAAGATGATTATCAGGGGCAGGTTTAGCCAATGGGCAACAGGGGCAGTTGCCACAGGCTCCATGGTTGGGAGGGTCCAACCACCCAGGGCCCTCCCTCCATGGAGGGGGATAGAGAAGAAAAAGAGCAGGATCCTGCTGGTCTCACTTGCACCCACCCATTGCAAGTCACTTGTACCTCCCCGACTCAGCAGCTTCTGGAGATGGCTCTCACATGCCTTGCTTGGCCCCAACAGGAGAAGGCGGCAGTGATTCTGGAACCCCATTCTTGACTTCTGCCCAGTGTCTTGACATCAGTAAGACCACCCCTGGCCATGATCATCACTGGACCCAGCAACATCAGCCATACCATCTCAGGTTCAAATGTGATTTATGCCATCACGAATCAGCAATGCCTTTCCACCCTCTACATTGGAAAAACAGGCTAGTCCCTTTGACAAAGAATTAATGGACATTGACATTAGGAACCACAACACTGAAAAAACAGTAGGGGGGACATTTTAAACTTCCAGGACATTCAATTACTGACTGAAGAGTAGTGGTTTTCTTACAAAGGAATCTCAAAGGGAGGTTAGAAAGAGAGACTGCTGAATCGCAACTGATAATGAAGCTCAAGACAATGCAGCCACCTGGACTGAATCGAGCCCTAGGTTTCCTGTCTCAGTATCGATGCTGATTTCTCCACACCTACTACCCCTCTGAATATCACATCTAATTCAATTATGCCTGCTATTGTCATTCACCTGCCCCTGCTACCCCTCTGAATATCACATCTAATCCAATTATGCCTGCTATTGTCATTCACCTGCTATTGTCATTTGCCTGCTAACGTCATTCAGCATCTGAAACCACTCCATTTCCCAATATATAGGGACAAATGGTTGCTCTTTTCTTCCGTATCTGAAGAAAAGAGCAATTGCTCATGAAAGCGCGTACCCTGCCACAAATATTGTTAGTCGTCAAGGTGCTACTGGACTCTTGCTCTTTTCTTCTGGCTATGAGAAACCCTTCTCAATGCTCCTCCACTGTCAGAAATACTATGGCTACTCCAAGAAAGAAAGCCTTGCCGACAGCAGGAGCAGACCTCCAGAATGCCCAGAGGAAGCCCACCAGGCCCCCTCCCCACTGGCATCTGCCATATGCTGGATGGTCCTCTTTAAGAAGTCCTGCGCTCTTGCGTCACTTCGAGAGCTGGTCCAGCTGTATTTTGACCGACACCCAGTTGGCAAGGTGCTAATTTGTTTCTGACGATGCGGTAACTCTTTTTATGGCAGTTGGGGAAGCGGGGACTGTTTGGCAGGCTGTCATTTTGGGTAGCATTTTGCTTTGATGCTCTCTTTGAATTTATTGTCATCTGCCCAGTTAGATTTGTTTGGGGGATGGGAGAGAAGGACCAAAATGTGTTTAATAAATAAATACATTCTATGCAGCTGCTAAAAAAAAAAAAAGGATCTTTTCCCCCTAAATTCTTCTCACTTAAAAAAAAAATCCCAAGATTCCATTGGTGGGGAGAACAAGGAATCTGCCCAGTTAGATCTGTTTGGGGGATGGAAGAGAAGGACCAAAATGTGTTTGATAAATAAATACTTTCTATTTGTTGTTCAGTCGCACAATCGAGTCCGACTGTTTGTGACCCCATGGACCACATCACACCAGGCCCTCCTGTCTTCCGTAGTTCATTGGAGTTTGCTTAATTTCATGTTCATTGCATCTATGACACTGTCTAACCATCTCATCCTTTGCTGTCCCATTCTTCTTTGACCTTCAATCTTTCCCTGCATCAGGATCTTCTCCAGTGAGTGCTCCCTTCTCATTTGGTGGCCAAAGTATTTGAGCTTCAGCTTCGGTATCTGGCCTTCCAGGGAACAGTCAGGGTTGATTTCTTTCAGGATTGACTGATTTGATCTCCTTGCAGCCCAG